>NC_083570.1:91895998-92495998 GCF_027579695.1 Neoarius graeffei
GCATTTTGAACTAACTGGAGCTTGTTTATGCACTTATTGGAACATCCAGACAGTAAGGCATTACAGTAATCCAACCTGGAGGTAACGAAAGCATGAACTAGTTTTTCCACGTCATGTAGTGACATTATGTTTCTTATATTAGCAATATTTCTAAGATGAAAGAAAGCTATCCAGGTAATGTTATCAATATGAGTTTCAAATGCAAGACTGGAGTCAATGATAAATATAACATGAAGATAAATATATACATAAGGAAAATGTTATGTGACGTTCATAATTATAGTCATACATTTGAAGAGTCTATGATTTTCTTCATTATTCAGTCTGTGCTTCAAATAAACGAACTTTTTCCATGAACAGTGAACTAAACCATTTATCTGAGGGCTGTTTCACAATCAGGGTATATTTTTCAGATCCACAATTCTTTAAAAATCAAGCCTCAGATTTTTGTGTTTCTCTGCTGCTAAAGATGACCTTTTGAGATGGAAATTAACTGCGCAGGATTTCAGAGCTACAGGTCATATACTGGGCATGTTACTTGTGATGAGAAGATGGCATATAGTGTATTTCTAAAACTGACCCACTTTCTTATAGTCTACAAAAGTAAGCTACACAAAGAGAAAAACTGTTGAAATATCTATGATTTTAAGTAGAAATTTTCAAGTCCTGTGCAGCGATGTTTGTACACGGTGGTAACTGGAACAACAACTGAAGTGGTGACGATCTTTGTGGTTTTCCAGAGAGGACACATTTTGATGAACTCACATTTCAACCACATGTGAAGCTCCACTGCATGTGTCTTGTATCTGTTTCAAATCCTGTTTTTTTACTGAGCAACAACAGAGTATTCTGCGTTCAGAGTATTCAAAAGAGACAAATATTTTCTTCAAAAAATAATTTACAACCTCATTATATGGTGAGTGTTTTCCAGACAGGACATTTTTGATGGACAAAGGATCCTGTCAAAGGCACTTAGTTTACAAAAAAAAGTAACTTCCACTTAAATATATTTCTACTGTGAATGAATGGATACCTCCCAAAGTAAAACCTAGTACGTAAGTGCTAAAAAAAACAAAAAAACCCTAACTAAGCAATTCTGAATTTAACCAGTAAAATCTAAGTGTAATAATTAAAGTGCAATGAAATGAAATGACCACAAGGTCAAACCTGAGCCCACATGTGACTCTTACAAACATACAACCCCAACTCCAAAAAAGTTAGGACGCTGTGTAAACTGTAAATAAAAAAAGAAAAAACAATGCGAAGATTTCCAAATCATGGGAACCTTATAATTCATTGAAAATAGTACAAAGACAACATATCAAATGTTGAAACTGAGAAATTTTATTGTTGTTTGAAAAAATATATGCTCATTTTGAATTTGATGTCAGCAACACGTTTCAAAAAAGTTGGGACAGGGGCATGTTTACTACTGTGTTGCATCACGTCTACTTTTAATAACACTCTGTAAACATTTGGCAACTGAGGAGACCAATTGCTGTCATTTTGAAATAGAAACATTGTCCCATTCTTTCCTGATATACAATTTCAGTTGCTCAACAGTTCAGGGTCTTTTTGTTGTTGTTGTATTTTGCACTTCATAATGCAGGGTGGCACGGTGGTGTAGTGGTTAGCGCTGTCGTCTCACAGCAAGAAGGTCCAGGTTCGAGCCCCGTGGCCAGCGAGGGCCTTTCTGTGTGGAGTTTGCATGTTCTCACCATGTCCGCATGAGTTTGCTCTGGTTTCCCCAACAGTCCAAAGACATGCAGGTTAGGTTAACTGGTGACTCTACTGTAAATTGACTGTAAGTGTGAATGGTTGTATGTGTCAGCCCTGTGATGACCTGGCGACTTGTCCAGGGTGTACCCCGCCTTTTGCCCGTAGTCAGCTGGGATAGGCTCCAGCTTGCCTGCAACCCTGTAGAACAGGATAAAGCAGCTAGAGATAATGAGATGAGACTTCATAATGCGCCAAATGTTTTAAATATGAGACAGGTCTGGACTGCAGGCAGGCCAGTTTAGCACTCAGACTCTTTTACTCTGGTGCCATGCAGTTTTAATATGTGCAGAAAGCTGTTTAGCATTGTCTTGCTGAAAGAAGGAAGGCCTTTCCTGAAAAAGAATTTGTCTGGATGGTAGCATCCGGCAGCTCTGAAATGTGTATACAGTATATCATTTAGCATTAATGAGGCCAGATATACAAGCTCCCCATGTCATGTGCACTAATGCACCCTCATAACATTACAGATACTGGCTTCTGAACTGTGCACTGAGGCGAGTCAGAGACCTAGTTTACCCAGTACCCCTTAGGTATTTTAAACAACCAAAATCGAGCACTGGCCTAAATTAATCATTAACAATAAACATTAATCTCATTATTATTTAAACAAAAAAAGTCGATGTAACTGTAAGACTAATATGAATGTGTGTAATGTAGTGCAGAAACTGAACTCATAAACTAGTAAATAAGAATGACGCAATCCATTCTCCATTTTCTCTTCTCATGTTACATTCAGCCATGCATCGTAGCCTAACTTTTTTTTTAATTGAAGTATATAAAACAGGTACAATCTAACAAATCCACAAAAATCAGGATAACAGATGAAGAAAATACATGGATGTAGACAAAAATAAATTAAGCAGAATAACTAGGCCTATAAAATTAATAAAACAAACAGGATAAATAAATAAAAAATAAATAACCTCAGCAATGCAGATGTTAGATATGCATCGTAGCCTAACATAGCCTACATAATATGCGTGTGCGCCACCTACTGGTGCATGGAGGATTCAGAACACAGCAGGTGATTGCAAAGTTATAATCTGATTCAACTATACGTAGCCGAGTACCAGACAGCAGATTTTTCACCTCCAGCACTGACAGTCTCATGTTGCCATTTACTTAGGTGTCAACCCTCCCGGTTTGACCGGGAATCTCCCGGTACAGGAACCTGCCTCCCGGTCACCAAAATAACCCCGGTAATCTCCCGGTTCAGCTCTGATCCTGTACTAAAAAAATTTTCAAACCACTTTTAAAGTTTTTTTTTTTCATGTCGCTGCTTCGCTAAGCAATACGTAGCGGTAAAAAGCGGTAAAACTTGCCACCAGTAAAATAAGTTACCAGTGGCTCATGCATGGTGTGCACACTTGATCAGAACTGTGAAAATAAAAGTGTTATTATGCACTTTTTGGTAAACTATCCAAGGTGCTGTTTATTTGAATATTGATTTGATATTAGTGTCAATGTGCTGTTATTTTGTATGAACTTTGAATATAAAAATAAATTTGAAATGCCATCAGCGGCGCGGGAAGACATTGTCGGCAGGGGGTGCTGTGACGTGACCTGGGACATTTTTTTGAAGGGGGGTCTGGGGGTTCTCCCCCAGAAAATTTTGTATTTCTTAGATGCAATTTCCTGCATTTTAACCAATCAGGCGTCCGAAATCCTTTTAAGCTTGCAACTGCAATATTTCGTTAAACTGCCTACTACTTATAGGCCTGATCGTGAGGGCTAGTATCAATCCTCAGGTGTTTGGGAGGGGGGGATTGAAAAAAGGATGTAATTCTCTTCTGAGACATAGTAACTATTAAGTATCAACTAAGTAACTAACTAACTCTTACTCTTCTCTACAGACGGTCGACTCGTACTCGCTTCCTGTTGTAATTTCGCGCGCTGAAAAGCTGAACGTCAACGTCACGACAAAAAAAATTCTGATGGTCCACTAGGCTACATATTAAGTTATAAGTTTTAATTAAATCTTTTTTTAAATAACTAAAATGTAGCCCTGGCGGCACGGTGGTGTAGTGGTTAGCGCTATCGCCTCACAGCAAGAAGGTCCTGGGTTCGAGCCCCGGGGCCGGCGAGGGCCTTTCTGTGTGGAGTTTGCATGTTCTCCCCGTGTCCGCGTGGGTTTCCTCCGGGTGCTCCGGTTTCGCCCACAGTCCAAAGACATGCAGGTTAGGTTAACTGGTGACTCTAAATTGACCGTAGGTGTGAATGGTTGTCTGTGTCTATGTGTCAGCCCTGTGATGACCTGGCGACTTGTCCAGGGTGTACCCCGCCTTTCGCCCGTAGTCAGCTGGGATAGGCTCCAGCTTGCCTGCGACCCTGTAGAAGGATAAAGCGGCTAGAGATAATGAGATGAGATGAGAAAATGTAGCCGTCATCATCCTACATCTAAAACATGACATATAAAATCAGCAGAGCCAAATGAAAACAAATAAATAAACAAATATATTTTCACGTAAGTTTTGTTTTATGTTCATGTCAGTTTTGAGGGTCCACCACCAGGGGGTGCTGCCGCACCCCCGCACCCCCGGTTCCCGCGCCGGTGAATGCCATGATATCTTTTTTTGGTAAACTTTGCAAAGCACTGTTTGTATGATTTTTTTTTAACATTGAATTGGTGTGGGGCGGCACGGTGGTGTAGTGGTTAGCGCTGTCGCCTCACAGCAAGAAGGTCCTGGGTTTGAGCCCCGTGGCCGGCGAGGGCCTTTCTGTGTGGAGTTTGCATGTTCTCCCCGTGTCCGCATGGGTTTCCTCCGGGTGCTCCGGTTTCCCCCACAGTCCAAAGACATGCAGGTTAGGTTAACTGGTGACTCTAAATTGACCGTAGGTGTGAATGTGAGTGTGAATGGTTGTCTGTGTCTATGTGTCAGCCCTGTGATGACCTGGCGACTTGTCCAGGGTGTACCCCACCTTTCGCCCGTAGTCAGCTGGGATAGGCTCCAGCTTGCCTGCGACCCTGCCCTTAGCAAAAAGTAGTATACTTAAAGTTCATTTTATTAAGTATGCTTCAGTATGAGTATAAGTATAGCAAGTATACTACAGACCATGTACTTTTAGTGTACTAGAAAGTATACAAATTTAATACTTTTTCGGACTAAATTGGAACATTTCAAGTTTATAAAAGTATACTTTAAAGTTCATTTTAAGTTTGCAAAAGTACACTTTAAAGTATACAACAAGTACACTCATCTATATACTATCAATGTACTTGGTATATCCCTCTTGCATGCTTAAAGTATACCACAAGTACACTTATCGATATACTTCTTTTTTTGGGCTTTTTTCACCTTTAATGGATAGGACAGTGTAGAGACAGGAAATGAGCAGGAAATTACCTTGGGTTGGAATCGAACCCACGTCCCCAGATTTATGGTATGGCGCTTTAGTTGACTGAATCACAACACCCCTTAGTTACATACTTCAAGTCCCTATTTTTAGTTTATTATTGTATACTTTAAGTATACTGTTATAAACGTTGGTTATTTCACTAGTTTACTTGTTATACTTTAAGTTTGCTTGGCATATTACTTGTAGCTTACTATTTATATACTGGAAATATACTCCTTAATGTATTCTTAAAGTTTACTCATACTGTATGTACACAAGAGTGTGATGCATTTACAAAATCACAAGACAGAATGTTGAAAACAAGTTTGATATATTTTCAAACATTTCAAAAATAAAGACCTATGAAATCAAGTCCTTCCTTACTGGAGAAATTGATCAAGTCAAAAGTTTTTCTGTTTTTGTGTATGATTTTAAGGTACATAAAGATAATGCAATTGAGCACACATACTATATACTGTAAAGTTTTAAACTCCAGCATTATATTATATTAATATAGAAATTAAATGTTAAGCATGAGTCAATGACTTGACCTTATTATGCACTTGGAGCAAGATATACTAAGTATTAGTACTTTGTGGCAGAAAAACGTGAAAAGTATACTAAAGTATACGTTTTAGTATTAAAGTATAAGTCTTAGTATTAATGTACTTAGTCTTAGACTTTTATTTATACTTTTCAGTATAAGCCAAGTATACTTCACTATACTATTCTTAAGTATATAAAATATAGTTTATAAAAAGTCAACTTCAAGTATACTTCTGCAGTTTTAGTAAAAAATAAGTATACTCATAGTACACTTGAATAAACTTCTTTTTGCTAAGGGTGTAGATGGATAAAGCGGCTAGAGATAATGAGATGAGGTGAATTGGTGTGTAAATGTGAAGTCATTATATACTTTTGGATATATTTTGCCAGGTGCTGACATCTCCCTCAAGTTTATTTGAATGTCAAGGTGCTGCTTGCTTATTTGAGCATTGAATATATAAATGTGCAATGTAATGACATATATTTACTTTTTATTTACTTTGCAAGGTGCTGTTTATTTGAAAATTTAGTTGATATAAATATCAAGGTGCTTTTTTGCTTATATGATGAGCATTGAATTAAAGTATAAATTTGAAATGTCATGATGCATTGTAATATTTTGCAAGGTGCTGTTGTTTATTTGAAAATTTAAGTGATATAAATGTGAAAATTGTAGCAGAGAAACTTTTTAAAGGTGTTGTGTAGTTATTAAAGGGACATCTTTGGAATAGTTACTTGACCCAATTTATGATAGTCATGATTTTTAAATAAGATAGTGAGAACTAGATCATGTTCATCACAATGGAAGTAATACTTCTGATTAGCCTGAATGTTGTGAGGTGCTGCCTGTCTCAGATGGAAATAAAATATGCAGGAGTTATTCAAGTTCCCTTTAATATTCCTTGTTTTGCTTGAGTTTAAACATTTGACAATTACATATTGATCTGATTAGCCTGAATGTTGTGAGGCGCTGCCTGTCTCAGGTGGAAATAAAATATGTAGGCGTTATTCAAGTTTCCCTTTAATGTTGCTTGTTTTGCTTGAGTTTAAATATGTGACAATTACATATTGATGTGATAGTAAGTTACAAAAAACAGCTTTCACTATGCCAGAATGCACCATTTTACACCTTATTGATGTCAAAATTTCACAAAATTTCAGCCTGCGGGGGGATACCCCCCGCAACCCCCCTCCAGAGTCCATATATCCCTGTCAGAAATCCTTGGGGGTTGACACCTATGCATTTAGAAGTTGTTTGCATTGTTGTTGTTCGATTTACAAATAGTATACTGGACTTTAAGGGTGGCACGGTGGTGTAGTGGTTAGCGCTGTCGCCTCACAGCAAGAAGGTCCTGGGTTCGAGCCCCGGGGCCGGCGAGGGCCTTTCTGTGCAGAGTTTGCATGTTCTCCCCGTGTCCGCATGGGTTTCCTCCGGGTGCTCCGGTTTCCCCCACAGTCCAAAGACATGCAGGTTAGGTTAACTGGTGACTCTAAATTGACCGTAGGTGTGAATGGTTGTCTGTGTCTATGTGTCAGCCCTGTGATGACCTGGCGACTTGCCCAGGGTGTACCCCGCCTTTCGCCCGTAGTCAGCTGGGATAGGCTCCAGCTTGCCTGCGACCCTGTAGAAGGATAAAGCGGCTAGAGATAATGAGATGAGATGAGATACTGGACTTTAGCTGCATATTCTTACCTTACAAGATAGGCATCAAGTACTAGTGCATCTCAAAAAATTAGAATATTGTGAAAAAGTTCAATATTTTCCATCAGTTATTTAAGAAAGTGAAAATGTCACTTTTTAGATTAAAGACAAATTATTATGAAGGTGGGGAGAAAATGGCTAAATTATTAGCCAGACAGTTAAAGGATAAGGCAACTTTTGTACAGTGTGTGTAATAGGAGAAAAACATACGTTATACGTAATCAATTCCGTTAATTATTTCCATTATATATCGAACATGAAAAAATATTTTTAACTTTGAAATCATGAATTGACACAGAGGAGCCGAAGTTGGAGGAGTCAGCCATTTTGAGATTGTGGGCAACTATAAACCAATCAGAATCTTTCGTTAATGCGCCTCCCTCTGATCTGTGACGTCACTGGGCCCATGAAAACAGTGTTTACAAGCAGATCACTGTGATGACAGTAAGGAGTCCCGGCGGGTGGCTTGTATTCGATTCGTTTATATCCCGACCTTGCCAGCTGTCAGATTTATGTTCATGGACCCGGTAAGCTGGTAAATAATATTTATTTATTTTTTTCTTTACCAAATTCTAACAGAAAATGAGAGCACCCGAAAGGGAAAACCGAGCCGAGCTGCTTCACGCATGCGCAGTAGGCTTGGTAGGACAAATCCAAATAGGAGTCATTCAGGATTCAGCCATGTTTTTGCTCCGTGTTTTTACTCGACCAAAGTTATACAGTATTATGAGCTTTAAGTTGCATAAATAAAACCATTTGGTGAAACTTTGAAGAAGCAATTGTACTGGTTTTTTACCTTATTACCATGAAGCACTGAAGAGTTCTTTTCAGTGGTGGGCCGCATGACGTCACGCAGTAGATCAATATGGCGGAACGCATCTTCGCTGAGCTCAGCGCAAGCCCATATTATTAAAAGTTAAAAGATACTGTTATGCGGTCTGTTCTTTCTCTATAAATTCCATGATCGATTACTTTATATATTTATCTATCTATTTGTGGTGATTTTGTACAAAAGTTGCCTTATCCTTTAAAGGAAAAAATCTCTGCTAACACCGTACCAGTTATAAAACAGGGGGACACGCAGTTTTTTGCTGCTAAAGATATAAATAGAGTATTCCAATAGTATTATTAGAAACTATACACATCCTCCATGTCTCCTGATGCCTCACAAGAAGATATAAAACAGTTCCTCCTAAATATAGATGTGCCCAAGCTCTCACCTCTTGAAGCAGCAGGTCTGGAATCACCCATAACTGAGGGCCCGTTTACACGAGGACGCTGTCGGGTAAAAACGACTAAATATTTTATCGGAAGTGCCTTTCGTCTACACGGGGACGGCGTTTCCGAGGCTGAAAAACGGAAAAAATTGAAAACGCCTTCCAGAGTGGATAAGTTAAAAACAGCCCCCGTTGCATATCCGTCTAAACTACCCAATACGCGAAACTCTGCTCGGATCTGCTCACGTCGGGTACGCGTTTACGTCATACATATGTCATATACTGTACATGCCAGCCCGGGAAGTAAGAAAGTAAGTAAAAAAGTAAGAACATGTCTGATTACATCGATCCAACGGACCTTCAAGCTGCTCTGGCAGCTTTAATAAACGTCCAGGAGTCCTTCGAGCATCTATACCGAATCTGCACATATACCGTTAATGAACAGAGGCGGGTATAGTATGCTCTTACTTTTTTACTTACTTTCTTACTTACCATAGCCAGAGTAGTCAAAGTTTTCGCGGTGCAGATGTGCAGATCAGACAAGACGGAAGACGTTGCGCATGCATGCAGACATAGCGGAGGTCTTTCACAGCACCACCTAGCCACCTGGCATGCACATCCAATTGAATTCCACACATTTATGCGTCACCGTATAGACGCAGATTTCCTCCTTGAAAACGGTCGTGTAGACGCGGAAAAAAGTGAGAACGAAAACGGACTTTTGCGTTTTTGTTTCAGACCGTCCCCGTGTAAAGTGGGCCTGAGGCTGAAATAAGGAAGGCAATTTCTTCAATGAAAAACGGGAAGTCTCCAGGTTATGATGGACTCCCTGTGGAATATTATAAAGCCTTTGCCGATATTGTTGTTCCAGTACTAGAGAGGGTGTACCAGGAGATTTTTGAAAAGGGTTGTGTGGCCCCGACTTTTAATGAAGCGGTAATCTCATTAATTCCTAAAACAGGTAGAGAGGTAACAGATCCCTCCAATTTTAGACCTATAAGTCTCCTTAATCTTGATTGTAAGATTCTCACAAAAATTTTAGCGACACGTTTACAATTGGTCTTACCAAGTATCATCCACCCTAACCAGGTAGGCTTCATGAAAAATAGGACCTCAACTAATAATGTTAGACTTCTGTTACATCTAATGTGGCTGAGTCGATTCCAAAATGTCCCCATAGCTGCCATTTCTTGAGATGCAGAGAAGGCCTTTGATAGGGTGGAATGGCAGTTTCTGTTCTCTGCCCTGTCTCATTTTGGCTTCCACTCTAACTTCATCAAATGGGTAAAAATGCTGTATAAAGAACCCAAAGCAGCAGTGATGACAAATGGAATAATCTCCCCCTTCTTTAATTTGACCCGAGGAACTAGACAGGGATGCTCATTGAGCCCGTTATTGTTCATTATCTTTTTGGAGGTTCTGGCAGTGTCTGTAAGAGCACACCCTGGAATAAGAAGAGTAAGGGGGGGAGGCAATGAACATAAATTATTGTTATATGCCGATGACATTCTGGCAGTGGTATCTGAGCCTTTAAGTTCTCTGCCACATCTGATGGACACTATCAAATCAAATCAAATCAAATCAAGTTTATTTGTACAGCGCTTTTAACAATAAACATTGTCGCAAAGCAGCTTTACAGAATTTGAACGACTTAAAACATGAGCTAATTTTATCCCTAATCTATCCCCAATGAGCAAGCCTGTGGCGACGGTGGCAAGGAAAAACTCCCTCAGACGACATGAGGAAGAAACCTCGAGAGGAACCAGACTCAAAAGGGAACCCATCCTCATTTGGGCAACAACAGACAGCCTGACTATAATATTAACAGTTTTAACAGGTATAACCATCAACTGTCCTCATGGGGCCGTCTTTCACAGGAGTGGGGCGATAAAACTCCGACCAGACACAGGGCACCAGGATGGATCAAGCAGGTCTGAGGGGCAGAAGAGGCCAGCATCTCAATCCCAGGATCAACATGTAACTCAGAGGGACAGATGGGGGTGGGGGCGAAGAGAGAGAGAGAAAGAAAACACGTTGTTAGGTATGCCCTAAAAATGACAAGTATTAAATCTGTGTGGTAGGCTCGCAGAGACGAGAGTCTTTACATCAGGCATAACACACAATGGCATGTTAATATGGTAAAAAATATATCATGACCTGCTCTGGCTGGATGCTTGATTGGGTGATGGGAGCACACTCCTCAGCAATGATGAGATGCAGATGGGACCCTTAGGCCTGGCCAAGACAATTCAGTTACATTTCACCGGGTCTGGGACATGCGACAGAATGTCTGACGGCCGATTCCCTGCAGGCTACGATAGCCAGTCGAGGTCCCCACCGTCTCCACCAAAAGATTTCCTGTTGACTCCATGTAACTCAGAGGGACAGATTTGGGGTGGGGGGGAGAGAAAGAAAACACAGGTGGTTAGGTATGCCCAATGTCACCTGAATAAGTAGGAACAGTATACATATTGCACCGAGTACAAGCAGGGACTCCGGCAACTAACTATGACAGCATAACTAAAAGGAGAGAGCCAGAAGGTAACACAGGCATGAGGGAGCCCCGGGACATAAAGCAGCCAGCCACTACACCGTCAACAAACTCGAGTGAGCAAGCGAGTGGGGACTGACAGCATCCATACATCCCAGTTTACCAAAACACTCTATGTCTGAGGACCCTCCAGATCTACTCCTTTACCTCATAAACACCATTAACAAAAGGCTTGACTAAACAGATATGTTTTCAGCCGAGACTTAAATGCTGAGACTGTGTCTGATTCCCGAACATTACTTGGAAGGCTGTTCCATAACAGTGGGGCTTTGTAAGAAAAGGCTCTGCCCCCTGATGTAGCCTTCACTATACGAGGTACCAGCAGATAGCCTGCACCTTTTGATCTAAGTAGGCGTGGCGGGTCATAGAGGAGCAGAAGTTCACTCAGGTACTGTGGTGCGAGACCATTTAGTGCTTTAAAGGTCAATAGTAGTATTTTATAATCAATACGAAATTTGATTGGGAGCCAATGCAGTGTGGATAAGACAGGCGTGATGTGGTCATATTTTCTAGTTCTAGTAAGGACTCTTGCTGCGGCATTTTGAACTAACTGGAGCTTGTTTATGCACTTATTGGAACATCCAGACAGTAAGGCATTACAATAATCCAACCTGGAGGTAACGAAACCATGGACTAGTTTTTCTGCATCATGCAATGACATTAAATTTCTTATCTTTGCAATATTTCTGAGATGAAAGAAAGCTATCCGGGTGATGTTATCAATGTGAGTTTCGAATGAAAGACTGGGGTCAATAATCACTCCGAGGTCTTTTACTGCTGCACGTGAAGAAACAGAAAGGCCATCCAGAGTTACTGTGTAATCAGAAAACTTACTTCTAGCTTTATGTGGTCCTAGCACAAGTACTTCAGTCTTGTCAGAGTTAAGCAGAAGGAAATTTATAAGCATCCAGTGTCTAATGTCCTTAACACATTCCTCAATTTTATTAAGCTGGTGTCTCTCATCAGGTTTTGCAGAGACATACAACTGTGTGTCATCAGCATAACAGTGGAAACTAATACAATGTTTACGAATAATATCGCCCAGAGGTAACATATATAGAGAAAAAAGCAGTGGACCCAAGACAGAACCTTGTGGAACACCAAACTTCACCTCGGTACGTCTAGAAATATCACCATTTATATCAACATACTGATAACGATCAGTTAGATAAGACCTGAGCCAGGAGAGGGCCGTTCCCTTAACTCCCACAACATTTTCTAGTCTATCCAGAAGAATGGAATGATCAATGGTATCAAATGCTGCACTAAGGTCAAGCAACACAAGTAGCGAGACACAGCCCTGATCGGACGCCAACAGTAGGTCGTTTACTACTTTAACCAGTGCTGTCTCTGTGCTATGATGAGGTCTAAATCCTGACTGATACATTTCATGGATGTTATTCCTATGTAAATATGAGCATAACTGCTGTGCCACTGCTGTGTGTTTTCAAGGATCTTGGAGATAAAGGGGAGGTTTGATATTGGCCGATAATTGGACAGCTGACAGGGATCAAGGTCAGGTTTTTTAATCAGGGGTTTGATAACTGCTAGTTTAAAGGATTTGGGTACATAGCCAATCATAAGAGAAGAATTTATTATTTTTAGAAGCGGTTCAATTACTCCAGGCATTATCTGTTTGAATAGATGTGTCGGTAAGGGATCTAGTACGCAAGTTGAGGCTTTTGATGTAGAGATTAATGAAAGTAATTCAGTTTCTTTAAGGGGAGTAAAACATTCTAACTGATGATCTGATACAGTTATATTGTTAACTACAAGGTCACTTTCATTGTACAACCTTAAATTAGTAGTTTGAATTTTTTGTCGGATATTCTCAATTTTGTCATTAAAAAAATTCATGAAGTCGTTGCTACTACATACTGCAGGTGTGCATGTGTTGATAGTGGACTTATTCCTGGTTAATTTTGCTACAGTATTAAATAGGAATCTAGGATTATTTTTGTTATCTTCTATTAGGGAGGAGAAATATGTTGATCTCGCAGCACTAAGAGCTTTTCTATACTTCAGGAAGCTCTCCTTCCAAGCTAATTTGAACACTACCAATTTTGTTTGACGCCATTTATGTTCCAATTTTCGAGTGGTCTGTTTTAATGTGCAAGTGTCATCATTATACCAGGGTGCTAATTTTTTGTCTCTGACCATTTTCCTTTTTAGAGGAGCTACATTATCTAAAGTATGGCGGAATGTTGACTCTAAGCATTCAGTTGCCTGATCAAGTTCTGCAGGGGCTGACAGTGACCCAATCAAAGTTGACAGCTCTGGGAGATCATTTATAAAGCTCTGTGCAGTAGTTGACGTGAAAGTACGTTTAATACAGTAGCGTGGTGAGGTGCATATATTATTACTCAGACATATTTTGAATGAGATGAGACAATGATCTGAGATAACTTCAGACTGTGGAAGTATGACTATATTGTCTACGTTTAATCTGAATGTTAGTATTAGATCAAGGGTGTGACCACCATTATGGGTCGGTCCTATGACATTCTGCTTAATCCCGACTGAATCCAAGATGGACACAAACGCTGTTTTTAAAGGGTCTTCTGGGTTATCGAAGTGAATATTAAAATCTCCGACAACTAAAGCTTTGTCTAAGGAAATAACCAAATCTGAGATAAAATCTGCAAATTCAGAAAGAAACTCAGAATATGGCCCCGGGGGCCTGTAAATAATAAGCAATGGAATTAACTGGGTAGACTTATTTTTCGAGGCTACATACATTATATGAGTATGAAGAACTTCAAATGTATTAAATTTATAACCAGGTTTGTGTGTTACACCTAGATAATCGTTATAAATAACCGCGACGCCTCCTCCTCTGCCAGTTAGACGAGGCTGGTGTATATAACTGTATCCAGGAGGACTCGCTTCATTTAATGCTATATATTTATTTGGCTTAATCCATGTTTCTGTTAAACACAGTACATTAAACTCCTGATCAGTAATGAGTTCATTAACCATTAGCGCTTTAGATGTAAGAGATCTAATATTTAATAGCCCCACCTTTAGATCAAAGGTGCTGGCAGCAGCTGTACAGTCAGTCTGATCTAATTTTATATTGATTAGGTTACTGGAACAAACTCTCTGAAAATTTCTATCTTTTTGTTGAGCTCGGGGAACAGACACAGTCTCGATGTAGTGGGCCCTGAGTGACGACTCTGTGCAGCTAGCAGACAGTCGGTTTAGCCTGTTCGTCTGCTCCCTGGCCTTGGCTCTGGATTGTCAGAAATTAACTAGGCCTGTTCTGAGACTATGACCTATGCTGCAGGAAATGAGAGCAGCACCTTCCCGAGTGGGATGGATACCGTCCCACCCTAACAGGCCAGCAGTGCCCTCAAAATTAGCCCAATTATCTATAAAGCCCACACTGTTTTCAGAGCACCACCTGGACAGCCAGCAGTTCAGCGACCATAACCTGCTGTAAGCTATATCGCCACGCCGCATTGGGATGGGGCCGGAGCATACTACAGCATCGGACATCGCCTTCGCTAATTTAAACACCTCTACAAAGTTACTCTTAGTAACCTCAGACTGACGAAGGCGTATATCATTAGCTCCTGCATGGATAACTATCTTTGAGAACCTGTGCTTGCCTAGGACCCTAAGATTACCTGCTATGTCCGGCGCCCTGGCTCCCGGTATACACCTGACTAAAGCTGCTGGTGCCCCTAAAGGCTGAGCTAATTTCACGTGCCGTATGATAGAGTCCCCTATAACCAGAGCTCTTTCAGGTTTCTCAGTGGGTGCATCACTAAGGAGAGCAAACCTGTTCGACACGTGACGCGGAGAGGAGTGGTGCTCCCATGGGCGAGCCTCAGCGGTAGCTTTGGCTCTACGCTTATGCCGCCGAGCCGTCACCCATTCGCCCCGCTGTAAGGGCTCTAATGCCGGAGTTGGGGGATTGCTAACTCCACCTAGGGCATCCAGACTTTCCCTAACAGAAACTACACTGTTCTCACGCTCACTAACCTGCTCTAAAGCCTGGACACGCGCTTCTAGCACTGAAATCTTCTCCGTCAGAGAGCTAACTAATCTGCACTTATCACAAGTAAAGCTAATAGAGCTATCGCTAGTGACGGAGGAAGAATGACTAAACATCCTGCACTCAGCACACTGAACAGGCTGAAGGTGTGCCATGATGAAAAGATTCACGTACCTTAAATGAAGATCTGTTGATATTAAAGCAGATCAGATGTGGATGGCCTCCGCTTGTGGACTTTACACAGGAGGAGAGAAAAAGAAAGCTTCCGGTCTCGGCGTTCTTCCGAAAAAAGAAAGAGAAAAAAACGGAAAAAGGAAAGCGAAAGTGAAAAGTACAAAAATGAAAGCGACAGTATAATAAAAATGAAGAGGATACTGGAAATTTATTTATAGAAAAAAAGTTAAAAATGCAATCCTTTTCAAAATTCTCGGGCTACTCCATCAGTTGGAGTAAATCTGAGGCAATGCCTCTCTCCAAGCTATGCAGTTCATCTATGGTGGAGAAGTTTAATTTTAGGTGGGTACGAGAGGGGATGAAGTATCTTGGCATCAAACTTTCTGAGGATATAGACAAAATAATGGCGCTGAACTTTAACCCCTTACTCCAGAAGATAAAAACAAACCTTGACAAGTGGGGAAAATTAAAACTGACATTAATGGGAAAAATTAATATCATAAAAATGATAGTTGCCCCACAGTTTAGCTATGTGGCAATGATGCTACCAATTAATATACCATCCACTAATTTTAAACAACTGGACGATGTAATAAAACATTTTTTGTGGGGTGGAAAAAGACCACGAATTAAACTGAAAAAGTTATGTGCGCATAAAGAGGAGGGAGGGCTAGGCCTCCCAGATTTTAGGTTGTATTATTTATCTTTTGAGATGGCCAAAATAGCAAAATACTGGCACACTGCTGAGAATGAAGCAGCCTGGATGGAGGTAGAAAAGGAGATATGCTTACCTTTCCAACCCATTCAAGTATTCTCACAAAAAAGAACTAACATTACAAATCCAATACTTATACACGCAAAAGATGTTTGGATCAGAGTACATAAATTGTTTAAACTTACACACACTACAAAGTTATTGATCATTGTGGTATAATCCTAATGCATGTATTGGGAAGAAACCTATATACTGGAAACAGTGGCACTCTAAAGGTTTAAGCACCATTAATGATTTATTTGAAGAGGGGGTGTTTTCATCATATGATAAGATGTTACAGAAATTCAATCTGGAGGGAAAAGATAACTTTTGGAAATTTCTGCAAATGAGAAGTTGTATTACCTCAAAATCATACAATATTACTGATAGTGTGGTGACAGATTATATGAAACTCCCACCTAGAAAAAGGAAAGCTTCACAATTTTACAAAATTACTAACTCTTAACAATACTCTAACCACTTAGGCCAAGTTTACATTAGACCGTATCTGTCTCGTTTTCTTCGCAGATGCACTGTCTGTTTACATTAAAACGCCTGGAAACGCCGGGAAACGGGAATCCGCCAGGGTCCACGTATTCAATCCAGATCGTGTCTGGTCCGGTGCTGTGTAAACATTGAGAATACGCGGATACGCTGTGCTGAGCTCTAGCTGGCGTCGTCATTGGACAACGTCACTGTGACATCCACCTTCCTGATTCGCTGGCGTTGGTCATGTGACGCGACTGCTGAAAAACGGCGCGGACTTCCGCCTTGTATCACCTTTCATTAAAGAGTATAAAAGTATGAAAATACTGCAAATACTGATGCAAATACTGCCCATTGTGTAGTTATGATTGTCTTTAGGCTTGCCATCCTTCCACTTGCAAGTGGTGAGTGACTTGTGCACAGCGGCTCAGTCCCGAATCACTGCTCGTGTGCTTCACTCGCGCGGTTTGTGAGGGCACTCGCTGTTCAGGGCGGAGTGATTTGGAGTGCAGCCGCTGAGGAGGAAGCGATGAGCCGCACTGACACATTTCAACTTACGTGCCGAATTAGTCATGTGATTAGCGTATCCGTGTATTGGCGTTGCTGTGTGCACGCGAATCGTGTATTGGCGTTGCTGTGTGCACGCTAATCGTTTTTAAAAACGTTAATCTGATGATCCGCTGATACGGTCTAATGTAAACCCCACCTTAAAGATGATCTGGCAGAGGGACCCTGGTGGAGAGATTGAAAGTGATAGATGGGCAATAATTGTGGCTGATTGTGGTAAATATGTGAGAGAGGCAAGGGGTAAACTTACACAGTACAACGTATTGCATAGGTATTATTACACACCATCCAGATTGTATAGGATGAAATTACAAGGTGATGACTTATGTTGGAAATGCAAAGAGTATACTGGAACCCTCCTTCACTGTATGTGGGAATGTGTCTTAATCAGAACTTCTTGGACTAAGATCCTAATTATTTTAAGTAACTGGCTCGGAGCAGAAGTCCCCTCATGTCCAGGGCTGTGCTTATTGGGGGATAGATCTCAGCTACCTAAAATAACTAAATGTAATTTCTCTGTAATCTCAGCTGGTACAACAACAGCATGTCGGATCATTTTAAGACATTGGAAGACGTCAAAAATTCCACAGGTGAAAGAATGGGTCTGTGCAGTGACTGAAACTGCATCCTATGAATGTATGCTTAGCAGATTGAGTGATGATGGGAAAGAGGGGGGGACCCCGTGGGAAGGGTTTTGGGATTACATAAAGATAAATGATGACCTCCACTAGGAACCAATTTTTTTTGAGATATCTTATGATATTGTACACCACAGTAACATGCCTATATGAAATATGTGAGTGTATGAGGCACCTGTGCTCATCATCTTAGTTTTCTGCTACCTGTTTTCTCTTCTTTTTGTCTGTTTGTTTATTTATTTATTTTATATGATGTGCTAAGTCTGTCACTAGAATCGTTTCTTGATTATATATACACATGTATGTATATGTATATACATACAGTTGTGATCGTAAGTTTACATACCTTGGCAGAATCTATGATTCTTTGACCATTTTTCAGAGAATATGAATGATAACACAAAAACATCTTTTCCACTCATGCTTAGTGGTTGGGTGAAACCATTTATTGTCAAACGACTGTGTTTTCTCTTTTTAAATCATAATGACAACAGAAACTACCCAAATGACCCTGATCAAAAGTTCACATACCCTGGTGATATTGGCCTGATAACATGCACAGAAGTTGACACAAATGGGTTTGAATGGCTACTAAAGGTAGCATCCTCACCTGTGATCTGTTTGCTTGTAATCAGTGTGTGTGCATAAAAGCTGAGTGAGTTTCTGGGATCCAGACAGACTCTTGCATCTTTCATCCAGCCACTGATGGTTCTGGATTCTGAGTCATGGGGAAAGCAAAAGAATTGTAAACGGATCTACGGGAAAAGGTAGTTGAACTGTATAAAACAGGAAAGGGATACAAAAAGATATCCACGGAATTGATAATGCCAGTCAGCAGTGTTCAAACTGTGATTAACAAATGGAAAATCAGGGGTTCTGTTAAAACCAAACCACGGTCAAGTAGACCAACAAAAATTTACGCCAAACAGCACAGAGACAAGTCTCAAAACTTCTGGAACAAGGTAATTTGGAGTGATGAGACCAAAGTTGAACTTTTTGGCCACAACCATAAACGTTACATTTGGAGAGGTGTCAACAAGGCCTATGATGAAAGGAACACCATTCCTACTGTAAAGCACGGAGGTGGATTGCTGATGTTTTGGGGATGTGTGAGCTACAAAGGCACAGGAAACTTGGTCAAAGTTGAAGGAAAGATGAATGCAGCACGTTATCAACAAATACTGGAGGCAAATTTGCACTCATCAGCCCGGAAGCTGCGCATGGGACGTACTTGGACATTCCAATATGACAAGGATCCAAAACACAAGGCCAGGTCGACCTGTCATTGGCTACAGCAGAACAAAGTGAAGGTTCTGGAGTGGCCATCTCAGTCTCCTGACCTCAATATCATTGAGCCACTCTGGGGAGATCTCAAGCGCGCAGTTCATGCAAGACAGCCCAGGAATTTAGAGGAACTGGAGGCTTTTTGCCAAGAAGAATGGGCAGCTTTACCATCTGAGAAAATAAAGAGCCTCATCCACAACTACCACAAAAGACTTCAGGCTGTTATTGATGTTAGAGGGGGCAATACACGGTATTAAGAACTGGGGTATGTAAACTTTTGATCAGGGTCATTTGGATGTTTTTTTGTTGTCATTATGATTTAAAAATAGAAAACACAGTTGTTTATCAATAAATGGCTTCACCCAACCACTAACCATGAGTGGGGAAAAAAGTTTTTGTGTTATCATTCATATTCTCTGAAAAAAGGCCAAGAAAGCAAAAATTCTGCCAGGGTATGTAAACTTATGAGCACAACTGTATATATTGCCCTTTTTTGCATGGAGAAAAATGTCATGTACCAAGCCTGTGAAAAGTTTAATAAAAACTTGAATTAAAAAAAAAAGAAAGTGAAAATGTTATATTATAGACTCATTACACATAAACTAAAATGTTTCAAGCATTTTTCTATTTTAATTTTAATCAGTATGGCATACAGTACAAAAACATTTTAAAAAATCCATCTCAAAATATTAGAATATTTCCTTTCGAGTTCGAGTAAAACAGTATGAACACAGTGTATCTCTCGGTCTAGTTCAGTACACACAACCACAATCATGGGGAAGACTGCTGACTTGACTGTTGTCCAGAAGATGATCACTGATGCCCTCCACAAGGAGGGTAAGCCACAAAAGGTCATTGCTGAAAAGGGTGGCTGGAAAAGGTGCGCAAGCAACAGGGATGGCCGCAGTCTTGAGAGGATGGTCAAGAAAAGTTGATTCAAGAACTTGGGAAAGCTTCACAAGGAGTGGACTGAGGCTGGTGTCAGTGTATCAAGACCCATCACGAACAGACATCTTCAAGAAAGGGGATACAACTTTCGCATTCCTAATATCAAGCTACTCCTGAGCCAGAGACAATGTCAGAAGTGTCTTATCTGGGCTAAGGAGAGAAAGAAATGGACTGTTGCTCAGTGGTCCAAAGTCCTCTTTTCAGATGAAAGTACATTTTGCATTTCATTTGGAAATCACAGTTCTAGAGTCTGGAGGAAGAGTGAAGAGGCACAGAATCAAAGGTGTTTGAAGCCCAGTGTGAAGTTTCCACAGTCTGTGATGATTTGGGGTGCCATGTCATCTGCTGGTGTTGGTTCACTGTATTTATCAAGTCCAAAGTCAACACAGCCATCTACCAGGAGATTTTAGAGCACTTCATGCTTCCATCTGCTGACGAGCATTTTGGAGATGCTGATTTCCTTTTCCAGCAGGACTTAGCACCTACCCACAGTGCCAAAACTACTACCAAATGATTTGCTGACCATGATATTACTGTGTTTGATTGGCCAGCCAACTTGCCTGACCTGAACCCCATAGAGAATTTATGGGGTATTGTCAAGAGGAAGATGAAACACCCAGCCCAAAAATACAGATACGCTGAAGGCCACTATCGAAGCAACCTGGGCTTCAATAACACCTCAGCAGTGCCACAGACTGATCACCTCTATGCCACACTGCATTGATACAGTAATTCATGGTAAAGGAGCCCCAACCAAGTATTGAGTGTATAAATGAATATACTTTTCAGAAGTTGGACATTTCTGTACTGTAAATCCTTTTTTTGATTGATCTTAGGGAATATTCTAACAATTTGAGATACTGGATTTCTGATTTTCATGAGCTATAAGCCATAATCATCAAAATTAAAACAAAAAAGGCTTTAAATATTTCACTTTACATGTAATGAATATAGAATATATGAAAGTTTACCTTTTTGAATTAAGTCTGTGAAGATTCTCAGTCATCCAGGTCATAGTAACTGTGGGTGGTAAAAGAGAGCAACTGGACTTGCTTGAAGATTCTTGAAGACGTTTCACCTCTCATCCGAAAGGCTTCTTCAGTTCTGTCTGACTAAGGCCCTGTCCACACGGCAATGGATTCAGGTGACTCTGATACAATTGCTTATCGTTTAGGCCTGGCGTCCACACGGCACCGGCGTTTTGGGTGCCCAAAACGCAATCTTTTTGAGAACGGGTTCCAGAGTGGAAAGATCTGGCAACGTTGCCGTTGTGAAGTCGTCTGGATGAGTAGAACGGATTTGTTTACGATGACGTCACAGCCACATGACTGTGAGTGCTTCACGCCGGGTAGAAGTGTAATGAATATCACCAGGAAAAAGCCTTACAGAGCACTAGTGAGAGTGAAACACGAGCTTGGATATTATTATTATTATTATGTTCAGTGTTAGTTCACAGTAGTAATGCAAGAAGCAGAATAGTGACAGTAATAGTGAAGCAAAAACATGCAATTGTACAAACACTGAAGCTCTACAGCAAAATATTCATTTATGAAATGGTCTGATTCTTAACACCAGTAGTGCCAATGATCTTCTCATTGCGATGCGATGCGAGTTGTCAACAAATCCTATAACTTGGTTCATGAAACACGCTTACAAAATATTTTCACTGTGAATATTTATTGTGTAATGGTGCAATCCCGCCAGCAAAAATAGGGAAAAAAAGGAGCGATCTCACCTCTTCAGATGTTGATTTAAGTCCGACAATACATTCCTCAAAAAGGGCGTAGAGGAGCAAATTAATCCAATTTATTCCGGACCATTAAAGACGCCGCCTTCCGCATAGAATCATACGTCATCCTCGCCGCCATATTGGAGAGGTCAAAGCGGAGAATAAAGATTAGCTGCGTTTAACTGTACCAACAGGTTTGCCGTCCAAACGAGATCACATGGGATTACCTTTCACAGGTGAGACTGGAAAAATACTTTTCATTGTATTTGGTCATTATAATGTAATTTTACAAACAGATTTTCCTGACTTTGTGGCTAATATGAAGTCTCGCGCATTATGCGCATGCGTCCTTACTTCTTCTATTGTTCTGGTGTCTCCGAAGGGACCGTCTTACAGCGCCCCTAGAGGTGTGGCATGTGTATTGCATCGTTTTCAGCAAGTGTTGCGTTGGCATATGGACCTGATATTTTACTGATTGTTGCCCATTTGGACGCGATATATTTTTAAATAACATCTCGTTGCCGTTGTCGTGTGGATGTAGCCTAATAGGGAGTATCAGGTATTTATCCTCTCATGGATGAAAAGCTCATCTAAGGTGTCGTTGAGTCATCCTGTTGGTGTGGGTCACTGGGGGCTGAATGTGAATGGCCTCGAGAGTCGTTAGGGTGATCAATGGATTGCCCGTTAAGGTGATCATTCCATTCAGCATTCCATTGATCACCTTAACGGGCAATCCATTGATCACCCTAACGACTCTCGAGGCTATTCACATTCAGCCCCCAGTGACCCACACCAACAGGATGACTCAACGACACCTTAGATGAGCTTTTCATCCATGAGAGGATAAATACCTGATACTCCCTACCAGTCAGACAGAACTGAAGAAGCCTTTCGGATGAGAGGTGAAACATCTTCAAGAATCTTCAAGCAAGTCCAGTTGCTCTCTTTTACCACCCACAGTTACTTTTTGAATTAAATTATGAAAAAAAAAGGAACTTTCATGGTATTCTAATTTTTTGAGATGCACTAGTACATTTTATATTTTGGGCAGTTTTAAGTGCATTTTGTCAGGGTTTGAACATATTTTGGGCTGGAAAACATCAGCATCTGGCAACACTGTTTCAAGCTCGCTTTGCTTCTAGCTGTTTCTGTGCCGCTGTTATGTTTCATGGTTGTTTGCTCAAGTTCATTTTTCTAGTTCATGGTTTTTGCACTAAGGGTTTATTTCTAGTTCATGTTTTTGTCTAGTTTTCTGTCTCTTTTATCTGGATTATTTTTTGCCATTTGTTTTTGTCCTGTTTGTTTACCCTTGTGCCACGCCCTTTTTCCTGATTAAATCTCTATTTATTTGATTACTGTCTGTTCTGCTTGTGGATCTTTATCCCACCACACCTCCACGACCCCTAAGAGGATGGTCCCTCTCCTTTTTAGCCTGGAGGACATGGTGTCCATGATTTTCTAAAAATAATTTCTACTTTTGATTCGTCAGACCTCAGGACAATTTTCCACTTCACCTCAGTCCATCGTAAAAGAGCTCGGGCCCAGAGAAAGTGGCGGTGTTTCTGGATATTTTTTATTTAGTTTTAACTTGCGTTTTGTAGATGCAGTAACGAACTGTTTTCACAGATTTTCTGAAGTGTTCTGAGCCCATATAGCGATTTCCACTACAGACACGTGTCTGCTTTTAATGCAGCATTTCCTGAGGGCCTGAAGATCACAGGCATCCAGTGTCAGTTTTCAGCCTTGTCTCTTGCATACAGAGATTTCTCCAGATTCTCTGAATCTTTTAATGATATTACGGACCATAGATGTCATCCCCAAATTCTTTGCAATTTTACATTGAGGAATGTTATTCTTAAATTGTTGCACTGTTTGCCCATGTGGTCTTTCACACAGCAGTGAATCCCTCCCCATCTTTACTTCTGAGAGACTCCACCTCTCTGGGATGCTCTTTTTATCCCCAATCATGTTACTGACCTGTTGCCAATTAACCAAATTAGTATGGTTTTTTTTAAAGCATTACACAACTTTTTCAGTCCTTTGTTGTCCCTGTCCCAACTTTTCTGAAATGTGTTGCTGACATCAAATTCAAAATGAGCATATATTTTTCAAAAAGCAATAAAATCTCAGTTTTAACATTTGATATGTTGTCTTTGCACTACTTTCAATGAAATACAGGGTTTCCATGATTTGCAAATCTTCACATTCTGTTTCTATTTATAGTTTTACAGTGTCCCAACTTTTTTGGAATCAGTATTTATAACAACTTATAAGAAACATTACTGCTGTAGGTACGGTCTGTGTGTCCCTGTAAAATAAGGTACCAGAAACTCCAGCGTGCGCATATATATATATATATATATATATATATATATATATATATATATATATATATATATATATAAAATAAAATAAAATCAAGTTTATTTGTATAGCGCTTTTAACAATAAACATTGTCGCAAAGCAGCTTTACAGAATTTTAATGACTTAAAACATGAGCTAAATTTATCCCTAATCTATCCCCAATGAGCAAGCCTGTGGCGACGGTGGCAAGGAAAAACTCCCTCAGACGACATGAGGAAGAAACCTTGAGAGGAACCAGACTCAAAAGGGAACCCATCCTCATTTGGGCAACAACAGACAGCCTGACTATAATATTAACAGTTTTAACAGGTATAACCCTCAACTGTCCTCATGGGGCCGTCCTTCACAGGAGCGGTGTGATAAAACTCCGACCAGACACAGGGCACCAGGATGGATCAAGCAGGTCCGAGGGGCAGAAGAGGCCAGCATCTCAATCCCAGGATCAACATGTAACTCAGAGAGACAGATTGGGGGGGGGGGGGAAGAGAGAGAGAAAGAAAACACAGGTTGTTGGGTATGCCCTGCTCTGGCTGGATGCTTGATTGGGTGATGGGAGCACACTCCTCAGCAATGATGAGATGCAGATGGGACCCTTAGGGCTGGCCAAGACAATTCAGTTACATTTCACCAGGTCTGGGACATGCGACAGAATGTCTGATATATATATATATATATATATATATATATATATATATATATATATATATATATATATATATATATATATATATTTGACCTAGTTGCAGGGGTTAGTTGCTGTTATTCAAAAAGACAAACATGACTGAAGGAGGAGGTAATTGATCGGGATGATTTCATTAATTTTAATTTCATGAATTTGATTTCATATTTTTGTACTTTTGCTTAAATCTTGTTTCATTTAGTGTGATTTAGTTTATTATCCCATACGGATCTATTGGATACTAGAATTCTGTGGGCCCCCATGAACTATAGGCCCCCATAACTTTCAGCACCTTTCACCCCTTAAATAACAGTCCTGATACAGCTATCAATTAACAACTAGCTACAAAGAGTACAAGTTCTGGAGCAGTAAACAAATGAAACCTAGTGATGAGAGAAATACAATAAGCAAATTAATTGCAAAAATATATATTTTTTAAAATTATATGATGTTTGTACAGCGGCATGGTGGTGTAGTGGTTCGCACTGTTGCCTCACAGCAAGAAGGTTCTGGGTTCAAGCCCAGTGGCCAAAGGGGGCCTTTCTGTGTGGAGTTTGCATGTTCTCCCTGTGTCCGCGTGGGTTTCCTCCGGGTGTTCTGGTTTCCCCCACAGTCCAAAGACATGCAGCTTAGGTTAACTGGTGGCTCTAAATTGACCGTAGGTGTGAGTGTGAATGGTTGTTTCTATGTGTCAGCCCTGTGATGATCTGGCAACTTGTCCAGGGTGTACCCCGCCTCTCACCTGTAGTCAGCTGGGATAGGCTCCAGCTCGCCCGCAGCCCTGTACAGGATAAGCGGTTACAGATAATGGATGGATCACATTCATAATGGGCCTGGCTCTATGGGGGGGTACCCAATCACAAGGCTTGCCCACCCACCTGAGGGGAAGAGAGAGAAAAAAGTCATACCCCCCCCCAAAAAAAAAAATCTTCCTGGCCCACCCTGTTAGTGAGAGCTAGATCCAGCCCTGATTTGTAATATCATAAATGTTGATTTTTATTATTTAAAATACAACCCCGATTCCAAAAAAGTTGGGACAAAGTACAAATTGTAAATAAAAACGGAATGCAATGATGTGGAAGTTTCAAAATTCCGTATTTTATTCAGAATAGAACATAGATGACATATCAAATGTTTAAACTGAAAAAAATGTATCATTTAAAGAGAAAAATTAGGTGATTTTAAATTTCATGACAACAACACATCTCAAAAAAGTTGGGACAAGGCCATGTTTACCACTGTGAGACATCCCCTTTTCTCTTTACAACAGTCTGTAAACGTCTGGGGACTGAGGAGACAAGTTGCTCAAGTTTAGGGATAGGAATGTTAACCCATTCTTGTCTAATGGAGGATTCTAGTTGCTCAACTGTCTTAGGTCTTTTTTGTCGTATCTTCCGTTTCATGATGCGCCAAATGCTTTCTATGGGTGAAAGATCTGGACTGCAGGCTGGCCAGTTCAGTACCCGGACCCTTCTTCTACGCAGCCATGATGCTGTAATTGATGCAGTATGTGGTTTGTCATTGTCATGTTGGAAAATGCAAGGTCTTCCCTGAAAGAGACGTCATCTGGATGGGAGCATATGTTGCTCTAGAACCTGGATATACCTTTCAGCATTGATGGTGTCTTTCCAGATGTGTAAGCTGCCCATGCCACACGCACTAATGCAACCCCATACCATCAGAGATGCAGGCTTCTGAACTGAGCGCTGATAACAACTTGGGTTGTCCTTCTCCTCTTTAGTCCGAATGACACGGCGTCCCTGATTTCCATAAAGAACTTCAAATTTTGATTCGTCTGACCACAGAACAGTTTTCCACTTTGCCACAGTCCATTTTAAATGAGCCTCGGCCCAGAGAAGACGTCTGCGCTTCTGGATCATGTTTAGATACAGCTTCTTCTTTGAACTATAGAGTTTTAGCTGGCAACGGCGGATGGCACGGTGAATTGTGTTCACAGATAATGTTCTCTGGAAATATTCCTGAGCCCATTTTGTGATTTCCAATACAGAAGCATGCCTGTATGTGATGCAGTGCCGTCTAAGGGCCCGAAGATAACGGGCACCCGGTATGGTTTTCCGGCCTTGACCCTTACGCACAGAGATTCTTCCAGATTCTCTGAATCTTTTGATGATATTATGCACTGTAGATGATGATATGTTCAAACTCTTTGCAATTTTACACTGTTGAACTCCTTTCTGATATTGCTGCACTATTTGTCGGCGCAGAATTAGGGGGATTGGTGATCTTCTTCCCATCTTTACTTCTGAGAACCGCTGCCACACCAAGATGCTCTTTTTATACCCAGTCATGTTAATGACCTATTGCCAATTGACCTAATGAGTTGCAATTTGATCCTCCAGCTGTTCCTTTTTTGTACCTTTAACTTTTCCAGCCTCTTATTGCCCCTGTCCCAACTTTTTTGAGATGTGTTGCTGTCATGAAATTTCGAATGAGCCAATATTTGGCATGAAATTTCAAAATGTCTCACTTTCGACATTTGATCTGTTGTCTATGTTCTATTGTGAATACAATATCAGTTTTTGAGATTTGTAAATTATTGCATTCCGTTTTTATTTACAATTTGTACTTTGTCCCAACTTTTTTGGAATTGAGGTTGTAATAATTTAATCATCTACGCTACATAGTCTAAAACTAATAACAGACAGATTAACGATGCACTGTAGGAGATATTTGTTTAAGATTATGTCACATTTATGGAAGAAGCTTTCAGTGTCAGCCTTTTGTAACACAGTCAGTATAGTATTCTGACTCAGAGATAGAAGAGCGAGGGGTTGAGGAGATGACTGTTTAGTCGAAAGTAAAGAGCTTTATCATCATTCTAGCCATGTAAAAGTGTACAATACAAAGCAATATCTTTCTTCAAGGCTTTGGTGCAAAATGTTACTGAAAGTGATGACTGAAACACACCCACCAATATGTTGTGAAGAATAAGGAAGTTGCAGTGAAAAAGCAGACAACAAAGTATGAGGCAATAAATAGACAGACACTGTGCAAGTTGTAGACTCCATAAAACAAGGGATAATGCAATAAATAGAACACAACCGTTATAAATGATATAACAGTGTGGGATATACAGTACATACAGTAATCAGACGCACAGTGACTGTTTATAAGGAAAGTGATAACAGGAACTAGCTTGGTTCACAGATGTTCCATAACAATATATGTAACTGTAATCTATTAAAATAATAATAATAATAATAATAATAATAATAATAATAATAATAATAATTGCTCTCAGCTTCCCACTGCTCCATGTCACACTGCTGATTATTTTCCGATAACAGCATGTCCTAGCCTGTTTGAAGTGCTATATATAAGGTGCTGTACACCTTTTCATCTGAACAAAGATGAAATGAACTCTCATCTCATCTCATTATCTGTAGCCGCTTTATCCTGTTCTACAGGGTCGCAGGCAAGCTGGAGCCTATCCCAGCTGACTACGGGCGAAAGGCGGGGTACACCCTGGACAAGTCGCCAGGTCATCACAGGGCTGACACATAGACACAGACAACCATTCACACTCACATTCACACCTACGGTCAATTTAGAGTCACCAGTTAACCTAACCTGCATGTCTTTGGACTGTGGGGGAAACCGGAGCACCCTGAAATGAACTCATAGAAACTATTTATTCTGACAATCTTTCTATAGTTAAGACTTAAAAAGTTAACTTCTCACACCATTTGTTGTTTTTGTTTACATGAGAACAAGAAAAGGAAATAATAAGGTAAACTCCAGGTTCAAGATCTACATCTCGTTATCTGTCTACAGTCCACATGATCTGCTTTAACTGTAGTTTTCCGCTTTCCTTGGTAAATCACATAGCAGCTAAAGCAGAAACTACATATAACAGTGGTGCTTGAAAGTTTGTGAACCCTTTAGAATTTTCTATATTTCTGCATAAATATGACCTAAAACAACATCAGATTTTCACCCAAGTCCTAAAAGTAGATAAAGAGAACCCAGTTAAACAAATGAGACAAAAATATTATACCTGGTCATTTATTTATTACCTTAAACTCTTCCTTTCTTGTTTCCTGTCAAGCCCTTTTACAAAAACATGAGCAAACTATGACACGTTTCTTATTGGTATAATCTTAGATGTGTCTTGTCCATTCAAAAATTTCTGGAATGTCTAATTTACTGTCAAAAAGGATTGCTTTAGGGTCACATACAGCCAAAGTGGCAGATATAAATTATACAGCTTATATGAAGTGTTAGAGCTGTCATATGTCATATATGAAGATCAGACGTATCAACTGTGCTCATGATTATAAAGCAGAACTGATTATACCGAATACAGAACATGATCTATCCTTGAATGATTATCATTAGAATAAAAAAAAATTATAATCATAATAATTTAAATCCTTGAATGAGGAAGTGTAAAAGGAGCAAAGAGAAATGACTACTTTTGTGTGATGGGGGATTTCCTAGGAAAAGGATGGACATGGTGAACAGGATGTGTTCTTGCTATGCATGGAGATTATTTTAATGCTGGCAAACCAGAGTGTTTTTTCTCTGTTGCAAACTTGGTTTGTGTTTAGCAGTTGTGCTATAAACTGGCAAGCTTATTATTTACAGTACTATGCAAAAGTTTAGGCACCCCTGGTCAAAATTGCTGTTACTGTGAACAGTTCAGCAAGTTGAAGATGAAATGATCTCCAAAAGGCATAAAGTTAAAGATGACTCATTCCCTTTATATTTTAAGCAAAAACAATTTTTTTATTTTCATCTTTTACATTTTCAAAATGACAAAAAAGGAAAAGGGCCCAAAGCAAATTTTGGGCACCCTGCATGGTTAGTACCTAGTAACACCCCCTTTTGCAAGTATCACAGCTTGTAAACACTTTTTGTGGCCAGCTAATAATCTTTCAGTTCTTACCTGGGGGATTTTCACACATCCGTCCTTGCAAAAGGCTTCCAGTTTTACAAGTTTCTTGGGCTGTCTTGCATGCACTGCTCTTTTGAGATCTATCCACAGATTTTCAATGATGTGTAGGTCAGGGGACTGTGAGGGCCAGGACAAACCTTCAGCTTGGGCCTCTTGAGGTATTCCATTGTAGATTTTGAGGTGTGTTTTGGATCATCGTCTTATTGTAGGACCCATCCTCTTTTTAACTTCAACTTTTTTACAGATGGTGTGATGTTTGCTTCCAGAATTTGCTGGTATTTATTCGAACCCATGCTTCCCTCGACCAATGAAATGTGCCCTGTGCCACTGGCTGCAACACAACCCCAAAGCATGATCGATCCACACCCATGCGTAAGAGTTGGAGAGGTGTTCTTTTCCTGGAATTTGGCACCCTTTTTTCTCCAAACATACCTTTGCACATTGTGGCCAAAAAGTTCTATTTTGATTTCATCAGTCCACAGGACTTGTTTCCAAAATGCATCAGGCTTATTTAGATGCTCATTTGCAAACTTCAGATGCTGAATTTTGTGGCTAGGATGCAGGAAAGGTTTTCTTCTGATGACTCTTCCATGAAGGTCATATTTGTTCAGGTGTCGCTGCATAGTAGAACAGTGCACCACCACTCCAGGGTCCGCTAAATCTTTCTGAAGGTTTTTTGCGGTCAAACAGGGGGTTTTATTTGCCTTTCTAGCAATCCAACGAGCAGTTCTTTCAGAAAGTTTTCTTCATCTTCCAGACCTCACCTTGATCTCCACTGTTTCTGTTAACTGCCATTTCTTAAAAACATTACAATCTGAGAAAACAGCTACCTGAAAACACTTTGCTATGTTCTTGTAGCCTTCTCCTGCTTTGTGAGCATCAATTATTTTATTATTCAGAATGCGAGGGAGTTGCTTAGAGGAGCCCATGGCTGTTGATTTTAGGGACACGTTTGATGAGTTAGAGAATTTATACAGCTTTGAAATCTGCATCATCTGACCTTTCCTAATGAAGAATTTGAACAAGCCACAGCTCAATAAGATAATTAAGGTCTGGAACCTTGGTAAAAGTTACCTGAGAACTCAAATGTATTGGGGTGCCCAAACATTCGCATGGTGTTCCTTTTCTTTTTTCACTCTCCAACTGTACAAAACAAAAATAATACACAAATCTTGCAGAAAACACTGAAAAGAAATGTGTCGTCTTTACCTTTATGCCTTTCGGTGATCAGTTCATCTTCTGCTCACTTAACTGTTCACAGTAACAGACATTTTTCAGTAAGGGTGCCCAAACTTTTGCATGCCACTGTAGCTGTTAGTTGGTTGGTTGGTTAACATGGCAGCGGGCACGTGGTCGAGCACCAGCTGTGAACGGCAAGGAGGCAGGTTGAACCAGTAGGTAATATGTGGTGAGGTGCACCTGTGTCAAATTATTGGCTGTCTATTAATCTGTGTCTCTGTGTGTCTTTCAGGAATGAGAGAGAGAGAGAGAGAGAGAGAGAGATGCATCACCCTATGTGTGTGTTTATGTATGTGTGTTAGTTGCCACTGAAAAGTGAAAAATAAAAAGAACACACCTGTTCTGAAGCCCGCTTCCACTTTCTCTGTTTCCCACAAGCTAGAGAGTTGTTACAGATAGTTAGTTAGTTAGTATTTTTTGAATCATTTGGACAACAATAATTCTGATAAGCAGCAAATTTAACATTTGATCTCTTGTAAATCTTATGTTAATTTGTATGAAATCCCAAATGATGACTCCAAGTTCCACATGTTCACTTTGTCTTAAGAAAAGTTTAAGACTGTGTTAAACACACTGATGATTCAGTAATACTCACATACACATTATGTACCGTGCCCTCCATGATTATTGCCACCCTTGTAAAGATTAGTAAAAAGAGTTAGAAAAAAATCCACCTTTTTGTGAAGTCGCTTCATCTCACAATGAAAAAATGAGAAAAATCCGTGCATAAATCATAAATGCAGGGGTGCCAATAATAGTGGCACATGTGCTTTTGTTGAAAATATTTTTTTTTTCTTGATGAGGGATTTGTTTTTCACTGAATAATTTCATTTCAATTACAGGTTGGATTTTTCTCATTTTTTTTCAGTGTGAGATGAAGCAACTTCTCCAAAAGGTAGATTTTTTCTAACCCTTTATACTAGTCTTTACAAGGCGTACCATTAATTATGGAAGGCACTGTACGTGTTATCTTTTACCAGTATTATGGAGATTAAATTCATGCAAAAAAAAAAATGTTGACTTAAAAGACACTGAACCATTTTAATACTCTTTAATTCTCTACGTTTTAATTTTACATTTTAACTCTCGAATTCATTGTTTCAATTTGTTTAAATTTTTTTCACATTGAAGCTAGAAATTGTAAACAAACACAAACGAACAAACAAATAAATAAATAATCCAACACTCATAACACACACCACCTGGGACAAATTTAATCAGATACTCCAGTGAACGTGATCTGAGTTAAGTAGATGTTTCGATATAGAAATATATAGATTGACAGAAGATAATATAATTACTCTGTTTTGATGAATCAAGATATTACAAACATTCATCAGTGTTGCCCTTAATTCAGCAGTCAGAGAAACATCTCTAACTTAAACAAATCATGATTTTGCTTTCATTTTCTGTCAATAAAGATCTATTATAGACATGGAACAGAAAGACTGAGTCAGTTTTGTTTTCTCTTTACTGGTACTAGTATACTCTTCATAATAGTTGAAAAAACTATGACTAGATTTTTCTTTTAACTGTCGAGCAGAAATCAGGGTGTCATCATTTTGGCTTAATGTCGAAATATACAGGACCAGTCAAAAGTTTGGACACACCTTCTACTTCTATAGTTTTTTCTTTATTTTAATTAATTAAAAGTCCCTTCTTCATGTCTTAAAGTAATATTGGATGTTGTTTCTCTTTACTTAGTTGAGCGGTTCTTGACATATTATTACTACAGTTGTGGAATAGGGCTATTTACTGTATGTTTATTATTTACTATTTACTGTTTGATCTCAAACACATTAAGAAGGCAAGAAACTATTGCGATGGGTGGCACAGTGGTGTAGTGGTTAGCGCTGTCGCCTCACAGCAAGAAGGTCCGGGTTCGAGCCCCGTGGCCAGCGAGGGCCTTTCTGTGTGGAGTTTGCATGTTCTCCCCGTGTCCGCGTGGGTTTCCTCCGGGTGCTCCGGTTTCCCCCACAGTCCAAAGACATGCAGGTTAGGTTAACTGGTGACTCTAAATTGACCGTAGGTGTGAATGGTTGTCTGTGTCTATGTGTCAGCCCTGTGATGACCTGGCGACTTGTCCAGGGTGTACCCCGCCTTTCGCCCGTAGTCAGCTGGGATAGGCTCCAGCTTGCCTGCGACCCTGTAGAACAGGATAAAGCGGCTACAGATAATGAGATGAGATGAGATGAGAACCTATTGCACTAATTAACTTTTGATGAGACACCTCTTAATTGAAAAGCATTCCAGGTGACTACCTCATGAAGCTGGTTAAGATAATGCCAATAGTGTGCAAAGCATCATCAAGGGAAACGCTGGCTACTTTTGAAGAATTGAAAATATGAAACGCTTTTTGTTTTTTTCACACTTTTTTCTTCACCACATAATTCCATATATGTTCCAGATGTTATTTCATAGTTTTGATGTCTTCAGTATTGTTCTACAATACTGAAGACATCAAAACTTTCTTCACGTGCAGCAGTAAAAGACCTCGGGGTGATTATTTTTATTTTTTATTTTTTGCACAGAATGCATTTTATTAACTCCTAGATCAATAACTTCATGATTAACTACCCTCTTATCACCCTTTGTACTTATTGTCCTTTTACCAGTTGTTTTCTTTCAGTACACAATCAAGTTAATTGACCATGCAGATAGTCGACTTTGCCCCGATCCACATCTCCCAGGGCAAACAAAGGGTCAAAGTTGAGGGTTCAACACTTGCTCATTTCAGAGGTTCAGCAGGTGACAATTCATCATCCTGAGTCACACACACCAACAGCTCCTCAGTCCCAGGTACCACTTCATTCTCCATTGCTAAAGCTTCAACATCTCCAACTACAGCCTCTGCACCAAGCTCAGGAGCTTCTGGGATACTCTGGTCCTCTGTGGTTAAAGGCTCAGATGGGATGGGGACAGGCTCTGCTGGAGATTCAGGGACAGAACATTCAATTTTGGTTGAAGCCTCTTGGGAAAAACCAATCAGTGAGTCACGTTTGGGTTCAGGGTCTGGAACTGCAGCCACCAGCTGGGTCGAATCCTCCACACTGACAGATGCCATTTTGGCTTCCACAGTCTCCATGCTTTTGTTTGGAACAAAACAAAAGGGGTGATTATTGGGGTGATTATTGACCCCAGTCTTTCGTTTGAAACTCATATTGATAACATTACCCGGATAGTTTTCTTTCATCTCAGAAATATTGCTAAGAAATGTAATGTCACTACACAATGCAGAAAAACTAGTTCATGCTTTTATTACTTCCAGGTTGGATTATTGTAATGCCTTACTGTCTGGATGTTCCAATAAGTGCATAAACAAGCTCCAGTTAGTTCAAAATGCAGCAGCAAGAATCCTTACTAGAACTAGAAAATATGACCACATCACCCCTGTCTTATCCACACTGCATTGGCTCCCAGTCAAATTTCGTACTGATTATAAAATACTACTATTGACCTTTAAAGCACTGAATGGTCTCGCACCAGAGTACCTGAGTGAACTTCTGCTCCTCTATGACCCGCCACGCCTACTTAGATCAAAAGGTGCAGGCTATCTGCTGGTACCTCGTATAGTGAAGGCTACATCAGGGGGCGGAGCCTTTTCTTACAAAGCCCCACAGTTATGGAACAGCCTTCCAAGTAATGTTCGGGAATCAGACACAGTCTCAGCGTTTAAGTCTCGGCTGAAAACATATCTGTTTAGTCAAGCCTTTTGTTAATGGTGTTTATGAGGTAAAGAAGTAGATCTGGAGGGTCCTCAGACAGAGTGTTTTGGTAAACTGGGATGTATGGATGCTGTCAGTCCCCTCTCGCTTGCTCACTCGAGTTTGTTGACGGTGTAGTAGCTGCTGCTTTATGTCCCGGGGCTCCCTCATGCCTGTGTTACCTTCTGGCTCTCCCCTTTTAGTTATGCTGTCATAGTTAGCTGCCGGAGTCCCTGCTTGTACTCAGTGCAATTATGTATACTGTTCTTACTCATCAGGTGACATTGGGCATACCTAACAACCTGTGGTTTCTCTCTTTCTCTCCCCCCTGTTTGTCCCTCTGAGTTACATGTCAATCCTGGGATCGAGACGCTGACCTCCTCTGCTCCTCAGATATGCCTGATCCATCCTGGTGCCCTGTGTCTGGCTGGAGTCTCATCGCATCGCTCCTGTGGAGGACGGCCCATATGGACAGTTGAAAGTTGCACTTGGAAGACGCTCTGGACTCTTACAATAATGCTTTTATGGCTGAGGTCTACAGTTGACTTTAGGACTGCAGTTGTCATGAACAGTTTTGCACTCAAGTTTCCATCAATGAAGAGTTATAACATCAACGAAACAGACTTCATGCTAAAACTGTTAATGTTATAATCACATTGTCTTTTATCACCCAAATGAGGGTGGGTTCCCTTTTCAGTCTGGTTAGTCTCGAGGTTTCTTCCTCATGTCGTCTGAGGGAGTTTTTCCTTGCCACCATCGCCACAGGCTTGCTCACTGGGGATAGATTAGGAATAAAATTAGCTCATGTTTAAAGTCATTTAAATTCTGTAAAGCTGCTTTGCGACAATGTCTATTGTTAAAAGTGCTATACAAATAAACTTGACTTGACAATGTAGAAAATAGTCAAAAATACAGAAAAACCTATAAATGAGTAGAGTATGGGGTGTACAAACTTTTGACTGGTACTTTATTACTTGCAGGTATCACAGATGAGCTATGGTAATACAATAAATAACACCTTTTTATAACCTATTTAATGTTATTCAGCTTTGGTTGGATAACTGTGTGTGTGTGTGTGTGTGTGTGTGTGTGTGTGTGTGTGTGTGTGTGTGTGTGTGTGTGTGTGTGTGTGTGAAAAATGCCCTGGTGTCCCATCCAGCTTCAGAAAAGCTGAATAATTTATTTCCCCTTTTTTTTATTCTTACATTTTTTTTATTCTTCCCTGCTATTCTATCTATATAAATGTCAACCTCCTTTTATGTTTGTGTTTCCTTTTAATCAGACACTTTTACTTCCCTTTTCACTAAGCTTTAGGGCATTTTTTCACACAAGAAAACAAAATCCAAAACAAAAAAGGAACCTTCCAGAAGGAAGAGAAAACTCTTGAGGCTTCCCCCCACATACACACTTTGAATTAACAACCACAAATCCATGAATAAATTATAACACACGCAATGGTGAAATGCTTACACAATAAAAAGCAAAGTCCACTTACAGGTTATGCCTTTCATTAACAGAAAGATATCAACTACGCGTGAAATATTAAATTGTCTGGAAGTGTTTGTTTTCAAGGAATTACTGTATGTTTTGAGGTATATATGGTATTACTACATATTAAAGGTGGTCTAGTTTAAACCAATTTGGTGCTTATAGCTGCTGCGTAGGGTGGAGCTTAAATGACAAATTGTTTTTCATTCATTTTATTTGTTCTTACCCCCTAAACATGTTCCATTTGTACTAAAAGTTTGTGCATTATATCTTAAATTTTAATGGTGGCTCAATCAACTCGAAGATTACAAAAGTAATTTATTTATTTTCTTTTTGTCCATTTTATGCATATTCTAGTCAGTACTCTATCATCAGTTGTTCATTTAGATTTATTTATTTTATTTACATTTGTTGCCGTGTGTACAAATGGTAAACTATGTTATTATATACTGTAGTTCGTATACAATTCTAGTCCTTTGCATTTCTGTGATAAAGCTCACTTCTTGTTTAATGTATGATTTATATAATTTTTACTTTATTTTATTTCATGTAGTAAGTTTTAGAAAAATTAGACACGTGTTCTTGGGCAGCTCTGTATTTGTGTATATTGTACAGAACTACAGATTCAGAACAGATTCGGAGAATTGCACACAGACACGTATTCAAAAGAGGCACCCGTTCTACAGGCTTTTTTTTTTAGCCTATTGGTATTTTCTTTTTGATATACACTACCGTTCAAAAGTTTGGGGTCACCCAGACAATTTTGTGTTTTCCATGAAAAGTCACACTTTTATTTCCCACCATAAGTTGTAAAATGAATCGAAAATATAGTCAAGACATTTTTCTGGCCATTTTGAGCATTTAATCGACCCCACAAATGTGATGCTCCAGAAACTCAATCTGCTCAAAGGAAGGTCAGTTTTATAGCTACTCTAAAGAGCTCAACTGTTTTCAGCCGTGCTAACATGATTGTACAAGGGTTTTCTAATCATCCATTAGCCTTCTGAGGCAATGAGCAAACACATTGTACCATTAGAACACTGGAGTGAGAGTTGCTGGAAATGGGCCTCTATACACCTATGGAGATATTGCACCAAAAACCACACATTTGCAGCTAGAATAGTCATTTACCACATTAGCAATGTATAGAGTGGATTTCTGATTAGTTTAAAGTGATCTTCATTGAAAAGAACAGTGCTTTTCTTTCAAAAATAAGGACATTTCAAAGTGACCCCAAAATTTTGAACGGTAGTGTATTTTATCAATAAAGTAAAGTAAAAAAAAATATTGTTCAACAAAATAGTTTATTTACACATTGACAATTATAGCAATGTGGCATATTTATCATGCACTAGTTCTGTATCCAGACTTCAGAGGTACAGTCCTGGCCACCTTTGAGGCTTTTCGTAGAAGTAGACCTAGGGCCAGCTGATGTTGTCGGGCACTGTGGGATGGGATTAGCTAGATCGGTTAGCTCCATAATGTTAGTGATCAGTTTTTAAAATGATTAACACTATAACAATTGCACAATGTACATTTCACTGTATACTTTGCAATAAACCCTTAATAAACTGATCATATTTAATGCTGCCCCAATCCATTTCAGTGTAGTATTATTGTAGGCCCTGTATTGAATAATGCCTCGAATGACATCAGTACTTAATTGTGGCGGACTTTGTGGCTTGGCTGCCAAACTTTATGCTGATTGAGCTACCAGTTAGATATCTTCATTTTTGTTAATATTTTACCAGAATATGGAGCTAATCTCATCTCATCTCATCTCATCTCATCTCATTATCTCTAGCCGCTTTATCCTTCTACAGGGTTGCAGGCAAGCTGGAGCCTATCCCAGCTGACTATGGGCGAAAGGCGGGGTACACCCTGGACAAGTCGCCAGGTCATCACAGGGCTGACACATAGACACAGACAACCATTCACACTCACATTCACACCTACGCTCAATTTAGAGTCACCAGTTAACCTAACCTGCATGTCTTTGGACTGTGGGGGAAACCGGAGCACCCGGAGGAAACCCACGCGGACACGGGGAGAACATGCAAACTCCACACAGAAAGGCCCTCGCCGGCCACGGGGCTCAAACCCGGACCTTCTTGCTGTGAGGCGACAGCGCTAACCACTACACCACCGTGCCGCCCAATATGGAGCTAATTTTTCAAGTTATTTTATATATATATATATATATATATATATATATAAAATAACTTGAAAAATTAGCTCCATCCTACATGTTTAGATATTGATAAGTTTTATTTTTTTGAATGTCAATCAAAGGTCTGGATCTTATATGAAACATATTACTCCAGGTGCTTTCCATTGTCAAGTTTCTCCACAAAGCAGCTTTTATTCAGTAGTGAATTGTGTGTATTACAGGATAGTTTGTTAAATTTTGTTAAATATGACACAACTTCTTGACATCTCCATACGTACTGGTGTGAAATGGGATTAATATATCTTTCATGGATTTCTCACACACACACACACACACACACACACACGATACATACAGAGTAAAAAATATATTTAATTACATGATGAAATATTGTGAATTTAGATTTATAAGGTGTTATCTGCCATGAACCCAGAGAGAACCTTATGAAACCAAAGTCACAATATCTAACTTCAAATGTATAAATTGTTCATTATGACATTGTGTATGTGTCATCTTTCTCTTTCTAAGGTATTTTACACTTCTTTGTTTTTTGGGGGAAAAAAAAAACCTCTAATCATTTGCTTGTTCTGGCTAATATGGTGATTTATTCTCAAATCAATGTGGACATCAGGGAAGTGACTCACTTGTATCTGGGGAAAGTGAATTTGCAATAAAAACCAAATGGAATGCTTAGATTATAGCTTGCATTAAATGTGTGAATAACTCCTTTCACAGTCAACAATTTTTATTTCATGAGTTAAAACTAAGCACATCGGATAAGTACTAGAGGCTGGGAATTTATTTGTTGTACAGTAAACAATTTGTTTAGATTGAAATACAGTCTATTATTGGCTGCATTTGTGTTCTGCAGGAAGAGTTCAGAATTCAGGATTTCAAATAATTATCTATTTATACCTCAGGTGTAGGTTGTATTATGTTTTGTAAACATAATATCAAATAATAAGTTATGATTAAACAGCTGTTTAATAAAATATATTCATTAATAAGAGTTCTGTGTGATCACTTTGACCTCACTCCTGTTCTTATTCAAGTTTTCATCTGGCTATCAACTGATGATGCTGCACAGGCCAGCCAATGAGATTTAAAGAGAGAGAAAAAAAGAACTGAATCTCTGTATAGGTTCCACATCATGAGTATACTACCCTACTAAATAGTATGTGACAGTGATTCACAGATGAATCAATTCTGCTTTGAATCAATTCCTCTCGATTCTCTCTTTCTTTCTTTATAATTTTAGATAAATTGAGTCATTTACTGGAAGAAAACGAGAAAAGTCTTATCATCTGATTCATTTCTGAATCTGTTATGATTAATGTATTGAATATGAGCTTCCTATTCTAATATTAAGCACATTTGATTAATATTTCGGCTTTCATTTCATATTTATACAGTCAAGCCATTTGAGCTTTTTTCTTTTTAATTCCTTTCCGTTCACAGAAAGCACAACTGTTATAAACAATGTGCTACAGTGGATATAAAAAGTGGATATAACACACCCCGTTAAAATGATAGGTTTTTCTGATGTAAAAAAACGAGACCATGATAAATAATTTCAAAACTTTTCCCACCTTTAATGTGACCTATAACCTGTACAATTCCATTGAAAAACAAACAAATCTGCTAGAGGGAAAAACATCAAAAATAAAAAATGTACAATAAGCTGGTTGCATAAGTATGCACACCCTTAAACTAATACTTTGTTGAAGCACCTTTTGATTTAATTACAGCATTCAGGTTTTTTGGGTTCACACCTGCCATCAATGAAAATGACTCTGATTCACCCCAAATAAAGTTCAGACATTTACTCAGTTGCAGCCTCCAGCAAAAGCCAGGGTTCACAGAGAGCTTACAAAGCAGCAAAGGGATCTCACTGTTGAAAGGTATCAGTCAGGAGAAGGGGACAAAAACATTTCCACAGCATTAGATATACCATGGAGCACAGTGAAGACAGTCATCAAGAAGTGGAGAAAATATGGGACAACAGTGACATTACAGAGAACTAGACGTCCCTCTAAAATTGAAGAAAAGACAAGATGAAAACTGGTCAGGGAGGCTGCCGAGAGGCCGACAGCAACACTGAAGGAGCTGCAGGAATTTCTGGCAAGTCCTGGTTGTGTACTACATGTGACAACAATCTCCTGTATTCTCCATATGTCTGGACTATGAGGTAGGGTCAAAGAAAAACATCCAGGCCCGGCTACATTTTGCAAAAAAAAAAAAAAATACACCAGCTCTCCCAAAAGCATGTGGGAAAATGTGTTATAGTCTGATGAAACCAAGGTTGAACTTTTTGGCCACAATTCCAAAAGGTATGTTTGGCACAAAAACGTCACTGTGCATCACCAAAAGAACACCATACCCACGGTGAAGCATGGTGGTGGCAGCATCATGTTTTGGGGTTGTTTTTCTTCAGCTGGAACAGGGGCTTTAGTCAAGGTGAAGGGAGTTATGAACAGTTCTAAATACCAGTCAATTTTGGACCAAAACCATCGATGAAGAGGAATTTCATCTTTCAGCACAACAATGATCCCAAAAAAGTTTTGGAACGGCCCAGCCAGAGCCCAGACCTAAACCCAATTGAAAATCTGTGGGGTGACCTGAAGAGGGCTGGGCACAAGAGATGCCCTCGCAATCTGACAGATTTGGAGCGCTTTTGCAAGGAAGAGTGGGTAAATATTGCCAAGTCTAGATGTGGCAGGCTGATAGACTCCAACCCAAAAAGACTGAATGCTGTAATTAAATCAAAAGGTGATTAAACAATGTATTAGTTTAAGGGTGTGCACACTTATGCAACCAGCTTATTGTACATTTTTTTATTTTTTGTTTTTCCCCCCTAACAGATTTGTTTGTTTTTCAATGGAATTGTACAGGTTATAGGTCACATTAAAGGTGGGAAAAGTTTTTAAATTATTTATTGTGGTCCCATTTTTTTTACATCAAAAAAACCTATCATTTTAATGGGGTGTGTACACTTTTTATATCCACTGTAACTTGTTTAACCCTTTGATCCAAAACATGGGTCAAAAGTGACCCGGCTGAGTTTTTATCTTCTATATCTTTGCAATAAATTAATTCCATCATTCAGTATTCAAGGTATTCCTCAATTAACTTGTTTTTGATCATCATACATCCTTATTTTATTTTTTCCTTTCTTACTTTTTGAATAAAAACCCTTTTTGTATCACTACCCTTCTAATGCACAACATGGGTCAAAAACGACCTGCATTCATTTTCCAGGTTATTTCATGTATGGCTGAGTGTTTCTATGATATACTTTTGAAATAAATTCATTTTGGCATTTACTTTTCCAAATATGCAGTAAATATCTTGTTTTTGTTTAGTACAAATCATCATTTTTATTTTTCCTTTCTTAAGTTATGAACAAGCACAGCTTTTGTAATTCTACATCAAGTTTACACACATGGGTCAGAAACGACCCGCATGCATTTACTCCAGCGTTTGGTGGGAACTGTGAATTGTGCTTGTGTCAGACATTTCACAGCTCAGCACAGCGCCCTTTGCCCATCTAATACATGGAAGTAATGTTTTTCAATTGTTCTAACATTACCTTAGAAAAAATTTGATTATGTTTAGATTACCTTGAGAGTGAGTAGATTACTTGTCAGAAAGTTACGAGTAATTACTATTAGCTACCGAGCTGTTGACATATTCTACTTTAGTTAGCTAATTTTATTGTAGTTGGCTTAGCTAACTACATAGTTAATAAATAAATAAATAAATAAATAACTGGCCCCATTCACTGCTAAAGTAATTACTTGAAACAAATGATTATTATAGTATTAAGACATTTAATTTTAAATCACACTTGGATGATCCATGTGTAGTAATATAAAAACTATTTTTGTTCATAAAGTAGGAAAGAAAAAATTAAATTAATGATTTGTGGTAAGGGTGGTGTGGTGGTGTAGTGGTTAGCGCTGTCGCCTCACAGCAAGAAGGTCCTGGGTTCGAGCCCCATGGCCGGCGAGGGCCTTTCTGTGTGGAGTTTGCATGTTCTCCCCGTGTCCGCGTGGGTTTTCTCCAGGTGCTCCGGTTTCCCCCACAGTCCAAAGACATGCAGGTTAGGTTAACTGGTGACTCTAAATTGACCGTAGGTGTGAATGTGAGTGTGAATGGTTGTCTGTGTCTATGTGTTAGCCCTGTGATGACCTGGTGACTTGTCCAGGGTGTACCCCGCCTTTCGCCCGTAGTCAGCTGGGATAGGCTCCAGCTTGCCTGCGACCCTGTAGAAGGATAAAGCGGCTAGAGATAATGAGATGAGATTTGTGGTAATTAAAAACAAGATATTTAAAGAATACTTGGAATATTCAATCATAAAATAAATTGATTTCAAAAGATAGAGCAAAGAAAAACTCAGTCAGCATGAAATAACCTGGAAAATGAATGCGGGTCATGTTTGACCCATGTTGTGCATTAGAAGGGGTGTGCATATGTTTTGCATCAAAGGGTTAAAAATAGGTACCCTATGGATACATGTGGCTACTGTTTATCAATAAAATTCTTTTCTGATCCCATGTCCATACAGTAAATATAGCATCTATACATGTTATCAGTTATACTCGCCTCATCTCTTGCAAGCATCACCAAGCTGTGAGCAGCATCAGGGCTTTGTTCAAAATACAGTGCTGTGAACTATATCTACTTTCAAAATAGTAAGAAAGCACTTGTTCATGAATTGTTTTAGAAGCATTATTTAGTATTAATGAGCACATTTTGTTTCACAAGTGTAGTGTAAAGACTCTAAAATAAAAAATAAAATTAAAAAATGAAAGAAAATAGCAGAAGTTTGACCAATTATACTTTTAACTTTTACTCTTAGTTTTCACATTTCTCAAAGAATGTATCAAATTTATTAAAAAAAATTATTAATTGAAAAGCATAAGTACTCTTGTTGAATGGCTGAAATTCTTAGCCTAAATACTTATTTGCCAATAAGCTAAAAAAAAAAAAACCTTACAAAACCTTTCATTTGACCTTTCAGAAGGACAAAGCAAAAACTGTGATAATCAAAAGGTACATTTTCTTAAAATAAACACCACTTGATATCGAATCAGTAGCCTTGGCGAACCACGAGGTGAATTTCTTTTGTCTTTTTATCTGCCGATTACCTTCCGATACTATGAAGTTATAACAAGGTTTCTCTTATTTCATTTCTGGTTCTGAAGTTTATCAAGAACTAGAATGGGTAATCGAACTTGATCAGGATAAGTGCTAATTGGTTACGAAGTTTCGCTATTGTTTCACTCATTCTTCCATTCTTATACTCGTTCTTGTGTACCTTTGATAACGCAAGATCAACTGTTCATATCGCAAGATCACGATTCATCGTTCTGGTGATTGTAATACTTATGTGCATGCGCTATTGTAATTGTTATGCGTATATGCATGTGCAGTGCGTGATTGTTACACTCTTACGTTCTTACAACACGAAGACATAGTGGCTATCGCCTCTATATGAGGCAGTAGCCACAAAAATATGAACATTTTGTATCAAAACTAGACTTTGTTTATTCGTTGTATTATGATTAATTGTAGTATGATAAAAGTTTACAATATTGAACCAATTTATTGAGCATTAGATTTGGAAATAAACATTGTATACATTATATAATGTTGTAATGTTGTATACATTATATATAAAATATAAACAGTCCTATGCAAAAATTTTAGGCACAGGCAAAAAAAAAATGTACAGTAAAAAATGATTTCAAACATAATGAAATTAATTATTTCTACACAAGAGTTAAAATAATACTACATACTAGGTAAAATATTACATACAAGAATTACTATATAAAAGAGTGCAAAGAATATTACAGACTATATAAAAGAAATATTACAACGTGAAGTAAACAGCAATAAACTACAATGTATACAGTTTTATAAGGAAATGAGCTGTAGGTTTTACTGAGCATCTTGCAGAAACAGTCACAGTTCTTCTGGACACTTTAACTGTCACACTTGCTTCTTATTTTTGTAGCAAAATCCAGAAACCTTCTTGGGCAGCACGGTGGTGTAAGTGGTTAGCACTGTTGCCTCACAGCGGCCAATGGGACCCTTTCCGTGTGAAGTTTGCATGTTCTTCCTGTGTCTGTGTGGGTTTCCTCCAGGTGCTCCAGTTTCCACCACAGTTCAAAGACATGTGCCCTTGAACAAGGCACCTAACCCTCAATAGGCCATTTGCAGGAATTGGTCACGTGTCAATTTTCCCCATAGCAGCAAGCCCGTGGTGGGCTGGCTAACTTGACATTCCTTGACAACCATAAGAGTTTGACTGGCGATGTGAAGCAATCCATCTCTATAATAGCTGTTTTTACCTTTTCTACTGTCTTTTTTGACCCAAATTTTCGTGTGTACTTGGAAAAAGTTTGTGGTTTTAACTTCTGTCATAAGTTAAAGCGAATCATTGACCGTATTTATTTTCAAGAATCTTCACACATTGAGCGAATGATAAAGGTAGAAAAGGAGAAATTATAAGTTATAAACATATCTGAGAAATCCGTCATTTCGCACGTGAATTTCTTTCGGAGGCGACCAACTTGAGTCCAAAAAACTCTCTTTTACAGCCAATGATTCGCTTTAACTTATGACAGAAGTTAAAACCACAAACTTTTTCCAAGTACACACAAAAATTTGGGTCAAAAAAGACAGTAGAAAAGGTAAAAACAGCTATTATAGAACTTGATTGCTTCACATCGCCAAACTCTTATGGTTGTCAAGGAATGTCAAGTTAGCTTGCCCACCACGAGCTTGTTGCTATGGGGAAAATTGACACGTGACCAATTCCTGCAAATGGCCTATTGCTCCCTAGGCACTGTAGCATAACTGCCCACTGCTCTGAGTATGTGTGTGCGCTCATTGTTCACTTGTGTGTGCATGTGTGTGTTCACTGCTTCAGATGGGTTAACATGCAGAGGGGAATTTCACAAGTGTACATGTGAAGAATAAAGTTCTTCTTCTGATTCTTCATTATGTTTATTCCCTGGAAAGTGTCTCTTACATAATATGCTGCTTTCTTTACTGGCATACAAACATGTTTCAAATGCACATTATTATTTGGAATATATAGACAGTATATATATTAGGGTGGAGCTAATTTTAAAAGTTATTAAATATGACTACCTTACCACCTAATTTTATATATATATATATATATATATATATATATATATATATATATATATAATTCTGGGAAAATATTAACAAAAATGAAGAAATCTAACTGGTGGCTCAATCAGCATGAAGTTTGGCAGCCAAGCCACAAAGTCCACCACTGTCACAGTGCAGGCACTTACAGACGTATGCGCAGAAGGGGAGTGTAGAGCAAACAGTGAACAAGCCAAAACATGAGATGTGAATCAGGGTAGAAGAACTAGCAATGGTTGGGCGAACGGCAAACAGGACAAACAAGGACAGGCAAGAAAGTAAACGAGAGAGGAAAAGCTAAAGTTGAGAACCCGTGCATCAGTCAGAAATAAACAAGGCTCGGTATGTACTGGGGAAGGCAGAACAATACTTCGCAGTGAAGTGGTGTGAGAGTGGGGTTTAAATAGGCAGAGGGAATAATAGGGTGATGAGTGACAGCTGTGGTTAATAGTCAGGAGACAGAGGGCGCTGTGAGTTCTGGGAAGTGTAGTTCATACAGTCCATGTTTGTAGTTTGGTTGAAATTGGCAGGTTTACTGACAGAGCACCCCCCCCCCCCCCCCCAAGGAGCTACCACCAGGAGCTACAGATTTTCTAGGGTGACCCTTACCTCTGGGTGCAGGTTTGTCAGGATGTGTGGCACGGAATTCTTGCTTGAGAAGTGGATCAAGGACATCCTTGGCGGGAACCCAGCTCTGTTCCTCGGGTCCGTAACCCTCCCAATCTTCCAGGTACTCGATCTGCCCTCTTGGCTGTTCAAAGGTTCGTCCTCCAGTTTGAGGACTGGGTGTTCCTGGCTGGGTGTGTTTTCAACGAGAGGGCCCGGGATAGTAGGTTTCAAACAGGATATGTGAAACGTGGGTGATAGTCTGTTGTGAGGGGGGAGCTCTAGCCGATACAACACTTTGTTGATGCGTTCTGTGACTTTGAATGGCCCGATATATCTTGGTTGTAATTTCTTGCAGGAATTGGATTCTCTGAGCTGTTTGGTTGCAATCCATACTCTGTCCCCTGGATTGTATATGGGTGTTTCTGCTCTGCGTTTGTCTGCATATTCTTTGTACTTGGCATTGACCATTTCAATACGTTGGTGTACTTCTTCCCAAACTGTTTGGCTGCGTTAGACCCAGTCCTCTATGGCTTGAACCTGGTTGGGCGAGTCGTCCCAAGGGAACAGGGGTGGCTGGTAGCCGAGTATGCACTGAACTGGTGTTAATTGGGTTGCCGAGTGCTTGAGGGAGTTCTGTGCATACTCGGCCCATGGAAGGAAGCATGCCCACTCCCCCTGGTTGCGCATACAGAATATTCTTAAGAAACAGCCAATCTCCTGATTTGCCCTTTCAACTTGGCTGTTGGACTGAGGATGGTATCCAGATGTGAGACTCACCGACACTCCTAATCTCTCCATGAAGTTCTTCCAGAAGCATGAAGTGAACTGTGTGCCCCTGTCACTGACAATGTCTTCTGGGAGACCATAATAATGGAACACTTGCTGGAACAACAGTTCTGCAGTTTGGGATGCTGTGGGGATGCCAGGTAATGGAATGAGTCTGAGGGCTTTGGATGGTTTACCATGATGGTTGTTTTACCTAGTGAAGGGGAGAGATTGGTGATGAAATTGATGGCAATGTGGGACCAGGGTCTCTGAGGAACTGGGAGGGGACAAAGTTTGCCAGCTGGAGGTGTTCTGGGAACTTTGGCTTGGGCGCAGGTGGAACATGAGGAGATGAACTGGTTGATTTCTGTAAGCATGTTTTCCTACCAGTACTTATTCCTGATCATCTGATGGGTGCGTTGGCTGCCAGGATGTCCAGTGGCTGGTGAAGCATGGGCCCACATAATCAGTTTGCTCCTAAGATGCTTGGGTACATATAGGAGACCAGGCAGAAGATCGTTGGGAAGTGTTTGGGGTTGAGAGTCTCTGATTTCTTTATCTATGTCCCAGGTAATTGACACTGAGGAGGAAGTATGGGATGGGTACAGGGGTCTTGGAGTGTGGGAGCAAAGTTTCATGATAGGACATCAGCCTTAGTATTCTTAGAGCCATGATGAAACGAGATGGTAAAATTGAACCTGGTGAAGAAGAGGGACTACCTGGCTTGGCGAGGATTTAGCCGCTTGGACTTTCTGAGATATTAGAGGTTTTTGTGGTTGGTGAGAATAACAAACAGATGCGTGGCTCCCTCCAGCCAGTGTTGCCACTCCTCAAGGGCCAGTTTTATGGCAAGTAGTTCCCGGTTTCCCATATCATAATTTCTTTCCGCTGAGGAGAGTTTCTTGGAAAAAAATGCTACTGGATGGAGTTTCTGTTTTTCTCCAAAATGTTGCAATAGCACAGCTCCAACTCCCGTGTCAGATGCCTCAACCTCTAAAATGAAGGGTTTGGTTGGATCTGGATGTTGCAAGATGGGAGCTGAGGTGAAGGCTTGCTTGAGGTGACTGAAAGCTTCTTCTGTCGCAGGGTTCCAGTGAAGATGCTTGGGCCCCTTCTTAAGTAGTGATGTTAGTGGGATGGCAATGGAGCTGAAACCCCAAATAAAATGGCAGTAGAAGTTGCCGAAACCTAGGAAACATTGGAATTCCTTAACTGATGTGAGAGTGGGCCAAGACGTGACCACAGAGACCTTGGATGCATCCATGCTAACACCTTCAGAGCTGATGATGTAGCCCAGGAATGATATATGGTGCTGATGGAACTCGCACTTCTCTGCTTTGACATAGAGGTGGTTATGGAGTAGACATTTGAGGACCGTCCTAACGTGTTTGATGTGACTCTCTTCAGCTGGGGAATATATTAAGATGTCATCGATGTAGGCATGGAATCAAGGAGATTCTGTGATGTAGGCACAGAATCAAGGAGATTCTGTGAGATTCTGTGAGTGACCACTGCAGAATCTCCTTGTTCTGCCAAGAAATCAATGGGTCGTGGAGTTGCAGCCAAGGATAACCCAGAACGATGTCATGTCAGTTGGTGGTGGTGACATAGAGTGAAATGAGCTCTGAATGAAGAATGCTTACTTGGACACGGATGGGAGTGGTGCGCTGAGAGACTCGACCGTCCCCTATGGGTCCTCCGTCAATTGTGCTGATGTTGAGCAGACTTTGAAGTGGGGTTGTGGACAAGTTGAACTTCTGGATGACTGTGCTGCTGAAAAAGTTCCCCTCTGCTCCTGAATCTATGAGACCAGAGAGGATGTGCGTAGAAGAAGTCAACTTCAACAACACAGCAACTTGGAATGACTTGGAAGTAAACCTGTGAGTGGGACTTGTGTGGCATGGAGGACATTCTGCAGAAGATGAGTGAGGAGGATGAATGGGGCAGTGGTTGAGCTGATGTTCCAAACTCCCACAGTAGAAACATAGTCCCTCCCTTCTCCTCCTAATGCGCTTGAAGCATGTTAACTGGGTGCGGGAGATTTCCATAGCAGAGGTCTCTTCCAGGGTATGAGCAGGCTTACCAGCCTCTTGTAAAGAGGGATGGCGAGTCAGAAGATTGCCCAAACGGATCGCAAGGTCAATAAGAGAATCCAGTGTCAACTGTTCATCCCGGCAGGTGAGCTCACTCAGTATTTCTGGGTGTAGCCCCTTGTGAAAGACCACTTTAAGCGCAGGCTCATTCCATCCACTAGCGGCCGCTAGTGTTCTGAATTCCAGCGTGTACTCCACCATGCTTCTGGAACCTTGTGACATGGTGAGTAAACTTTCACCTACTTCAATGCCTTCGGGTTTGTGGTCGAAAACCCTCTTGAATTGGGCAAGAAACTGTTCATAGGCTTTCATGGGTCCATTGCCATTGTTCCAGATGGCACTGGCCCATCGAAGGGCTTTACCCATGAGAAAGGAGAGAAATTTAGCTATCTTGTGCTCATCAGACAGGTTAGGCATGGTAGCGAAATACACTGAGCACTGGAGGAGGAAACCCTTACGTACGAGCAGATCTCCGGCAAATTTTTCTGGGGCAGGGGGTTGTAGCCCGGGGCTCGGAGCTGGTTCGGAACGCAATAGGAGGGCCTGCGACATCACAGTTGCTAGTTGTGACACACTGGTGTTGAGGTCAGCTAGCATCTGCTGATGCTCTCCTAGCAAGCGTCCTTGAGCGTTGAGAGCTGTCTGCTTCACCTCTTCTGCTACATCCATGATGGCGAAGTATCCTGTCACGGTGCAGGCACTTACAGACATATGCGCAGAAGAGGAGTGTAGAGCAAACAGTGAACAAGCCAAAACATGAGATGTGAATCAGGGTCAAAGAACTAGCAATGGTTGGGCGAACAGCAAACAGGACAAACGAGGACAGGCAAGAGAGTAAACGAGAGAGGAGAAGCTAAAGTTGAGAAAACGTGCGTCAGTCAGAAATAAACAAGGCTCGGTATGTACTGGGAAAGGCAGAACAATACTTCGCAGTGAAGTGGTGTGAGAGTGGGGTTTAAATAGGCAGAGGGAATAATAGGGTGATGAGTGACAGCTGTGATTAATAGTCGGGAGACAGAGGGCGCTGTGAGTTCTGGGAAGTGTAGTTCATAGAGTGCATGTTTGTAGTTTGATTGAAATCAGCAGGTTTACTGAGAGCTACAATTAAGTACTGCTGTCATTAGAGGCATTATTCAATATAGGGACTACAATAATACTACACTGGAATGGATTGGGGCAGCATTAAATATTATCAGTTTATTAAGGGTTTATTGCAAAGTATACAGTGCAATGTACACTGTACAATTGTTATTGTGTTAATCATTTTAAAAACTGATCACTAACATTATGGAGCTAACCGATCTAGCTGATCCCAACTCACAGTGCCCGACAACATCAGCTGAAAATATGCTTCGGAAAAAAGCCTCTACTGGCCCTACTGTACCTATACCCATACTGAAGACACTTTTTTGAGGACCTCTGAAGTCTGGATACAGAACTATCCATCCATCCATTCATCCATTATCTGTAGCCGCTTATCCTGTTCTATAGGGTCGCAGGCAAGCTGGAGCCTATCCCAGCTGACTAAGGGCGAGAGGTGGGGTACACCCTGGACAAGTCACCAAGCTGACACAAAGACACAAACAACCATTCACACTCACATTCACACTTACGGTCAATTTAGACCCACTAATTAGCCTAACCTGCATGAATCTGTAGTTCTGTACAATATACTGTATACAAATACAGAGCTGCCCAAGAACACGTCTAATTTTTCTAAAACTTAATATACACATACACGAAATAAAAGAAAATAAAATTATATAAATCATACATTAAACAAGAAGCCATCACAGTGAGCTTTATTACAGAAATGCAAAGGACTAAAATTTTATATGAACTATATAATAACAATAGAGTTTACAATTTGTACACACAGCAACAAATGTAAATAAACTAAATAAATATAAATGAACAACTGATGATATAGTACTAACTAGAATATACATAAAATGGACAAAAAGAAAATAAATAAATTACTTTTGTAATCTTCGATTTGATTGAGCCACCATTAAAATTTAAGATATAATGCAGAAACTTTGTGTGTGTGTATATATATATATATATATATATATATATATATATATATATATATATATATATATATATATATACACACCACCATGTTTCACAGATGGGATAAGGTTCTTATGCTGGAATGCAGTGTTTTGCTTTCTCCAAACATAACGCTTCTCATTTAAACCAAAAAGTTCTATTTTGGTCTCATCCATCCACAAAACATTTTTCCAATAGCCTTCTGGCTTGTCCACGTGATCATTAGCAAACTGCAGATGAGTAGCAATGTTCTTTTTGGAGAGCAGTGACTTTCTCCTTGCAACCCTGCCATGCACACCATTGTTGTTCAGTGTTCTCCTGATGGTGGGCTCATGAACATTAACATTAGCCAATGTGAGAGAAGCCTTCAGTTGCTTAGAAGTTACCCTGGGGTCCTTTGTGACCTCACCGACTATTACACGCCTTGCTCTTGGGGTGATCTTTGTTGGTCGACCACTCCTGGGGAGGGTAACAATGGTCTTGAATTTCCTCCATTTGTACACAATCTGTCTGACTGTGGATGGGTGGAGTCCAAACTCTTTAGAGATGGTTTTGTTACCTTTTCCAGCCTGATGAGCATCAACAACACTTTTTCTGAGGTCCTCAGAAATCTCCTTTGTTCGTGTCATGATACACTTCCACAAACATGTGTTGTGAAGATCAGACTTTGATAGATCCCTGTTCTTTAAATAAAACAGGGTGCCCACTCACACCTGATTGTCATCCCATTGATTGAAAACACCTGACTCTAATTTCACCTTCAAATTAACTGCTAATCCTAGAGGTTCACATACTTTTGCCAATCACAGATATGTAATATTGGATCATTTTCCTCAATAAATAAATGACCAAGTATAATATTTTTGTCTCATTTGTTTAACTGGGTTCTCTTTATCTACTTTTAGGACTTGTGTGAAAATCTGATGATGTTTTAAGTCATATTTATGCAGAAATATAGAAAATTCTAAAGGGTTCACAAACTTTCAAGCACACATTACAGCCATTTAGCAGATGCACTTATCCAGAGCAACATACAGCGCGCCCAGGGAGCAGTTGGTGGTTCTGTGCCTTACTCAAGGGCATTTCAGCCGGTCAAGGGAATCAAACCAGCAACCTTTTGGTCTCAAAACTGTTTCTCTCACCACTAGGCCATGGCTTCCATTAGCCAAGCAAACAAATAAATAAATAGATAGATCTCATCTCATTATCTCTAGCCGCTTTATCCTGTTCTACAGGGTCGCAGGCAAGCTGGAGCCTATCCCAGCTGACTACGGGCGAAAGGCGGGGTACACCCTGGACAAGTCGCCAGGTCATCACAGGGCTGACACATAGACACAGACAACCATTCACACTCACTTTCACACCTACGGTCAATTTAGAGTCACCAGTTAACCTAACCTGCATGTCTTTGGACTGTGGGGGAAACCGGAGCACCCGGAGGAAACCCACGCGGACAACATGCAAACTCCGCACAGAAAGGCCCTCGCCGGCCACGGGGCTCGAACCCGGACCTTTTTGCTGTGAGGCAACAGCGCTAACCACTACACCACCGTGCTGCCTAAATAGATAGATAAATAGATTAAATAAATAAATAGTCAATCATAAAATTGTAGACCTCCTGTCAGAGAGGTGATTTTGTGCCTAATTTGAAGGAAATAAATGGATTTTAAGGATCACTCTTTCACGTTTGAATGCAGATTGATAGTGTTTGACCTGTACAGCACTTTCTGTTTCTGAATCAAAACATTCAGGAATCGATTCACGACTCATTGTGACCAGCAGCGCGTCACTCCTACCTCCTGAATACACTGACAGTATAGTATGGTGCTCGAGATGTTAGTGCAGAAGTGCGCTAGTGTGTGTGCGTGTGTGCGCTCACTGCTCCTCCTCACCTTCTGAATCTGGGACTTTCCATTAGCTGAGAATAAATAAAAAAAGAGAAAAAAGGAGGAGGGGGGCAGAAATCGCAGTGCCGCCCCACTGGTTAAAGTCTGTTTCTAGGGCTGCAGTGTGTTCATTTAGTTTCAGTCTTCAGCAGAGAGAAATAAACCCAGCACAGAGAGAGACACAGACACACACCTGAGAGGATGGAGGAGCCAAATGATGCCCTGCTCGAGAGAGCCTCCAGCTCCGAGACTGTGGTCCAGCGCGATCGGTGAGACTTCACACACACACTAGTTATTATAATAATTGCTATAATAATAACTATTATGTTAGTATTATTTAAAGATAATCAAAATTAAGTGTGCTATTAAGTCTGTATTGTCAAGACTCTAGATTGCAATTGAGTCATGCATTTTATTGATATATCAATCAGCCTGTAGGTTCCAGAATAAAATTTATAATAAAATATAATTTACTGACTTATTTACTTTATTTCATTTTCAGCAGCACAGTGCAGTTTACTAACAGAGCTCTGTTTACTCAGCCACACTTTTGGTCCAAAAAGGCACACAAAAAATATATATAAACTTTCATAAATAAATTATTTGTAGTATATTAGGTTGAATGTCTGTGTGCAAGTTTGCTGCTTCACTGGAATCAAAAGGAATCCAGTTCTACCCAGTGACTTGTGACGTCAGACGTCGGGGATATTTGTGATTGGTCAGATTCAGACGAGTCGCTATAATGCTTATTTGTTTCTGTCTTTTATTTGAAGCTATTCCACTTATCTAACATTATATATATATATATATATATATATATATATATATATATATATATATATATATATAGTAGATTATACTAATTAATTATTAGTATAATTCCTTAATTTTACACACACACACACACACACACACACACACACACACACACACATATGTATATAATTATAATTACATGGAATTCCCCCAAGTGAATTAATTTGCCTGTGGAGTCTTGCTGCAATCTGAAGAAAATAATCTATATCGCAAGAGGTTTGAATCAAATCTTCTTGGTGTGAGTTTAATCACATTTGTGTCATATTCCAGTTTTTGGTCATGCAACTATTGAATTAAAATGTGTCATAATTACATAACATTTCATCAACTGCATATTTTATATTAATTTCCGTATTGGTTAGTGTTTATGATAAATTCATAATATTAAATTAATATATTCAAACAGAACTGCCAGTTTGTTTTTACTGATTTATTTTACTAATGATCATTGCAGACTTTGTTTTACTTTTTTTTATACATGTGTGTAAGAGACAGACCAAGTACTATAACTCATGAAATAAAAATGATGAATAATCAATGATAAAATAGAAAAATATATATATTTGTCAAATGTCAAAGTTGGCTCTCATTTGTCTTTTTCTTCTCTGACAGGAAAGACAATGGTAAAGCACTGAAGGTGGCCGGTCTGACCGTGCTGGCATGTCTCCTGCTGGCTGGTCAGGCCTTCACGGCCTACTATGTCGTGGGACAGAAGGATCATCTCCAAGCTCTGCAGCAGGGTCAGGACACCCTGAAGAAGGAGCTCACTCGCATGCTAACAGGTATGATGGACAGAAAGCGACAAAAGACTGAGAGAATGAGGAAGTGAAAGAGCAGGATCAAACTACGCAGGTTGAAATGCAAATAAGTATTAAAACAAAGATGAAAACAAGATTTGAAGTAACAGGTAGACAAGATATCTTGTAGTGAGGTAGAGGGGAACATGAATAAATAACAAAAAGGAAAGTTGGGAAGATGTTTTATTTGACTCTAATTATTCAAGTGCACTTAATCATGATTTACTGTTTCTCAATGTTTCCATAGTTGCTCCTAAAATGATGGCAACCTCCAAGACCAACATGCCAATGATGATGGCCCTTAATGAGAATGGCCCAAAGCAGCGTATACCACTCACGGTGAGATCTGAGTGACAGAATGAGAAACACAGCACTTGGGATCTTCCCTGGACTATTAGTCCAGAATTTTAAAATAAATGTTTTATATATATATATATATATATATATATATATATATATATATATATATATATATGAATTACACTGTCTTTTTTGATTGTAATTAAGAAACTGTGTTCCCCTTTTTTCAGAGACTGCAGTCATCCAGCTTCTCAACCCAGAAGGAGGGAAGTGGCCTTGTGGATGGTACAGTACAAAACACTTACTGTTATAAAAAGAACAATGATGCATCAGATGATAACACAAACAAAATTAAAATCCCCCTTACATTAGATCATCCCATGTGCTTAAAATGTCTTTCACACTCATTTGATTGAATTTCCACAGCAGTATGTTACTGATTATCTAAATATGACCAGAGGACATATATGGGGGGGGGTAAAAGAAAGAAGGAGAGTGAAGGCCTCTGCATACTCTTGCGACAAGGCTTTCGCAGACAGTTGTAATTTATCGTTGTGCGGGGAGTATAGGCGTGTATAGGCGTACGCGATGTTATTCACCGCCACAACGCCAGGGAGCGCGAAGTCGCGAAATCGCTAGGAGTAGTTCGTGGGTGTGGTTAGTGGAGTGTTTATCCTCCGGTTACTGAGCAACAGGTCATTCAACACCAACAACAATGGCGACTGGACGAGTCTGCACTTTGATCGAGTTATAATGACTAGAACTGGAGTCGTATAGATGTACTATACGTACTTCCTCAATCAACCGCTCTTCGTGCTGCTCCATCTTCGTTCGTGTTTTTAAAAATGCCGGTCGTGAAAACAAACCAAACCAGGGAAGTAGGGAAGCGGAAGTGCGTGTACAGCAGATGTAGAGTGGACCAATCAGAGCCCTCTTGTCTGCGATGCTGTCTGCGAGGCTGTCTGCGGTGGTCACAATTTTTGGGAGGTGCGCGCAGAGCGTCTGCGAAGGGGGGGGGGCTTCGCAGACGCCATCTGCGAGGACTGGGTTGTCAGCATAAATTGGCCCTGAGTCAAGAGTGATGTCACTAGAGGAAGATAATGAAGCAGAAGTGAAACGCTGTATCAAAAAAAGTCAAAGTCCTTCCCTTGCCAGAACCTGGTCTTCCCAGGCAGTCTCCCAGCCCCAGTACTAACTAGGCCCTTAGACACATTGGGTGGCGCCAATCTCCGCTTCTGTAGCTCTTGGCCTCTCGCCTATACAGCTAAGGTTACAGTGGGGGCTAGTTCTCTGGTAACCATGATAGTTTGACTCCCCACTCACATCTGTATTGTAGCATGCCTTGCCAGATGGCAGCAAGTACCATTTTTATGATGGTCTTTGGTATTACCCGACCACAAGTAGAACTTGTGATCTCCCAATCGAGAGGCGGACACACTAACCACTAAGCCAGCTCGGAAACACTGTAGACTACAAGCTTATTAATTAAACAGTTATATCATAAGAAAACTATTTGACTAATATTAAGAGGGTGTTTTTTCATAAAACAAAAAAGATGTAAACTTGTATGAGCAGTAAATTATGAACACATTAACTAAGCAAATTTTTGTTTTCAGAAGGCCCCAGAACGTTTCCTCGGAAGGCGATGGTGCCCATGAACAGCATGCCTCTGCTCACTGAGATCAGTGTGGACAAGCTTGAGGAGGAGGCCAAGACCACTGAACTTCCTGGTAGGAAACAGTTTCTTCTCACACACACTCTCTATAGGGTCCAGAAATCTGAGTTCACTATCAGGATCTATTTTTATTTAGCAAATTCAACAATTTAGAAATTATCAGCTTTTACTACTATGAGGCAAAAAAAGTTGTTGTTTATTTTTCGGACATTGTTGAACATTTATATTGTTTCCAGCTTCGGAAAGAAAAACATGTTTCAGTTTCAGATTTGGTATTCTTATAAAATTCTTGTAGAACTTCTTAAATTGCCAACAGTTCTTGGTTATGACATCAGACTTTTGGATCATAATGTACAAGTAGCAGAACCTTAGATTCATTTTATAATAAAAATGCTATCTAATAATAAAAGTTAGATATTTCTTAGCAGCATGAAGTAATAGCATATTGAAATAAATATCTTATACAAAAACACAAACCCAGGTCTCTCTGTTTATATTTGCTTTCCTCCTTTCCTCTGTAGCTGCCGTGCTTGAGACTAAGTGTAAGCTCGACGCTAAGGACATCAAACCAGGCTTCTATCAGCCACAGTGCGATGAGGAGGGCAACTTCAAACCCAAGCAGTGCTGGCACAGCACTGGCTATTGCTGGTGTGTGGATAAGAACGGCAAGCAGATCGAGGGAACTCTGACACGCGGTCCTCTGGATTGCGGCAATGGTGGGTTTCCAAATCTCAGCAGCTCATAACTGTAATTAGCTTCAGTTAAGTCATGGCAAGTCACTATTAGGTGATAGCACGAATGGAAGTATAATATGATAATGAGAGACCAACACACTATCTATGAAAGACTTTCAGTTATGTAGGTCATAATGATGCCTCACACGAGAGGCATCATTAGCTCTAATAACTGATGTGAAACAGATTCACAATGTCATAGTTGTATATTAGGACTGGCAGCCACCTTTCCACTATTACCCCACTATTAACCTTAAATGGAACCCACTATTCCAGCTTTCTCCAACCATTCAATAAAATTGTAAGCCACCTTCCACTATTCTCTCACCATTCACTACAACTAGAACTGACCTTCCACCATTCTCCCACCATTCACTACAAATAGAGCCCACCTTCCACCATTCTCCCACCATTCACTACAAACAGAGCCCACCTTCCACCATTCTCCCATCATTCATGATAACCAGAGCCCACCTTTCAACATTTTCCCATCATTCAAGACAACCAAAGCCCACCTTCCACCATTCTCCCACCATTCACTATAACCAGAACCTACCTTCCACCATTCTCCCATCATTCACTATAACTATAGAGCCCACTTTCCACCATTCTCCCACCATTCACTACAACCAGAGCCCACCTTCCACCATTCTCCCATCATTCACTACTAGAGCCCACCTTCCACCATTCTCCCATCATCCACTACAACTACAGCGCACCTTCCACCATTATCCCATCATTCACGCTGACCAGAGCGCTCCTTCCACCATTATCCCATCATTCATGACAACCAGAGCCCACCTTCCAACATTTGCCCATCATTCAAGACAACCAAAGCTCACTTTCCACCATTCTCCCATCATTCACTATAACTATAGAGCCCACCTTCCACCATTCTCCCATCATTCACTACAACTAGAGCCCACCTTCCACCATTCTCCCATCATCCACTACAACTACAGTGCACTTTCCACCATTATCCCATCATTCACGCTGACCAGAGCACACCTTCCACCATTATCCCATAATTCATGATGACCAGACCCCACCTTCCACCATTCTCCCACCATTCGCTACACCTAGAGCCTACCTTCCAACATTCTCCCATCATTCACAATGACCAGAGCCCACCTTCCACCATTCTCCAATCATTCACTACAACTAGAGCCCACTTTCCAACATTCTCCCACCATTCACGATGACCAGAGCCCACCTTCCACCTTTCTCCCATCATTTACTACAATTGGAACACACATTTCCATCATTTTCCTTCCAAACCCCAAAGTAAACCATCAAGTTTAAGAAGAAGAAACCTTTATTTGTCACATGCACACTTCAAGCACAGTGAAATTCATCCTCTGCACTTAACCCATCTGAAGCAGTGAACACACGTGCACGCACACACCCAGAGCAGTGGGCAGCCACACTAGAGCACCCGGGGAGCAGTCAGGGGTTAGGTGCCTTGCTCAAGGGCACTTCAGCCCAAGGCCACCCCACGTTAACCTAACTGCATGTCTTTGGACTGTGGGGGAAACCGGAGCACCCGGAGGAAACCCACGCAGACACAGGGAGAACATGCAAACTCCACACAGAAAGGCCATCGCTGGCCGCTGGGTTTGAACCCAGAACCTTCTTGCTGTGAGGCGACCATGCTAACCACTAACCACTGGTTAGCAGGTGTAGTGGTTAACACAAGTTGTTTCCCCAGAAAACAGGTTTAGCATCTAATTACCAAAAGCAGCACTATTAAAAATGTTTTTGAATAAGATTAACCAGATATAACAAGCCACAATGTAGTATAAAAGTTCAGGGTATACATTACATCCTAATGACTTATCACCATTGCAATGAAACTACATGAGATCTTAGGTGGATCTTATATCTATAAGGACAAGTAATTTAACATTGTCAGTTCTTTGTTACAGCAAAATCCCAAGTTTATATAAATTCTTTAATAAATTTTCAGTTTCTATAAATTCAGTCAAATGAATATATTTGGTTGATTACTAATATGCTCTATTTCTCCTCCTCTCCTGATCCATGCATCTGATGGTGGAACCACCACAGTCAACTAAAAGGTTGGTGAGATTCTTTTACCATGTGACATCAAAATACATCACACATTGTACATAATGTTACTAATGTTTAATTTCATTGTTAAACCCTACATGGTGTAGGCACGTATTTTGTTGTTAGTGCTTCTAACCCACTTTCTTTTCTCCTTCTTATTCCAGGCTGAAGCAAGCAGAATGGAGCAATGGGGGTTGAAATCCTACATCCTAAATCAAACAGAGACTCTCATTAAAAATCAGATACTATTAGCTCTCCTGTCTAGTATCCATCTCTTATCTGACTCTTTATTTCACAGTAGATTTGAGAAAAGTACTGCTTGACGATTACAAATAAATTGATTTAGCATCTCATTCTGTTTTATTCTATTTAGACTAGATGTTTATTGCTGATTACTGTTACATTCATAATGGTTGCTACATACTGGCACATTATGCTCATGTGGCTATATTAACTTCTATGTTTATAACTGATTTGCCTATTTTAATTTTTTTTTAACTTAAGGCATGATTGGAGATGGCAAAAGACTGTAAGATCTGGATCTATGAATCAAAAGGAATGTATTGTAAATAAGTGGCCTTCCAATAAACCATGCCTCCCTGTCCTAAAGAGGTCTGATTACTTCTGCATCAAAACCTACAGTCCACTAATCACAATAGGTAGAAGATGCTTTGGGCAAAATTGAACAAAACAAATTCCTGATAAATTCACAAAGTTTCAGTATCACTGATTTTTTTTGTACTCAAGTGAATGTTGATAAATGCCAATTTCCTGCAATTTACCAAACTAATTCACAGCACAGTTGATTTACCCTTAGTGACAGCCACAAAATAAAAAAAACAAATAAATACAAAGTTCACAGAGAGCTGAGAATGACAAAAGGCCAATTAGACATGAAACATATTGCCTTAATTTATGAATTTGTTTTAGAATCATTTAAGTCATTAATATCTCACAAAATTAGATTTTTTTTCTCAATTTTTCATGACATTCATGTGTAATAGAAAAAAATATATATATTTAAAGTGTATTTAATGTCCCTAAACCACGCTTTTTTCCTTGTACAAATCAACAATCATCAATAAAATCAGTTGATTTTCATGGAATCTGCCAAGACCGAACTGGAAGAGCCCAAAGGGGTTTGTGATGTCACACGTGGAACAATCCAGGTATCAATTTCGTTTCCGTGCGCAGCGGTGGTTAGACCAGTCTCGATATGGAATCACATTTTGGAGAGAATTCTGAAACTGATTTGGATTCCTATATGTCAGATGAAGGGGCAGATGATCATGAAGGATATTCTGGAGTAAATGGTTATCTTTTCGAGCCCCCAAAATGAGAAACTGCCAGTTCACTCAGTTCACGACAGTCCCACTCACCGCCGATAGTGCACCACCAGCCAGAGAGAACTGGAAACACAGATTGGTTTGTGGATTTTTATTTTAAGCTGGCTGCTGCAAAATATAGGGAAAATATTTATATGTACCTCAATAAATGCAGAAATATAATTTTTAAAATGTACACTTATTCAGTGTAATTATTGAAATAAAATATGAAGTGGGCAATAATAGGGGAATCGACGAACTGTCCAAATGTCAGATCAAATGTTATTTATTAAATAAATGGGTTTATTTTTGCTCCAATAATTCCCATGTGATCATTCTGGTGGTGATGAACACTTGATGAATCAGATTTATTAGTAGTAGGCGACATGAAATCTGCCTGCTTCGTTTGCACAAACCTCACCCACTGTCGCTTTAGATTAGTGTAATTTGTTGGAAATTCATGAACTGAATGTGCTGTCATATATGGATTTGAACATCCAAACACAACGCAGCGCTTTCACATCATTTTTGTAAGATTCCATCAACAATATCCAATTTCACCGAGTAAACAAGCATGGAGTCAGATGAACCAAAATTACCCAGATAACTGGGGTTCCACATGTAACATCATGTGAGATTAACCCTGGGGTAAGGCTGCCTTTTTCTGGGATCCGTGATTTATCGATAGTTTTATGCTTGATAATAAAATAACAAATAATTAATATTATTTTTTCCCCCAGCTTTATTAATTCATTTTGGTTGTTAGTAATGATATATACTCATTTTAAAGCATTACAACAAGGCATTACATACATACACATTTGGCAGATGAATGTAATCCAGGGCGCAGTGGTTAGCATGATCACCTCACAGGAAGAAAGTTCTGAGTTCAGACCTCATGGCCAACTTGGCACCATTATGTGTGAAGTTTGCATGTTCTCCCCATGCCTGTGTGAGTTTCCTTCTGGTGCTCCGGTTTCCTTCCACAGTCCAAAAACATACAGACTATGTCAGCTGGCTGCTCTAAATTGTCCACAAGGCATGAATGGTTGTTAGTCTCTGTGTTAGCCCTGTGATAGAGTGGCAACCTGTTCAGGGTGTACCATGCCTCTCGCCTGAAGTCAGGTTGGATTGGCTCCAGCTTCCCCTGTGACCCCGACAGATTAGTGATAAAAATAATGGATGGATGGATGGATGTAATCAATTTACAAATTTGCAGTAACTCATGTCAAATGTATGGTTTGAAGGTCATGGTTAACCTTAAATGTCCAATTCTTCTTATATGTAAATGTGCCCAAACTCGGGACCTCTCATGGTTTATATAACTAACTGAATTTTATTAATAGCAGCTATGGGTGATTATTATCAGAATTTAGGTGTTCCTCAAAAGGTCCCGGTTTAATAGGGAGGAATACTTCAAAAAATAATTTACATAAGCACCCAGGCACAAGTTATTGGTCGATTGGTTGGGTAAAAGTAGAAATAAGTCCACACATCAAATATAAAAGGTTGGCAAGTTTAAAAAGTTGGAAAGTAAAATGCTACATACACATCTCAAAAGCAACTCATTGTACCAGAACACTAGCAAAGGTTCTCTCTCAACAAGTCAAGTCAAGTTTATTTGTATAGCGCTTTTAACAATAAACATTGTCACAAAGCAGCTTTACAGAATTTGAATGACCCAAAATACGAGCCAATTTCATCCCCAATGAGCACGCCCGTGGCGATGGTGGCAAGGAAACCCCCTCCCCCCAGACGACATGAGAAAGAAACCTCGAGAGGAACCAGACCCAAAAGGGGACCCATTCTCACCTGGGCAACAACAGACAACACGACCACAACATCAACAGTCCTAACACAAAGCCAGCCTCGTTGATGCCACAAACCCCCCACCGAAAAGAAACCCAAGCGCAAAACCACCCACGACAACTGCAGTCCCAAAGTCAGCAAGTCAACTGTAGCCCCCAGCCACAAAAGCACCACTGCAAGAGTCTAGAGCGTCCTCCAGGCACGACCCCCAACTGTCCACATGGGGCCATCCTCCACAGGAGCGATGCGATGAGACTAAGGGAGCCAACCAGACACAGGGCCCCAGGATGGATCAGGCAGGTCCAAGGAGCAGAAGAGGTCAGCATCTCGATCCCAGGACTTCTTATATGTTGATAATGGTAAACATCTGGCTGTCATGAACCATTTTAAAGTCATAGCCCTTTGAAAACCCATGACCTTCAGTTTGACCTTTGAAGGTCACTCAAGGTCAAAGATCATGGTGCCAAATGAAAGCCCATATGGGAGTTCCTATATGCTCATAATGGTAAACATCTGTCTATCGGTGGGCGGCACAGTGGTATAGTGGTTAGCATTGTGACCTCACAGCAAGAAAGTCCTGGGTTCGAGCCCAACAGCTGACAAGGGCCTTTCTGTGTGGAGTTTGCATGTTCTCCCCGTGTCCACGTGGGTTTCCTCCGGATGCTCCGGTTTCCCCCACAGTCCAAAGACATGCACGTTAGGCTAATTGATGGCTCTAAATTGATCGTAGGTGTAAATGTGAGATTAATGTTTGTCTGTGTCTATGTGTCAGCCCTGCGATGACCTGGCGACTTGTCCAGGGTGTACCCCGCCTTTCGCCCGTAGTCAGCTGGGATAGGCTCCAGCTTGCCTGCGACCCTGCACAGGATAAGTGTCTACAGATAATGGATGGATGGATGTCTATCAGCAACCGTTTTTGAGTTTTAATGGAAAATATGTTATTTTGACCGAAAGACTGACCTTTCCGGTGACCTTGATCTTCACCTTGACCAGATCACCCCCCAAATTTCATCGGGTAATCTACTAACCATTGCCCACCTACCCTGAAAATTTGAAGTCAATCGGTGCAACTGTCTAGACCAGGGGTCTTCAATCCTATCCACAAAGGGCCAGTGTGGCTGCAGGCTTTCATTCCAACCAAGCAGGAGCTACACCTGATTTCACTTGTTTAATCATTTCACCCTCGTCTCCAGTCAACAATCAAGTGAGCCTCCAATTTGGCTGTAATGAAAGCCTGCAGCTACACCGGCCCTTTGCGGATAGGATTGAAGACCCCTGGTCTAGACGCTAGATTGTTAACAGAAAGACACACACACAAACAAACAAACAAACAAACAAACTGATTATAATGCCTCGCCCCGCTTACTCCGTCATGGGCGAGGTAACAAGAATCCTTTATTGCTCATGGGACAATGATACAAACACTCACATTACCTCATTACAAAAGGAGAACATGGTATCTCTTTATTGTATGTAATGGACCTGATATACTAGTACAGATGTACTCCAGTTTGTTTTATTTTATGCCGTTTTTGCAGGGAGTAATTGCAATGTACAAAAAGATTACAACCTCTGAGAAAATGATCAAAATATGTGCTGAATATTTGCTGTTCATACACAGACGTACATTATACACAGGAGATAATCACATCTCATGAAAGACACTTTCAAAGCCCTTCACATCACATGCAGCTCTGCACAGCAGTTAATCTCATCGCCAAAATAATGCACTAAAACTAACAAAACACTTCGTACATGCCTCAAAACCAATTAATTTTTTGTTCTTTATTTTACTTGCAGCAATTTTGGAAATAATTGCCAAAATGTTGATGTAATAGTTCATTTAAAGTGGTGCTTGAAAGTTTGTGAACCCTTTAGAATTTTCTATATTTCTGCATAAATATGACCTAAAACATCATCAGATTTTCACACAAGTCCTAAAAGTACATAAAGAGAATCCAGTTAAACAAATGAGACAAAAATATTATACTTGGTCATTTATTTATTGAGGAAAATGATCCAGTTTTACATATCTGTGAGTGACAAAAGTATGTGAACCTCTAGGATTAGCAGTTAATTTGAAGGTGAAATTAGAGTCAGGTGTTTTCAATCAATGGGATGACAATCAGGTGCGAGTGGGCACCCTGTTTTATTTAAAGAACAGGGATCTATCAAAGTCTGATCTTCACAACACATGTTTGTGGAAGTGCATCATGGCACGAACAAAGGAGATTTCTGAGGACCTCAGAAAAAGCGTTGTTGATGCTCATCAGGCTGGAAAAGGTTACACAACCATCTCTAAAGAGTTTGGACTCCACCAATCCACAGTCAGACAGATTGTGTACAAATGGAGGAAATTCAAGACCATTGTTACCCTCCTCAGGAGTGGTCGACCAACAAAGATCACTCCAAGAGCAAGGCGTGTGATAGTCGGTGAGGTTACAAAGGACCCCAGGGTAACGTCTAAGCAACTGAAGGCCTCTCTCACATTGGCTAATGTTAATGTTCATGAGTCCACCATCAGGAGAACACTGAACAACAATGGTGTGCATGGCAGGGTTGCAAGGAGAAAGCCACTGCTCTCCAAAAAGAACATTGCTGCTCATCTGCAGTTTGCTAAAGATCACGTGGACAAGCCAGAAGGCTATTGGAAAAATGTTTTGTGGATGGATGAGACCAAAATAGAACTTTTTGGTATAAATGAGAAGCGTTATGTTTGGAGAAAGGAAAACACTGCATTCCAGCATAAGAATCTTTTCCCATCTGTGAAACATGGTGGTGGTAGTATCATGGTTTGGGCCTGTTTTGCTGCATCTGGGCCAGGACGGCTTGCTGTCATTGATGGAACAATGAATTCTGAATTATATCAGGGAATTCTAAAGGAAAATGTCAGGACATCTGCCCATGAACTGAATCTCAAGAGAAGGTTGGTCATGCAGCAAGACAATGACCCTAAGCACACAAGTTGTTCTACCAAAGAATGGTTAAAGAAGAATAAAGTTAATGTTTTGGAATGGCCAAGTCAAAGTCCTGACCTTAATCCAATCGAAATGTTGTGGAAGGACCTGAAGTGAGCAGTTCATGTGAGGAAATCCACCAACATCCCAGAGTTGAAGCTGTTCCGTACAGAGGAATGGGCTAAAATTCCTCCAAGCCGGTGTGCAGGACTGATCAACAGTTACCGGAAACGTTTATTTGCAGTTATTGCTGCAAAAGGAGGTCACACCAGATACTGAAAGCAAAGGTTCACATACTTTTGCCACTCACAGATATGTAATATTGGATCATTTTCCTCAATAAATAAATGATCAAGTATAATATTTTTGTCTCATTTGTTTAACTGGGTTCTCTTTGTCTACTTTTAGGACTTGTGAGAAAATGTGATGATGTTTTAGGTCATATTTATGCAGAAATATAGAAAATTCTAAAGGGTTCACAAACTTTCAAGCAGCAATCTATGTGGAAATTATGTACTCATTTAAATCAAGTTATTATTATTATTATTATTATTGTATTTATTTTTTACATCAGTTTGAAGTATAGTGCTGGTTGACTGCTGGTCTTCTGCATTTGACTGCAGGTTTTCATCCATATCACACCTTCTATCTTCTCAAACAGTGTACCTGGGAAAGAAAGTTTTTGCAATCCATATCCACACGTATAGCAGGTAATTTCTCTATAGGGTAAAAGAAAGAAGAATAAGGCGAGAAGAAAAAGTGACATCATTCTTAAATGTGCTGCAAACCATTCTGTAATTGCAAGGGACTAGTGAAACTCTATTTTGATATTTGTATATTTTGTCACACTTTGTGCCCGCTTTCCACAACTGGCACAAGCTTTCCATACGTCATCCAGAAGTCTATCATGGAGCACTGAGATTTATCACAAATCTCAAGCCTCTTATACACCATTGCTTTCTGTATGAGTGGGTGGGTTGGTTGGCCCTGTCTACCCGTAGACTGAAGCATTGTCATATTTTTATTTACAAGGCAGTTCTTGGACTTCTTCCTTGTTATCATATGGGGCTTGAAGGCTAGCCCAAATGGTCCAATCCCACAGAAGACCTACTGTAGCACAAACTGCTGAAAATGTTAATGCTGACTAAAACAGAAAGGTGTCAGCATTAACTTTTTCAGCAGTTTGTGCAAAAACTCAAAGAACAATTCGGAGATATTCAGAGAAAAGAGTGGAGAATGAAGTGCAGGCTGGGATACCACAGGTACTGCCACAATCCTGACCTCATATCCAATAGCCCTTATTTTATAACTGAGTCGCAAAAAATGACAGAGAATCTATTGAGTCATGCTGTCTTTATGTAACTGGTTTAAATATAAACACCTGAGACGCTACAGTGGCTGCGATGACCTGGCGACTTGTCCAGGGTGTACCCCACCTCTCACCCACAGTCAGCTGGGATAGGCTCCAGCTTGCCCGCGACTCTGTAGAACAGGATAAGAGGCTACAGATAACGGATGGATGGATGGATGGATGGATGGACACGACAGCGGTTTACAGAAACATTAGTCTCTGTTTCTGTAGGACCTCATGATGATTATGAATTAGCTTAATCTTCATTTACAGATGGGTATCAGATAGGGGCGTAACTATACATCATGACACGATACATCGCGATACAAAAATAGGACAATTTGCATTGTGGAAATCTACGATTCATGTTGTGGAAATTAGCATTCTGTTAATTATGCATGTTATGCAGTTGCACTGTTTGACCACCAGGGGTCTCAATCTGCACATTGCACAAAGTTACACCACCAAAGGCTTTGTGGTACAGTAACACTGCAGAAATCAGGCCTTTTAGCTGGCTTTAGAGCTCTATTTCTGCTACAGAGCTCATTAAAGGAAAATTACAGGATTTTTAACACAGGTGTACGTCTGTAGGGATCTTTTCCATGTTGTCAGACACGAATAATAACATTAAGAGCCTGTCAGTGACCAAAACAAGTGGTTTACTTTGACATGGATGATTGCCCCATAGAACTACATTGTATAGCTGTTTTGCGGTTGCAAGCTATAGTGTTCTAACTCATTTGTCTTCTTCTTCTTCTTCTTCTTCTTCACATTCCTTCCTCTGGTCGAGGGTGGGATGTAATGAAACGCCATTTTTTTCTGGTTTTCCCTTACAAAAAAAGAAGTTTATTCAAGTGTACTTCAAGTATCTCATCTCATTATCTCTAGCCGCTTTATCCTGTTCTACAGGGTGGCAGGCAAGCTGGAGCCTATCCCAGCTGACTACGGGCGAAAGGCGGGGTACACCCTGGACAAGTCGCCAGGTCATCACAGGGCTGACACATAGACACAGACAACCATTCACACTCACATTCACACCTACGCTCAATTTAGAGTCACCAGTTAACCTAACCTGCATGTCTTTGGACTGTGGGGGAAACCGGAGCACCCGGAGGAAACCCACGCGGACACGGGGAGAACATGCAAACTCCACACAGAAAGGCCCTCGCCGGCCACGGGGCTCAAACCCGGACCTTCTTGCTGTGAGGCGACAGCGCTAACCACTACACCACCGTGCCGCCTGCTTCTAGTATACTTCTTTTAAACTAAAAATAAGAGAGTATGCTTTCGGTTTACTTTTTATTTACTTATCAGAGATATACTTAATAAAGTTATACATAAGTATACTTGGCTTATACTGAAAAGTATATAGAAAAGTCTAAGTATATTAAGCTTATACTTAAACTTTTGATCAAGATATACTTAACAAAAGTGTAATAAAGTATTAAAATATGTGTGCCTTATGTTTAAGTGTACTTGCACTATAGTTGTGCTTCAGCATTGTGGACTCTTAGGTATGTCTGTGGTTCCATGTAAGTTTTTTTTTTTTTTTTAATTTCTTCTGAGTGGGATAATTTTTTTTTTCCTTAGAGCTTGGATGTCAATTTCAGTTTACCTTGCCATGTTTTTATACTTTGGCATTTAATACAATGTTGCTCCAATTTTTGATTGTTAAAGAAAATGAATATGTTCTTAATCCTGAGTATCTGTTGTTATTTTGTGAATTCTTATCTTTATAACTTCATTGTAACTTAAGGTACAAAACACTTAAGTTGTCTACTGGTAGTGTGCATGAGGTAAGGGTTCGGGCTAGAAAACTAATAGTATACCTAGAAGGGTAATTGCAGTATACTTCAAAACTAAAAAGTGGACTAGATTTATATAACCAGTAACTAATAGTATATTTCCAGTATACTACAAAGTATACTTGAGTAAACTAAAAAGTGGACTAGAAGTACCGTATAAAACAAGTAAACTCATGGTATATTTCCAGTATACTATGAAGTGCGCTTTTGTAAACTAAAGAGTGGTCTACAAGTATAGAACTAGTAAACTATTAGTATATAAGTTTACTTGTGGTTTACTTGCAGTACAAAGTAAAAAATACTAGTTGTATACTCAGAGTTTACTTCTCTTAGACTTAAAGTATTCTTTTTATAAACTAAAAGTGGGCCAATTTATTCCCAAGAAGTATTAGATTAGTTTACTTACAAGTATACTGTAAGTACATTGATATCAGTATACTTGGTACACAAAAGTACACTTAAGGAAATATACCTTAACTTTACTTAAGTATGCTTTATAAAATGAACTTGAAGTATACTTCTTTTAGATAAGGGTTGTGCTTTTCGTACTGCCTCTGTGTAAGTCATGCCAGCCCATTCCCTGATGTTCATAACCCATGATATTCTGGGCCGGCCTCAACCTCACTTGCTGTTCATCTGACCTTCCAGTAGAGTACAATGAAGGCTGTCATGTCTCACTATATGACCAAAGTACAGGCAGTCGTCGACTTATGACCTATGCGACTTACGACTGATCGACCTTACGACCATCTGGTTATGACTGGCAAGTGTTTCCCAGCTGAGCTAGCTGAGCATACGACAGTTTCTGCCCCAGCTCTTGCCGCGTACAACAGTTTCCACCCCAGCTGCCGGCAGCACCTCTCGCCACGTACAACAGTTTCCGCCCCAGCTCCTGGCACATTTGCAGTCTCTCTCGCGCTCCCTCGTGCACTCCGTCATACAGTTTCCGCCCCAGCTCCTGGTTTATGAAACGAGCAAATCCTCCCGCCAGCCCGAGCGCTGCCACAGCTGATGATGACGTAGACGACCCACAGCCAAGCACCAGTGATGCCAGCGGTCATTAAATTTTGTATTTTGCTATGTTTTACATTTATACTTTGGTATGTTTCAAACTAAAATGTTTTCTATTTTTCACACCTGCATTTCGTATTTTTTGTTTTGCACATATTAAACGAATTGTACTGTACGCAGTGTAGTATGCAGTGTTTGACTTAAACCAAATAATGAGCCAAGGTAATGAAATAAGAAAATGTTGATAAAATAAGACTTTAAGATGATTACAATATCATTACACATCACAATATACTTACGTTCATTTAACATAGGCCGACTTACGACCAGATCGGTTCACGACCGGTCAGTTGTAACCAAACGCAGTCGTAAGTCGACGACTACCTGTACTTGAGTTTTCTCTCTTTAATTACTTTCAGAAACGTTCGCTTAGCACCTACCCTCTTCCTCATTTGTTACTTTTTCAGTCCAAGAAATCTTATTCATACGCCTCAAGTCTTTTTAGCATTTGGTTATTTATTGTCCGTGTTTTGGCTCCATATAAAAGTGTAGACCAAACATAACGCTTCAATCATCTCTTTCTTGTTTCTAAGCCAATTCTATGTGAAGTAAGGGTTGCCTGCATTTTGTTAAAGACACCTCTTGCTATTTCTTTCTCACATTTGGCATCTGTGGTTCTGAGTTGACCCTGGTACACAAATGTATCCACTGTTAGGGTTTTGCTGGGATTCGAACCTGGTTCGTTGGTGTGATAATCCAGCAAACCCCCACTAGGCCACCAGGGGGATGACTCAAATGCAGAGGCGTGAGGCGGAAGTAGAAAAAGAATCAAAAGGTTTATTTAAACTATATACACTATATACAGGGCAAAACAAAAGACAAAAAAAACCAAAGAGCATAATCCAAAAGAAAAGCAAAGTGCAAAAATACAAAAGCTAAGAAGATCAAAAAACACAGTACAAAGGAAACTGGAGATAAACATAACAGCACAAAGACTCCGTGACAAGAGGACTGAACTCAGGGGTATAAATAGACAAACTAATTAAGGACACAGGTGAAGATAATTAGGCAATTAACACAAACACAAAACACAGGAACAGTGGCGGCCTCTAGAGGCCAAAATAAACACGACATGAAAAGGAAATAACAGCGGCCTCTAGAGGCCAAAACAGTCCTAGTCCTAACAGGACCCCCCCCTCTAGGAGCGTCTCCTGACGTTCCCAGGGCGATCCGGATGGGCCGAATGGAAGTCCCGACATAGTTCTTTATCAAGGACATCCCGAGCAGGAACCCAGCAGCGCTCCTCAGGACCATAGCCCTCCCAGTCCACCAGATATTGCAACCCGCCGCGGACCCGGCGGGAGTCAAGCAGGCGATTCACAGTGAACACAGTCTGCCCCTGGAAGATGCGGGGGGGTGGGGGGTTCCTAGGGGCAGGGGCATACGTAGACGTCAGTACGGGCCGTAACAGGGAAACATGGAAAGTGGGGTTGATCCTCAGAGTCCGGGGCAACTGGAGCCGGTAGGAGACAGGGTTCACCCTGCGCACCACCTTGAAGGGGCCAATGTAGCGAGGAGCAAGCTTGCGGTTCTCCACCCGCAGTGGAAGGTCCTTAGTGGACAGCCAAACACGCTGCCCAGGGCGGAAAGCGTGTGCAGGTCTTCTATGGCGGTTGGCCTGAGTCTGGTTGGTTCTGGAGGTCTGTATGAGGGTCTTCCTGACCTTGCTCCAGGTCTTGCGACACCGTCTCACATATTGGTTGACCGAGGGCACCCCCGCGTCCTCCTCCTGGTCCGTGAACAGAGGTGGCTGGAACCCGAATTGGCACTGGAATGGCGACAGCTTGGTGGCCGATGACTGCAGGGTGTTGTGGGCGTACTCCGCCCATGGCAGCCAGGTGCTCCACGATGTCGGGTTATCCATAGCCAGGCCTCGCAGGGTGGTTTCCAGGTCCTGGTTGAGCCTCTCCGTCTGACCATTGGACTGTGGGTGAAACCCAGAGGAGAGGCTGGCAGTGGCTCCGATGACCTTGCAGAACCCGTGCCACACTCGGGAGGAGAACTGGGGCCCTCGGTCTGAGACGATGTCCTGTGGAAGACCAAAGACTCGGAAGACATGATTAAACAAAAGTTTCGCAGTTTCAAGAGCAGAGGGGAGTTTGCACAGTGGTATGAAGCGGCAGGCCTTGGAGAATCTGTCAACTAAGACCAAAATGACCGTGTTACCTTGTGACTCAGGGAGACCCGTGATAAAGTCGACTGCCACGTGGGACCAGGGACGCCGGGGAATGGTCAGAGGATGCAGGAGACCCTGGGGACGCTGTCGTGGGTTCTTGGTTCTGGTGCAAACCTCACAGGACAGGACAAATGACCTTACTTCCTTCTCCATGTTAGGCCACCAGAAGCGTCTTTTCAGGAAGTCCAGGGTCCTCCGAGCTCCCGGGTGGGCGGTGAGAGGGGAAGAGTGACCCCACTGGAGAACCTTGGCCCGGGCTTGATGTGGGACGTACAAGAGGCCTGGTGGCCCCGTCCCAGGACCGGGGTCCTGGCGTTGGGCTCGTCGGACAGCCTCCTCAATACCCCAGCGGACAGAGGCCACAATCCGGGACACAGGGATAATAGGCCCGACTTCATTCTCCCTGTTAGTGGCAGAGAACAGTCTGGACAGTGCGTCAGGTTTGGTGTTCTTGGAGCCGGGGCGGTATGAGAGGGTGAAGTCAAACCGACTGAAAAACAGGGCCCACCTAGCCTGTCGAGGGTTCAGTCTCTTGGCTTGCTGGAGGTACTCCAGGTTCTTGTGGTCAGTCCAAACCAGGAATGGATGTTGTGCTCCCTCCAGCCAGTGCCTCCACTCCTCAAGGGCCAGTTTGACCGCTAGCAGTTCTCGATCCCCCACATCGTACCGGGACTCAGCAGGACTCAGGCGGTGGGAGAAGTAAGCGCAGGGGTGCAGCTTTCCTTCCGAACGTTGAGAGAGCACCGCGCCTACACCACTGTCCGAGGCGTCCACCTCCACGATGAATGGTTGGGAGGTGTCCGGGAGAACCAGAATGGGTGCCGTGCAGAAGCGGTCCTTGAGGTCTTTGAACGCCTTTTCTGCCTGAGGAGACCAGCCATAAGATCCACCTGTCCCTTTGGTGAGGTCTGACATGGGTGCTGCCACAGAACTGAAGTTCCTGATGAACTTGCGGTAGAAGTTAGCGAATCCTAAGAACCGCTGAACCTCCTTAACGGACTTGGGAGTAGGCCAATCCCGGACGGCCAGGGTCTTGGCAGGGTCCATTTGGAGTTGGCCTGTCCGTACAATAAATCCCAGAAAGGAGACCTCGGGAACATGAAATTCGCATTTCTGGGCCTTGGCGAACAGATTGTTCTGTAGCAGCCTCTGGAGAACCTGGCGGACATGGTGGCGGTGCTCCTGCACGGTCTTGGAAAAGATAAGGATGTCGTCGAGGTAGACAAAAACGTATAGGTTAATCATGTCCCTTAAGACGTTGTTGATTAGGGCCTGAAAAACAGCTGGTGCGTTGGTGAGTCCGAAGGGCATCACCTGGTATTCGTAGTGCCCAGACGGGGTGTTAAAGGCAGTCTTCCACTCGTCTCCCTGTCGGATACGGATGAGGTGGTATGCGTTCCGTAGGTCCAACTTGGTGAAGACGGTGGCGCCTTGGAGCAGGTCAAAAGCAGTGGACATCAGCGGAAGGGGATATCGGTTGCGCACAGTAATCTTGTTCAGGCCCCTGTAGTCAATACATGGTCGAAGCCCCCCATCCTTCTTGCCGACAAAGAAGAAGCCGGCACCAGCAGGTGAGGTGGAGGGTCGAATGAACCCAGAGACCAGGGCGTCTTTGAGGTATTCCTCCATAGCCTTGCGTTCTGGCTGAGAGAGGGAAAACAGTCTGCCACGAGGAGGGGTAGTCCCAGGGAGCAAGTCGATGGCACAGTCGTAGGCCCGGTGCGGAGGAAGAACGGCGGCCCTGCTCTTGCTGAATACCTCCTTGAGATCCCAGTACTCTGTGGGAACTTGAGATAACTCGGTGAGATCAGGGGGCTCGGCAGGAGACACAGGAGAGCTAGAGAGCAGACAAGAGGCATGGCATGCAGGGCCCCATTCCACAACCTGGCTTGTTACCCAGTCTATGCGAGGGTTGTGGCGAGTAAGCCAAGGAAGGCCTAGAATAACTGGGAACTCAGGTGAAGGAATCAGGTGCAGGGATATTTCTTCCTTGTGACCTTGAGACTGGAGGAAAACTGGAGAAGTAACTTGGGTGACTCTTCCATCACCTAACGCTTGGCCATCGAGGGCAGACACAGACAGTGGGACTTCAAGAGGTGCAGTCGGAATATTGATGCTTTGGGCGAAGTGAATATCCATAAAGTTCCCAGCCGCCCCTGAGTCTATCAAAGCTTGACAAGAGTGGACAGACTCACCCCAGGAGATGGAGACCGGGATGTAGATTCCTTGGCCAGGGAGTCCGGGAGAGAGGGTAGGCCCCGTCACAACCCTCCCTCGGCTGGACGGGGCGGTCCTTTTCCCAAGAGTTCGGGACATGATGCTCGGAAGTGACCAGGCTTGCCACAGTAGATGCAGCACTTGTCCCTCCTTCTGCGCTCCCTCTCAGATGCGGAGAGGCGAGTACGACCCACTTGCATGGGTTCTGGACAGTCACTGAAGGAGGTAGACGGTCTCCAGGTAGAGGTAGGGAGGCTGGGGGGGCTCAAGGCTTGGTGGCGTTCTCTCATCCTGTTGTCCAGACGAATAGCATGTGAGATGAGGGTTTCGAGGTCACTTGGGCATCCAATAGAGGCCAGACCGTCCTTGATGGGGTCAGACAGACCATGGTGGAAGGCTGACACCAGGGCAGTCTCGTTCCATCCACTTACTGCTGCGAGTGTTCGGAACGAGATGGCGTAATCTGCGACGCTTCCTCCTTGCCGGATGGACATGAGCTTTCGGGCTGCGTCGGTACTGATGTCTGCCTGATCGAAGACCCGAAGCATCTCTTCAGAAAACAGCTGGAAATCAAAGCACTCAGGTCCCTGTCTTTGCCAGATAGCAGTAGCCCAGGCTCGCGCCTTACCAGCTAATAAGGTTATCACAAAGGCAATCTTGCGGCGATCCGTAGTGTAGGTGGTAGGCTGAAGCTCAAAGGTGAGTTGACACTGGGTAAGGAACTCTCGGCACTCACTGTGCTTGCCGTCATACCTCTGTGGTGCAGGAAGGCTGGGTTCGCGAGGTGAAGAAGGCAGCATTGCAGGAGGCACTGGAGCAGGAGCTGGATCAGGAGCAGGAACTGGATCAGGAGCAGGAGATGCAGGCAGAGATGTCAGCTGTGCCAGGGTTTTCCCAATTTGCTGAAGCAGTTCCTCGTGGCGAGCGAGGGCCTCACGTTGGCTGGTGAGTGTACGTCCATGAGCGTCCATGGTCGCTCCGAAGCGTGTCAAAGCTGCCATAATTCCCTGAAGGTTGGCCGGGTAGACAGTTGAAGCAGCCTCTGCTGAGTCGGTCATGACGGAGTCTTTCTGTTAGGGTTTTGCTGGGATTCGAACCTGGTTCGTTGGTGTGATAATCCAGCAAACCCCCACTAGGCCACCAGGGGGATGACTCAAATGCAGAGGCGTGAGGCGGAAGTAGAAAAAGAATCAAAAGGTTTATTTAAACTATATACACTATATACAGGGCAAAACAAAAGACAAAAAAAACCAAAGAGCATAATCCAAAAGAAAAGCAAAGTGCAAAAATACAAAAGCTAAGAAGATCAAAAAACACAGTACAAAGGAAACTGGAGATAAACATAACAGCACAAAGACTCCGTGACAAGAGGACTGAACTCAGGGGTATAAATAGACAAACTAATTAAGGACACAGGTGAAGATAATTAGGCAATTAACACAAACACAAAACACAGGAACAGTGGCGGCCTCTAGAGGCCAAAATAAACACGACATGAAAAGGAAATAACAGCGGCCTCTAGAGGCCAAAACAGTCCTAGTCCTAACATCCACCTGCTCAATGTTGGTTCCATCGATCTGTATGGCTACTTTAGGATTATCTATCTTTTTACTGATCGCCACTGTCTTAGTTTTCTTTGTATTTATTTTCATACCAAGGTCTTTGCCTATCTTATTAACTTGGTCTACTATTTTTTGTAGTTGTTCCTGGTTTTCTGCCAATAACAGAACTCAATACTGGACTGAACTCAATAATTTTTTGTCCCTAGTAATGAAAATCCTGGAATTTTCTTTGAAGTTGTAGTTGATCATTTTCAAAGTCCTCAGGTCAGACATTTTGTTTATTCAGTCTACATTTTGGGAGAATTTATAATTAAAAAAAAAAAAGATATTACTATTTAGTGCATTTTGTTCACGATATTAAAACTCTGTTCGGAGCCATTTTGAATTTATTTAAGTTTACAAACACAAAAATGCACGTTGGTTTGCACTGTTTTTGAAGCAGAATTTTAAAACAAGTGTTTTTCTTCTGTCAAATTTTGAGAATCAAATTGAAGCGGTGAAGCCAGTATTGTGAATCGAATCAAATTGTGACTGGAGTGCATCATTATACACACAGCAACAAATTAAAGGATTGGTGAGTTTATGGCTCTGAAATTAATGCCAGTTAAAACATTATACACCTTTTCCAGTCCTTTGTTGCACCTGTCCCAACTGTTTTTGAAACATGTTGCTGGCACTAAATTCAACATGAGCATATACACTCACTGGTCACTTTATTAAGAACACCCATATACCTCCTGTTTGATGCAGTTCTCTAATCGGCCGATCCCTTGACAGCAGCACAAGGCATAAAATCGCACAGATACAAATCAAGAGCTTCAGTGAATGTTCACTTCAAACATCAGAATGGGAAAAACTGCAATCTCCAAGTGTGACTTTCTTTCACTGTGGCGTGGGTGTTGGTTTGAGCCAGATGGACTGGTTTGAGTATTTCAGAACCTGCTGATCTCCTGGGGTTTTCACACACAACAGTCTCTTGAGTTTACACAGACAGAATGGGACGAAAAACAAAAAACATTGAGTGAGCGACAGTTCTGTGGGTGGAAACGAACGCCTTGTTGATAAGAGAGGTCAGAGGAAAATGGACAGATTGGGTTCGAGCTATATCCAGGAAGGACATGGGAACTCATAGCAACTCTTTACAACTGTGGGGAGCAGAAAAGCATCTCAGCATGCAACAGCAGAACACCACATTGGGTTCCACTCCTGCAGCCAAGAACAGGACTCTTAGAATCAAGAACAAGTTCCTATTAAAGTGGCCAGGGAGTGTATATTTTCAGAAAACAATAAAAATCTCTTAGTTTCAAAATTTGATATCTTTATAGAAAGACACATAGTTCACTTGAAATAGTATGTACTATTTTCAGAGAAATATAGGGTTTCTATGATTTGTAAATCATCAAATTCTGTTTTATTAAAATTCCATTTTACATATTGTCCCAACTTTTTTTGGAATTGTGGTTGGATAATGAATATTGATTGATAGTGAGTTCAACCAAAAATAATAAATGATTTAAAAAATGAAATAATTATAACTAGTTTGGCTAAGGCAGCACGGTGGTGTAGTGGTTAGCACTGTCACCTCACAGCAAGAAGGTTCTGGGTTCGAGCCCAGTGGCTGACGAGGGCCTTTCTGTGTGGAGTTTGCATGTTCTCCCCGTGTCCGTGTGGGTTTCCTCCGGGTGCTCCGGTTTCCCCCACAGTCCAAAGACATGCAGGTTAGGTTAACTGGTGGCTCTAAATTAACCGTAGGTGTGAATGTGAGTGTGAATGGTTGTTTGTCAGCCCTGTGATGACCTGGCGACTTGTCCAGGGTGTACCCCGCCTTTCGCCCGTAGTCAGCTGGGATAGGCTCCAGCTTGCCCGTGACCCTGTAGAACAGGATAAGCAGCTACAGATAATGGATGGATGGATGGATGGATGGATGGATGGATGGATGGATAGTTTGGCTAACAATTACAGTTATCACTAAAATAGTTAAATTCTTTCAGTCTTCATTATGATCAAAACACATGAATGCATTTTGTAAAATTCTTGCATGAGAAAAAAAAGTAAGAAAGTCAACTCTAAGTTCAACATCTACAGATTTTATCAGTCTACAGTCCACATGATCTACTTTCGGTGTAGGTTTCCGGTCCCCCCCAGTAAACCACATAACAGCCAGAGCAGCAGCTACATGTCACCCATTACCTTAAACTCACTTTTTGTTTCCCATCCAGTCACTTCACAAGAACATGGGACAAAAGAGATAAAGGAAGTGTAAATGGAGCAAAGAGAAATGTCTCCTTTTGTGTGATGACTGATTTCACTTATATAATGAGGAGAGTCAAATTAAAAAAAAAATCCTGTCATTCCTTTATATATTAATATATTATTGTTCCCCGTCTACCTCACCACACCATACTGTGTTTTCCTTCTCCTTGTTCAGGGTGTCTGGACCATGCTCCAGAGCTTGGAGATGGTTCTGCATTTGTATGATGTAGTAGGCAATGACAGCCTGACCAGCCAACAGGAGACATACCAGCACACACAGACCAGCCACCTCCAGTGCTTTACGACTGCGATTGCTGCTCAGAGAAGAAGAGACTAATTATAGTACTTTAGAAATATTCATTCATTCATTTAACATGCACATAAAATATAAAAAATATATAATCATAAAATAGAATGAATATATGATGAATTTATACATAATGTGAATGAATGTCATAGTGATGCAGCAAAATCACATACCGCCAACCTAATATGCTACAAATACTGTTTTAAATGAAAGTTTATTTATTTGTGTGCGGGGGGTTTTTTTTGTACCAAAAACATAGTTGAGTTAATATAAATCGCCGTAAGCTGCAAGTTGTTATTAAAAATTAAATTAAATAATGTGAGATTTTATTCAAAAATTTTTTCTGGAACCTATAGGATAGTTTATATACAGTGCCCTCCATGATTATTGGCTCCCCTTGTAAAGATTAATAAAAAAGGGTTCGAAAAATCCACCTTCTGTTGAAGTGGCTTCATGTCATACTGAAAAATGAGAAAAATTCAACCTTCAATTAAAATACATTTATTTAGAGGAAAACAAATCCCTTCTCAAAAAATTATTTTCAACAAAAAAACACGTGCCACTGTTGTTGGCACCCTGGAAATGATAGTGAACACAATGTAACTGAAGCACGTTTCCCATTTCAATTTTACAGTGTTTTTGAGTTGATTGGAGTGTGTAGGAACTTTCAAGCTGTAATCCATGACTTCTTGATTAATTGGAGGACAAATATGAGGGCCAAATTCCCTTAGTCATCCATCAACATGGGAAAGCTCAGAGAATACACAAACCAAATGAGGGAGAAGTGTGTTAACCTTCATAAGTCAGGGGATGGGTATAAAAAAAAAGCTAGTTGACTGAAAATGTCCATTTCTACTGTTCGGGCAATAATAATAAAAAAGTGGACACCAACTGGAGCTGTTACAGACTTGCCTGGAAGAAGAGCCAAGTTTATTCCCCCCCCCCCCCCCCCCCCCCCCACGTACAGTGAGGAAGTTGGTAAGAGAGGCAAAAAAATAAAAAATCAAATCCCTAAGGATCGCTGTTCTAATCTCATCTCATTATCTCTAGCCACTTTATCCTGTTCTACAGGGTCGCAGGCGAGCTGGAGCCTATCCCAGCTGACTACGGGCGAAAGGCGGGGTACACCCTGGACAAGTCGCCAGGTCATCACAGGGCTGATACACAGACAGCCATTGATTGATTGATTGATTGATTGCTTTATTCCGAACAGTAAAGAAGATATAAAAACAAACAAAAAAACGAAAAATAAAAAATGCAATCATCAAAACATCGTCATAAACAGAATAGCGTAGCCACAAGGCAATAACATAATAATGTTCGGAAAAGATTAGGAAGAAATAAATAACTTATCAAATCCTAACCCTCTATACCACTGTTAATCAAACGTCACTTTCCACCATAATAAACTATATATACAAAAGAAAGCAAAATCAACAAAAAAACCATATACAGTACCAACATACCAAGACATACCAACATGGTATAATATCGCCCAAATCAAATCATATATACAAATACTTATGCTATGCATATATACACACACACAACCCCGATTCCAAAAAAGTTGGGACAAAGTACAAATTTTAAATAAAAACGGAATGCAATAATTTACAAATCTCAAAAACTGATACTGTATTCACAATAGAACATAGACAACATATCAAATGTCGAAAGTGAGACATTTTGAAATTTCATGCCAAATATTGGCTCATTTGAAATTTCATGACAGCAACACATCTCAAAAAAGCTGGGACAGAGGCAATAAGAGGCTGGAAAAGTTAAAGGTACAAAAAAGGAACAGCTGGAGGACCAAATTGCAACTCATTAGGTCAATTGGCAATAGGTCATTAACATGACTGGGTATAAAAAGAGCATCTTGGAGTGGCAGCGGCTCTCAAAAGTAAAGATGGGAAGAGGATCACCAATCCCCCTAATTCTGCGCCGACAAATAGTGGAGCAATATCAGAAAGGAGTTCGACAGTGTAAAATTGCAAAGAGTTTGAACATATCATCATCTACAGTGCATAATATCATCAAAAGATTCAGAGAATCTGGAAGAATCTCTGTGCGTAAGGGTCAAGGCCGGAAAACCATACTTGGTGCCCGTGATCTTCGGGCCCTTAGACGGCACTGCATCACATACAGGCATGCTTCTGTATTGGAAATCACAAAATGGGCTCAGGAATATTTCCAGAGAACATTATCTGTGAACACAATTCATCGTGCCATCCGCCGTTGCCAGCAAAAACTCTATAGTTCAAAGAAGAAGCCGTATCTAAACATGATCCAGAAGCGCAGAAGTCTTCTCTGGGCCAAGGCTCATTTAAAATGGACTGTGGCAAAGTGGAAAACTGTTCTGTGGTCAGACGAATCAAAATTTGAAGTTCTTTATGGAAATCAGGGACGCCGTGTCATTCGGACTAAAGAGGAGAAGGACGACCCAAGTTGTTATCAGCGCTCAGTTCAGAAGCCTGCATTTCTGATGGTATGGGGTTGCATTAGTGCGTGTGGCATGGGCAGCTTACACATCTGGAAAGACACCATCAATGCTGAAAGGTATATCCAGGTTCTAGAGTAACATATGCTCCCATCCAGATGACGTCTCTTTCAGGGAAGACCTTGCATTTTCCAACATGACAATGCCAAACAACATACTGCATCAATTACAGCATCATGGCTGCGTAGAAGAAGGGTCCGGGTACTGAACTGGCCAGCCTGCAGTCCAGATCTTTCACCCATAGAAAACATTTGGCGCATCATAAAACGGAAGATACGACAAAAAAGACCTAAGACAGTTGAGCAACTAGAATCCTACATTAGACAAGAATGGGTTAACATTCCTATCTCTAAACTTGAGCAACTTGTCTCCTCAGTCCCCAGACATTTACAGACTGTTGTAAAGAGAAAAGGGGATGTCTCACAGTGGTAAACATGGCCTTGTCCCAACTTTTTTGAGATGTGGTGTTGTCATGAAATTTAAAATCACCTAATTTTTCTCTTTAAATGATAAATTTTCTCAGTTTAAACATTTGATATGTCATCTATGTTCTATTCTGAATAAAATATGGAATTTTGAAACTTCCACATCATTGCATTCCGTTTTTATTTACAATTTGTACTTTGTCCCAACTTTTTTGGAATCGGGGTTGTACAATACATATATACAGTACATACATGTACTCATACCCATAACTATACACATCCATACATACGCTTATATATTACATACAATTATGCAATATATATATATATATATATATATATATACATACACACACAAATACTCACTTTTTATATAATATATCCGAATCAGAACATCAGAAACACTTTAATTGCCAGGTATGTAGGGACACACGAGGAATTTGACTCCGGTTCACTTAGCTCTCATAGTACAAAACAGATAAAAAAGCGTAGACACAAAATCAAACAAACAAGCAAACAACAACAACAAAAATAGGTGCATAGTGCAAAGTAATCCAGGTAAGTCAATTATGGAATAGTTAAATAAATATACAGTGTGCACAGAATGACGGTATAAGTGTTCAGATATTTTACAAGTGATATTACTGATATATGAATCTGGATTTTAGCTGTTCATCACAGAAAGGATGTTTTGTGCAATATGGTGCATAGTGCAAAGATGAATAGTAAATTTAAATAAGTATAAATATAATATAAGTAACAGTGAGCACAGAATGACAGTATGAGTGTGCAGATATTTTGCAAGTGATATTACTGATATATGAATCTGTATTTTAGCTGTTCATGACAGAGACAGCCTGAGGGAAGAAACTGTTCTTGTGTCTGGTTGTTTTTGCATACAGAGATCTATATCGCCTCCCTGAGGGGAGAAGATTAAACAGATTGTGACCAGGGTGTTATGGGTCCGCAGAGATGTTACCTGCCCGTTTCCTGGCTCTGGACAAGTATAAGTCTTGAATGGAGGGCAGGTTGACACCAATAATTTTCTCTGCAGACCTTATTGTCCGTTGCAGTCTGCTGTTCTCCTGTTTGGTGACCAATCCAAACCAAACAGTGATGGAAGAGCAGAGAACAGACTGAACGATGGCAGAGTAGAATTGTGTCAGCATTTCCTTAGGCAGGTTGAGCTTCCTGAGCTGGCGCAGAAAGTACAACCTCTGCTGAGCCTTTTTAATGATAGTGACTGTGTTTGTCTCCCATTTCAAGTCCTGAGAGATTGTGGAACCCAGAAACCTGAAGCTCTCAATGGCAGTCACAGTGTTGTTGTTGATGGTGATGGGCAGCAGAGTGGGGGGGCTCCTCCTAAAGTCCACTGTCATCTCCACAGTTTTGAGCGTGTTCAGCTCGAATGTACCCATACCCACATATATACACTTATATTATCAATAGCATGTTATTGTAATTCCTCCTCCCTATACCTCATAAAGATCTGTTCCTTATACCTTTTTTTGAACTGGTTTATAGTTGTACATTTCATGAGCTCCACATTCAAACTGTTCCATAGCTTTACTCCACAAATAGAGATACTGAACATTTTTAATGTTGTCCTAGCACTGCAGATTTTAAATTTCAATTTCCCCCTAAAATTATAGCCCCCTCTCTATCCGAGAACATTATTTGGATATTCCTTGGTACTTTATAATTCCTTACTTTGTACATTATTAAGGCAGTTTTATATTCTATAATATCCCTGAATTTTAAACATTTAGAATTTAAGAATAGTGAATTAGTATGATCTCGGTAACCAGCACTATGAATTATTCTTATAGCTCTTTTTTGAAGTATAGTTATTGCATGAAGTGAACATTTATACGTATTTCCCCACACCACTGAGCAGTAATTTAAGTACGGTAAAACCAGGGAACAGTAAAGAATGCGGAGTGAATTATAGTCCAGGACGTGCTTTACTCAACACAGATATGCTTCTTGATAGTTTCATTAGTATGTATTTTATATGTGATTTCCATTTAATTCTATCATCTATTATTACCCCAAGAAATTTATTATTAGAAACTCTTTCAATATCAACACAATCTACCTGTACATTTATTGCCCTATTTATTTTATAATTATTAAATAACATGATTTTTGTTTTAGACAGATTTAATGATAATTTATTTCGATCAAACCAACTTTTTAACATGCACAATTCTGAAGAGATTATGTTTTCTAACTCATGTAAATTTGTTCCAGAACAAAACATGTGTCATCTGCAAATAGTACCATCTTAAATATCTTTGATACATTGCACATATCATTTATATAAAGAATAAACAGTTTAGGACCCAATACTGACCCCTGAGGGACACCACAATCAATATTCAAACGAGTTGAGATAGAGTCACCCAACTTCACAAATTGTGTCCTGTTGCGCAAATAACTTTTTATCCAATTTAATACAACTCCCCTTATCCCATATTGTTCCATCTTATTAATTAATATATCATGATTAATAGTATCAAAAGCTTTTTGAAGATCAATAAATATCACAGCGACATGTTTCTTATCATCTATAGAGTTACTGATTTCTTCAATTGATTCCATTAGTGCCATCTCTGTTGATCTATTTGCTCTAAATCCATATTCACTATCACTGAGTAGTTTGTATTTTTCAATGAATTTATCTATTCAATAGTTTTTCAAGAATTTTGGAGAATTGAAGAAGTAAAGAAACAGGTCTGTAATTTGTGAAGTTGTGTTTGTCCCCAGATTTATACAATGGAATTACTTTTGCTATTTTCATATTGCTTGGAAATGTACTGGTTTGAAATGACAAGTTACAGATGTATGTTCATGGTTTAGAAATCCCCCCAATAATAGTTTTCACTAGTTTCATATCAATATCATTACAATCTGTGGACATTTTATTTTTACATTTATTAACTATATCAATAATTTCCTTCTCATCTACTGGTGTAAGAAACATAGAACAAGAATTCCTCTTTATAATATTATCTATACAATCATCATTTGTAACTGGATCAGAGATATTTTGAGCTAATCTTGGTCCAACATTAACAAAAAAATTATTAAAACTATTAGCAACTACATCCATGTTATAATTTTCGATACGTTTGTCATTAAAGTATTTAGGGTAATGTATTTGTCCAGAACCATCTTTAATAATACTATTTAATATATTCCATATTCCTTTAATATTATTTTTGTTATTATATATTAATTTACCATAATAATCCTTCCTACATCTCCTTATGATACTTATTAACTTGTTTTTATATTTTTTATATTTATTTTCTGCCTCTTTGGTTCTTAATTTAATAAATTCTCTATATAGAGTGTTTTTCTTCTTACAGGCATTTTGTAATCCCTTAGTAATCCAAGGTTGGTCATTATAGTTTTGTTTTGTACTATATTGCTTCAGTGGGCAATTTTTATCATATAATAATTTGAATATACTTAAAAAGTTATCATATGCTCTATCAATGCTATTCTCTGTATAAACTGATTCCCAGTCTTGTATTAATAAATCATTATTTAATGCAAACATGGCTTCCTCAGTCCTAACTCTTCTGTATTTAAGTTTATGGTCTGTCACATTTCTCTTATGATTACAGTCATAAATTGTAAAAACTGGTAGATGATCACTAATATCATTGATTAATATTCCACTTATAATGTTATTATCTATATCATTGGTAAATATATTATCTATTAAGGTAGCACTATGGTCAGTAATTCTGGTGGGTCTGGTAATTTTTGGGTGGAGACTCATACTGTACATGGTATTAATAAATTCCTCCATCATACTGTGCTTATTAGGGTTCAACAGATCAATATTAGTATCCCCACAAATGAAGATAACTTTTTTATTTTCTACTGTAAATGTCTTTTCTACCCAGTCCTTAAACGCCTCTATACTAGTTTCTGGCGCTCTATATATACACACTAATTAATACATTTCTACTTTTTTCAATATTAATTTAGATTGTTAAACATTCTAATAAGTTATCAGTCACTGTTGTCATGCCATCTATTAACTTATAATTCAAATTACAGTCCACATACACCGCCACTCCTCCACCACCTTTATTTTTCCTGTTTATATAATTAAATTCATATCCAGCCAGTTTGAAATCCACTCCTTTCTCCAGGTCAATCCAGGTCTCCGTTATGGCAATTATGTTGAATGGATGAGTAAACTGACTTAAGTATTTCTTGATGTGCCATTCACACCTACGGTCAATTTAGGCCAAGTTTACATTAGACCGTATCTGTCTCATTTTCTTTGCGGATGCACTGTCTGTTTACATTAAAACGCCTGGAAATGCCGGGAAACGGGAATCCGCCAGGGTCCACGTATTCAATCCAGATCGTGTCTGGTCCGGTGCTGTGTAAACATTGAGAATACGCGGATACGCTGTGCTGAGCTCTAGCTGGCGTCGTCATTGGACAACGTCACTGTGACATCCACCTTCCTGATTCGCTGGCGTTGGTCATGTGACGCGACTGCTGAAAAACGGCGCGGACTTCCGCCTTGTATCACCTTTCATTAAAGAGTATAAAAGTATGAAAATACTGCAAATACTGATGCAAATACTGCCCATTGTGTAGTTATGATTGTCTTTAGGCTTGCCATCCTTCCACTTGCAAGTGGTAAGTGACGCGCATGCCCGACATGCACTAGGATCACACACACAGCGGCTCAGTCCCAAATCACTGCTCGTGCACTTCACTCGCGCGCTCTGTGAGCTGCGCTGGGCCGGAGTGCGCACCCTCCAGAGGGCACTCGCTGTTCAGGGCGGAGTGATTTGGAGCGCAGGATGCCTGCGGAGCCGAGCGTATCTGTGTATTGGCGTTGCTGTGTGCACGCGAATCGTGTATTGGCGTTGCTGTGTGCACGCTAATCGTTTTAAAAATGTTAATCTGATGATCCGCTGATACGGTCTAATGTAAACACCACCTTAGAGTCACTAGTCAACCTAACCTGCATGTCTTTGGACTGCGGGAGAAACCGGAGCACCCGGAGGAAACCCACGCAGACAACATGCAAACTCCACACAGAAAGGCCCTCGCCGGCCACAGGGCTTGAACCTGGACCTTCTTGCTGTGAGGCGACAGCGCTAACCACTACACCACCCAGGATCGCTGTTGATGAATTATAAGAAAAAAGAAAAAATCTTGGGGTTTCCAAAAGTCTCCAAGACCACCATCAGACGCCACCTCCAACAGATTTGTGGCAGCGGGGGCGTGGTCAAGCGCCGGTCTGTGACAGGAGGGCGGAGTTGGGGAAGGTAAGTGGCAGAATCGCTTCACCTGAGTGTGATTAATCTATGTTTTGTGTGTGTTCTCCCCAGTAAACCGGGCTATTTAAGGAGGGAGAGCGAGAGCAGAGGGTCTCTCTCTACAAGCCGAGGACCGGAATGTGTGTGCGTGCGTGGCTGAGAGAGAAACGTTTTCCCACTGAAAAGTGAAAATAAAAGAGTTTTGCGAACTCAGTCTCTGTCCTGCCGTCCTCTGTGCTCCACCCACTTCTACGGAACATTACAGTGGTGCTGAAACCCGGGAATCGTGGAGCACCTGTCCTGCAGCCCCATTCCTCCCCATTCGCGGACTTGATCCACGCCCTCACCACGGCTCAACAGAGCCAGCACCAGGCACTCGTCACGCTCCGGAAGGAGCAGGAGCAGCGCTTCGAAGCCCTGGTGCTGGCTCAACAGGAAGACCGAGAGGCGTTCCGGCGCCTCCTCGCGTCGGCGGGGTCCACCAGCGCCCCGGCCGCGGGCCCATCTCCCATCACCTTGACTAAGATTGGCCCGCAGGACGACCCCGAGGCATTCATCGCGTTGTTCGAACAGGTCGCCGAAGTCTCGGGGTGGCCGATGGAGCAGCGCGCGGCGCGCCTCCTCCCCCTCCTGACGGGAGAGGCGCAGTTAGCCGCACTACAGCTCCCCGCCGACCACCGGCTGGCCTACGCCGACCTTCGCCGGGCTGTCCTCCAGCGCGTGGGGTGCACGCCGGAGCAGCAGCGCCAGCGCTTCCGCGCGCTGCGAATGGAGGAAGTCGGCAGCCCGTTCGCGTTTGGCCAGCAGCTCCGGGACGCCTGCTGGCGGTGGCTGAGGGCCGAAGATCGCGACGCCGAGGGGATCATCGACCAGGTGGCGCTGGAACAGTTCATCGCCCGCCTACCCACCAGAACCGCGGAGTGGGTCCAGTGCCACCGCCCGGCGTCGCTGGATCAGGCCGTAGGACTGGCGGAGGATCATCTGGCGGCTGTCCCGGCGGCAGGACAATGGCTGTCATCATCTTCTCTCTCCTCTTCTCTTTCTCTCTCTCTTCCCCCTCCTCCCGTGTCCCGTCCTCGCCCCATTCCCCCACCACGGAGGCGGGGGCCGGCTCCACCCCAGCCGGCCCGCCGCACCCGCGGTGCCCTCCCGTTTCTCCCTTCTGTGTCTGTCTCTCCCCCCCCTCAGGTGAGTGACCCTCAAACCACAGCTGCAGAGGGGAGGCCCGGGCCGGTTTGGTGGCGCTGCGGGGAACCGGGCCACCTGCAGCAACAGTGTGTCGCGATGGAGGTGGGGGCGGTGGTGCAGATCCCTGACGCGCCAGAGGCTGCCCTCGATCAGGCCGGAGCGTATCGCATACCGGTAAGTGTACAAGGGGCGACATATCAGGCGTTGGTGGATTCGGGTTGCAACCAGACCTCGATCCGCCAAAGCCTGGTGTAAGACGAGGCATTGGGGGGAGCACAAGGGGTGAAGGTGTTGTGTGTGCACGGGGATGTTCACTGCTACCCGTTGGTGTCGGTCCACATACATTTCAGAGGGGACAAATCCATAGTAAAGGCGGCGGTTAATCCTCGCCTTACCCACTCTTTGATCTTGGGGACTGATTGGCCGGTATTCCGGGGGTTGATGGCACACCTAGTAAAGAGTGGGTCCTGCCGGTTAGCAGGGGGGGGTCCCGGTGTCGTTTTGGCTGGAGCTGCGGTCGCAGAGCCATCTACGTCATCTCCGCGACAGAGTGAGGAGCCCCCGGCCCCTCCTCTTTCTATTGGGGAATCCCTCGCGGATTTCCCACTGGAACAATCGCGAGACGAAACTCTGCGACACGCGTTTGACCAAGTGAGAGTAATCGATGGTCAAACGCTCCAGCCGAACGCCACCCCGACCTTCCCCTATTTTTCCATTTTAAAGGATAGGTTGTACCGAGTGACGCAGGACACTCAGACGAAGGAGCGTGTCACCCAGTTGTTAATTCCAAAGAGCCGCCGGGAATTGGTATTCCAGGCGGCTCACTTTAATCCCATGGCGGGACACCTCGGGCAGGATAAAACACTCGCCCGGATAATGGCCCGATTCTATTGGCCGGGGATTCGCGGCAACGTCCGTAAGTGGTGTACGGCGTGCCGCGAATGCCAGTTAGTAAATCCAGCGGCCATTCCAAAAGCGCCTTTGCGCCCCCTACCATTAATCGAGACTCCGTTTGAAAGAATTGGGATGGATCTCGTCGGGCCATTAGATCGGTCAACACGAGGGTACCGCTTTATATTGGTTCTGGTGGACTATGCAACGCGATACCCGGAGGCGGTGCCTCTTCGCAATATCTCCGCATGTAGTATTGCAGAGGCCCTCTTCCACGTCATCTCCCGGGTCGGAATCCCAAAAGAGATTCTGACTGACCAAGGCACCTCGTTTATGTCACGAACACTGGCAGAACTGTATGGGCTACTGGGTATTAAGCCGATCCGCACCAGCGTGTATCACCCACAGACGGACGGTTTAGTCGAACGGTTCAACCGCACCCTCAAGAACATTATCAAAAAATTCGTAAGTGAGGACGCACGTAACTGGGATAAATGGCTCGAACCCTTGCTGTTTGCAGTGCGAGAGGTCCCCCAAGCCTCCATGGGGTTCTCCCCGTTTGAATTATTGTATGGGCGTAAGCCGCGCGGCATCTTAGATGTACTGCGGGAAAATTGGGAGGAGGGACCTTTGCAGAGCAAAAATGAAATTCAATACGTTATGGATCTGCGCGCAAAACTCCACACGCTCACCCACTTAACTCAGGAGAATTTGCGGCAGGCCCAGGAACGGCAAACCCGCCTGTACAACAAGGGCACGCGCCTTAGAGAGTTCACTCCGGGAGATAAGGTACTCGTCCTGCTGCCCACATCGAGCTCCAAATTAATCGCCAAGTGGCAAGGGCCCTTCGAGGTCACACGGCGAGTCGGGGACGTCGACTATGAGGTTAGGCGAACGGACAGGGAGGGGGTGCTACAGATCTACCACCTCAATCTACTGAAGCTCTGGAACGAGGAGGTCCCCGTGGCGTTGGTGTCGGTAGTTCCGGAGAAGGCGGAGCTGGGGCCGGAGGTCCAAAAAGGGTCATTGGCATCTCGCACCTCTCCGGTCCCCTGTGGAGACCACCTCTCCCCGACCCAACTCACGGAGGTCGCCCAGTTGCAGGCCGAGTTTTCGGATGTGTTCTCGCCCCTGCCCGGTCGCACCAACCTCATAGAACACCACATAGAGACGCCCCCGGGGGTGGTAGTGCGTAGCCGTCCTTATAGATTACCCGAACACAAAAAAAAGGTGGTTCGGGAAGAACTTCAGGCCATGCTCAAAATGGGCATCGTCGAGGAGTCCCACAGTGACTGGAGCAGCCCGGTGGTCTTGGTTCCCAAGGCCGACGGCTCTGTCCGGTTCTGTGTGGATTATAGAAAAGTCAACGCGGTGTCTAAATTCGACGCGTACCCAATGCCTCGTATTGATGAGCTGCTCGATCGACTAGGCACGGCTCGCTTTTACTCGACACTGGATTTGACGAAGGGATATTGGCAGATCCCCTTGACTCCATTATCCTGGGAAAAAACGGCCTTTTCCACACCGTTCGGCTTACACCAGTTCGTCACACTTCCGTTTGGGCTGTTTGGGGCGCCCGCTACGTTTCAGCGGCTGATGGACCGGATCCTCCGGCCCCACGCCACCTATGCGGCCACGTACTTGGATGACCATCATTTATAGTAATGACTGGCAGCGGCACCTGCAACACCTGAGGGCCGTCCTTAGGTCGCTGAGGCAGGCGGGGCTCACTGCCAACCCGAAGAAGTGTGCGATTGGGCGGGTGGAAGTACGGTATCTGGGCTTCCACTTGGGTAACGGGCAGGTGCGTCCCCAAATTAATAAGACAGCAGCGATTGCAGCCTGCCCGAGGCCTAAGACCAAAAAGGGGGTGAGACAGTTCCTGGGGCTGGCTGGCTATATCGTAGGTTTATACCTAATTATTCGGACGTCACCAGCCCGCTGACTGACCTCACTAAAAAGGGGGCGCCAGATCCGGTCCAGTGGACGGAGCAGTGCCAGCGGGCTTTCTCTGAGGTAAAGGCTGCACTGTGTGGGGGGCCACTTTTACACTCCCCTGACTTCTCTCTCCCTTTTTTGTTACAGACGGATGCGTCGGACAGAGGGCTGGGGGCCGTTTTGTCCCAGCAGGTGGGGGGAGAGGATCGCCCAGTATTATACATCAGCTGGAAGCTGTCGGTGCGTGAGGGGCGCTACAGCACTATCGAGAAGGAGTGCCTGGCGATCAAGTGGGCGGTCCTCGCCCTCCGTTACTACCTGCTGGGGCGCTCTTTCACCCTCTGTTCGGACCACGCGCCCCTCCAGTGGCTCCACCGCATGAAGGATGCCAACGCGCGGATCACCCGTTGGTATCTAGCGCTCCAACCTTTCAACTTCAAGGTGGTCCACAGGCCGGGGGCGCAGATGGTCGTTGCGGACTTCCTCTCCCGTCAAGGGGGGGGGGTCGGCTGCGGGCCGGACGGGCGCCCGGCCTGAGTCGGGCGGTGGGGGTATGTGGCAGCGGGGGCGTGGTCAAGCGCCGGTCTGTGACAGGAGGGCGGAGTTGGGGAAGGTAAGTGGCAGAATCGCTTCACCTGAGTGTGATTAATCTATGTTTTGTGTGTGTTCTCCCCAGTAAACCAGGCTATTTAAGGAGGGAGAGCGAGAGCAGAGGGTCTCTCTCTACAAGCCGAGGACCGGAATGTGTGTGCGTGCGTGGCTGAGAGAGAAACGTTTTCCCACTGAAAAGTGAAAATAAAAGAGTTTTGCGAACTCAGTCTCTGTCCTGCCGTCCTCTGTGCTCCACCCACTTCTACGGAACATTACAAGATTATTTAGAAGGTATGTAAAAAAAAGCCTTTTCTGTTCATTAACCACAAATGTAAGCACCTGAAGTTTGCAAAACTCTACTACAGCTTTGACTGGAACTGTGTTCTATGGTCTGATGTAATAAAAATGGAGCTTTTTGGTAATAAACACTCGAGGTGGGTTTGGTGTAAAAAGAAGGATGGCTATTATGAAAAGAACCCGATCCCAACTGTAAAATATGGTGGAAGTTCTGTGATGTTTTGGGGCTGTTTTTCCCCCAAAGGCCCTGGAAACCTTGTTTGGCTTCATGGCATCATGGACTCCATGAAATACCAGGACATTTTAAATCAGAATCTGGCTGCTTCTGACAGGAAACTAAAACTGGGTCATTACTGGATCTTCCAGTAGAACAGTGATCTGAAGCATATGTCCAAATCTACATAGAAATGATTCGCTGAGCACAGAACCAAGTTTCTGCCCTGATCATCTCAGTCCCCTGAGCCGAACCCCATTGAAAACCTGTGGGCTGAGCTGAAGAGGAGAGAGCACAAGAGAGGGCCGAGGGCCCTGGATGATCTGGAGAGATTGTGTAAAGAGGAATGGTCTCAGATGCCCTGCTCTGTATCTCCAACCTTAGTTTTTTGTTGAAAATATTTTTTTTTCCTTGATGAGGGATTTGTTTTTTCCTGAATAAATGTATTTCAGGCGGCACGGTGGTGTAGTGGTTAGCGCTGTCGCCTCACAGCAAGAAGGTCCTGGGTTCGAGCCCCGGGGCCGGCGAGGGCCTTTCTGTGTGGAGTTTGCATGTTCTCCCCGTGTCCGTGTGGGTTTCCTCCGGGTGCTCCGGTTTCCCCCACAGTCCAAAGACATGCAGGTTAGGTTAACTGGTGACTCTAAATTGAGCGTAGGTGTGAATGTGAGTGTGAATGGTTGTCTGTGTCTATGTGTCAGCCCTGTGATGACCTGGCGACTTGTCCAGGGTGTACCCCGCCTTTCGCCCGTAGTCAGCTGGGATAGGCTCCAGCTTGCCTGCGACCCTGTAGAAGGATAAAGTGGCTAGAGATGATGAGATGAAATGTATTTCAATTAAAGGCTGGATTTTTTTCAGTGTGAGATAAAGCGACTTCACCAAAAGGTGGATTTTTTTTTTTAAACCCTTTTCACTAATCTTTACAAGGGGGGCCAATAATTGTGGAGGGCACTGTATCAAAATAAAATAAATTACTCCATTGCAATCTCACGTCTTGACAATAAAAAGCTTAACAGCACACTGTTAATTCTGGTTATCTTTTAATTTTTTTTTAAACACTCAGGTTTTATGGAGGTTTAGAAGTGTGTGTGTGTGTGTGTGTGTGTGTGTGTGTGTGTGTGTGTGTGTGTGTGAAGTCTCACCCCTTCTGCTTGGTCACAGTCTCAGAACCAGAGGCGGTGTTCAGTAGGGTGTCGTTCTGCTGGTCTTCCATCCTCTCAGGTGTGTGTGTGCGTGCATGCGTGCGTGCTGGATTTATTTGTCTCTGGTGAAGACTGAAGTTAAAATGAATGTACGGCAGCTCTAGAAACAGTTTTTAACAAGTGGGCCGGCACTGTGTCTTCTTTTTTGATTCTAGGCTGATGGAAAGTCCCCAATTCAGAATGTGAGGTGGAGCCATGGTTATAATGCATCACAAACATATCTCAAAGCACATACACTTGTTACGCCCACAACTAAATAGTACACTTAACAGTTTGCACAATATCATCAAAGTATTGAGGATGATAAAGTGGCATGCTCGTCAAAATGTCTTACTGAATTGGTGAACTGATTCATGAGTTATTTGATTTAGAATGCAAAGAAATCTTAAAATGGAATTCAAAAAAAAATATGGAATTTTATTCTATCCGCATTCACTGGATATGAGCAATCACACGCTCTGATTGACTGCTACTAGGCAATCAGCTCATATACCGTGAGTAGAGAAAAACAAAATGGTGGAGCGTATTGGTGAACCAACCGAGGACAAAATAAAAACTCTGCTTGAAAACAAAACCCCCAAAAATACAAAAAAGCAACAAAATATGGAATAAAAGTAGTTGATGGTAAGAACGTATCTTTTTTTTTTTTTTCAAGAATTATGATCATCACATTTTTCACAAATTGCTAAGGTAATTTCACCAGTTTGTTTAGATTCTAAGCGGAAATGATTTTGTCAGACGTTTTGTACAAAGTTTTTATCAAATTTGCAAAAAATAAAATAAAAATGCTCTGTTTCTTAAAATTCAGTGAATGTGGATAGAATAAAACAGTTATTCCACTCAATCTCATCGTATACGGCTTATAGACGACACAGCGCTACTGTACGCACCTCATCGGCTATCGGTTCATGTATGACTCGATTTCGTGGAATAATTGTTAAAATATTCCATCTTAACGTAAAATGCTTAATATTTGAATAGCTTGATTATGTTCAATAAATTACAAGATTAATTTGATGATAAGGCTGTCTCATTCGTTTAAGTAAATTAATTAAATCAACTTACCTGGTTGAACCTGGGCAACCATTCTCACACCCACACACACATGCTTTTGTCTACCTTGGGTTTAAATCAACATTCAAAGCTGAAGAACATTAAATTTGCCAAGAACATCCATCCATTATCTCATCTCATCTCATTATCTCTAGCCGCTTTATCCTGTCCTACAGGGTCGCAGGCAAGTTGGATCCTATCCCAGCTGACTACGGGCGAAAGGCGGGGTACACCCTGGACAAGTCACCAGGTCATCACAGGGCTGACACATAGACACAGACAACCATTCACACTCACATTCACACCTACGCTCAATTTAGAGTCACCAGTTAACCTAACCTGCATGTCTTTGGACTGTGGGGGAAACCGGAGCACCCGGAGGAAACCCACGCGGACACGGGGAGAACATGCAAACTCCACACAGAAAGGCCCTCGCCAGCCGCTGGGTTCGAAGCCGGAACCTTCTTGCTGTGAGGTGACCGTGCTAACCACTACACCACCATTTATAATATTTTTTTATCGTATAAAAAATACTATAAACAGCAGTAAGCCATAATAAATAAAACAAAGTCAATATTTGGTGTGAGATGACACTTTGCCTTAAAAAATAAACAAATAAAATAGTAGTCTCATGTACAGTGAGTGCAGTTTTATAAGGAAATGCGCTGTAGATTTTACTGAGCATCTTATAGAACCAGCCACAGTTCTTCTGGACACTTTGACTGTCACACTCGCTTCTTAACCCTTGTATGGTGTTCGGGTCTGTGGGACCCGTTTTCATTTTTTTTATCAAAGGAACAATGATACGATTAATTATTTTTTTCAAACTCAGACTCATTGGTCTTGGCTCATTTTCTGTGAAGAACATATATCAGAACACATTTTCGATGACCACACACTGTACCACCCCCCCCCCCCCCCCACACACACACACATTTATATTGCATACAGGATGTTCGGGTCCACTGGACCCGGGGCTAATAAAAGTGTGTACCTTCACTCTGTCTTCCTCCTGTCTGGGCCTGCTGTTAGTGTGTGTGTGTGTGTGTGTGTGTGTGTGTGTGTGAGTGAGTTTTGTGTTTCTGCCCCTGCCGTTCAAGCACCAACACCTGTCTGCTCCCCACGGGCGATTGCTCTAAGACAACGAGGGAGGCTCAGCCTCCTCTAAAAATGACGAACATCGTGTAGGATGAATTGCGCTAGGCTTATGTTATAGCTGACCTTATAACATTGCTATTTCAGATCCAGAATCATAGAAATATATGTGCTCAACCCAACTACAGTGCGAAATCATTCCGTTATAACTTTAATGTGTGCATGAGTTTTTCCCCCTCGTGACAGCGCGATGCAGCCCAGCCTCAGTGGACTTCAATGGCATTTGGGAGCTATGCGCTTTCAATATCAAAATGCAAGATGGTTATTGGACAAATACTGCGAAAACGCCCACCCACGGACTCCCAGCCTCACAGTGGGAGGGACATGGCAGTTTCCGCGAGGAGACTGGTGATTGGTGAAAGTGGCCGGATATTTTCTTTGATTGACAGCTCGTTTCAAATATAGACAGGCAGCGGTGAATCTCAGTTCAGTCCCATGCGGATTCGCAAGTGCTGTGTTGTGTTGTAAGAGATCAGCTTACATTTCGATTTCATTCATTACATACGGTTTCTACCAGCTTTTTTAGTTTGTATATATTTTCATTGTAAATAAAGTGTAAATATAGTGTTGTCAAGTTTGCTGTCTTAGTTCCAGAAATTTCGTTTATTTGAGTGACTGAACTTGAACTTGAGGGGACTAGTCAGCTAGCAAGAAAGCTGTGCACTGATGCCAAGCATTGCTGATTTAATTTTGGCGAAGCCATTTGCCAGTCTTCCTTTCAAGGAAAAAATTAAAATTAAAGAGCAGGGTAGACCAACGCCTCAAATTGACTTGGTGAAAAAGGTAGGGAATAATACTCGTTCCTTTCAGCTCTCCTGGTACGAGAAAGTGAATTGGCTAACAGCAAGTGACCCACATCAACAACAGTAAATAGGCTACTTTAGTAATATGTCATGGATGGACCAAAAATATAGAATCTATTTAAAATGTTTATGCTGAGTATATTATATTGGAATATATATTTCTCTGGATATGAATTAAACACAGCTACAATTTGGAAAACATTTTTAAACAAAAACACAGCCAAGAACATTTCAGACTACAGACCTGGATTAAAAGTGAAGGGTTATCAAAATTGTCAATAAAATATTTCTCAGTCAAAATAAGTAAAATATAGGGAAAGTGTCACTGAATGAAATGTGTGGCACCCAGCTCTATGTTTGGCTCCCCAAGGTCAGTGCTTGTGCCTATTCCAGAACACTCTGCTGTTACTGCTGAGGTTCCTGACAAAGAGCTGCTTTCAATAATGATTAATTTTTAAACAACATGCCACAATTTAAAAATATAAAATGTTAAAATATACCCCCCCAACACCACCATCATGTATATTGGACAGTAGGCTAATGGGCCAAAAGAACCTGTTATTTCACAGTTTGTGACCCTGCCAACAATCAGCCAGATCAGAGGCAAGAGTATGGGCAAAATTGATGTGTTTTTTCTTTTAAAATCTGGAAATATTGTAACCGACCAGCCTCCCCTGTTTGAAAGACTACCAGCCGCCACTGCTGCTCTCACATTCCTACACATTTATGGAATCAATTTTGTGCCAAAATGTTCATGCAATACTTTTGAAATATCAAACAAAAACGACAAATCAAAATACAAAAATAGAAAAAAAAAAGTCAATTTTTTTAGACTGGCAAACAAATTATTCGTGTAATCGTGCAAAATATCAGTCTATTACTCTTCAGAAACCTTTTATTTTTGTTCTGCGTCTTTCTCAGTTTTGTTTGACGTAATTTATTTTGGTTGCGATTCCAGCTTTCTCGTTTGCGCTCCCTGACTTTTTGCTTGCAGTTTAGGCACAAACTTCACGTGTGGGTGGGCTGTCCAGGAATGCATTCCCATTGGCTAACTTGTGTTTGACTGACAGCTACGCTCAGCGATTCCCCTGGAGGCTGTTGCGGCCATTTCCTACTCGGATTCTGGCGGACTGTTTGACGAGTGACCGATCCATTGACGGTAAACAAGGATCGAGTGGACTTCAGTGGCGACTATGATATTGAATTTACACTTTGTTGAATTAATTCGATATCGTAGTCGCCATGCATTCCTGGACAGCCCACCCACACGTGAAGTTTGTGCCAAAACTGCAAGCAAAAAGTCAGGGAGCGCAAACGAGAAAGCTGGAATCGCAACCAAAATAAATTACGTCAAACAAAACTGAGAAAGACGCGGAACAAAAATAAAAGGTTTCTGAAGAGTAATAGACTGATATTTTGCACGATTACACGAATAATTTGTTTTCCAGTCTAAAAAAATTGACTTTTTTTTCTTTTTTGTATTTTGATTTGTCGTTTTTGTTTGATATTTCAAAAGTATTGTATGAACATTTTGGCACAAAATTGATTCCCCTCTGTCTTGCGGGAACCAAGACAGAAGTTCCCATAAATTGGGGGCGGGACACAATAAATATAGCTTTTCCAATGTGGCTCCTTATCACAACTGATCAAGATGGCCAAAAGATTCTCTGCTCAGATGGACTTGCAAATGATTTTGGAAGAGAGAGAAGCTTTTGATGATGATGATGTAAAGGAAAACGTTTCAGAACGTGAGGATCACATTTCTGAAAATTCAGAGTCTGACAGTGACTTTGAAGACGAGGATGAGATGGAGCATCAGCCAGTCCCAAAACGAAGACGAGCATGGGGATGATGTGTTGTAGAGACTGACATGGTTACTGTATGTGTTCAGCTTGTGTTGTGTAAACTGAACTGAATGGGTTAAATTTCTAATGAAATTCAAAGAAATAAAAATCAGTTGTTATGAAAAACCTTTCTTCATTTGTAAATTTGAAGATAAAGATCTTTTTTCCACTCATATATTGACTGTAATTGATTTTCTTTTTGTAAAATTACATTTTATTAAAAAACAAACAAAAACCGAGTAGCACTTTTTTTTTTTAATAAATGTAATCTAACAAAGGTAAAGGGCAAATATTACCCATATATGCTGTTTATGTTGCTTGTAATTGGGGTGAAGTAAACATCTGTTATGTATTTAATGTAAAATTGTTTGATTGTGTTGAATTTAAAGCACCAAAATGCAGCGGGTCCACCAGACCCACGAACACTGGCTGAGTAACAAAAATACGGTTAAAATTGCACCAAAACCCAGTCGGCTTCATTATGGTTTCTTTTTTAATCTGAAAAGTGGGCTCTTATGGAATATGCTGCTCAGATACAAACTTTTTTCTCCCTGTAACATTTTATTTTGTGCTGGAAAACGAATGTTTGGGACTCTAAAATGTTTTTGTACTGACTCGATAATGTAGAAGTCATAAAATAGAAATCTATAACAAATTGTGGATGAAAAAAATACGGTGCTAAGACTTGAAGTACTGTAGGTGTAATACATTTTTCACTCGAGTATGTGCTCAAGTTGGTTGAAAAACTCCTTGTTCATGGTGGTGTGTTTTTTGTGAATTATACTTGGATGTATTTATTTTTAATTTCTTGCTTCAATCAAAAAATATCAAGAACATTTCAACAGCGAATTTAATTTAGAGACGTAAAGTGAATTAAAGAGATTTAAAATTGTTTAATGTCTTAACTTCAATTTCTGCATGAATTTTATTGGCATAATACTGATAAAGAATAATACATAGCAATGCATAGCATTACTGAATCATCAGTGTGTTTCATACAATCTGAAACTGATTTGTATATTTTACCTGAACATGTGGAATTCTAGTAATTCCTTGGGATTTCATACAATTAACATATGCATGAACAAGAAACGATCTGCAAAATTTGCTTCTTATCAGAACCTGCATTGACTTAAAAAAAATGCTGATGCTGACAGACTCGCAAATTCTTATCAGTGTTCATCTCTCAGATGTGTTTTTCAGTTCATACGTGGAAAAACTGATATGTTGAAAGTATGCTGTTCCAAAAGCATGCATTATTGTATCATGACAAATTGACTGACGAACTATCTAACAGTGAAATAAATACGCTTACCATCTTATTGTATAACCGCTAAATACAGATCAAGTTTGCACAGAGGGAAAAGCAGTACTCCATAGTAATAATGACTACAGTAACTCCTCCACAGTTCAGCCTCAGAACACACCCTCCATCACATCCACCATTTTACTGGGAAATCAGCCATCACACAAAAGGAGACATTTCTCTTTGCTCCATTTACACTTCCTTTATCTCTTTTGTCCCATGTTCTTGTGAAGTGACTGGATGGGAAACAAAAAGTGAGTTTAAGGTAATGGGTGACATGTAGCTGCTGCTCTGGCTGTTATGTGGTTTACTGGGGGGGACCGGAAACCTACACCGAAAGTAGATCATGTGGACTGTAGACTGATAAAATCTGTAGATGTTGAACTTAGAGTTGACTTTCTTACTTTTTTTTCTCATGCAAGAATTTTACAAAATGCATTCATGTGTTTTGATCATAATGAAGACTGAAAGAATTTAACTATTTTAGTGATAACTGTAATTGTTAGCCAAACTATCCATCCATCCATTATCTGTAGCTGCTTATCCTGTTCTACAGGGTCACGGGCAAGCTGGAGCCTATCCCAGCTGACTACGGGCAAAAGGCAGAGTACACCCTCGACAAGTCATCACAGTGCTGACACATAGACACAAACAACCATTCACACTCACATTCACACCTACGGTTAATTTAGAGCCACCAGTTAACCTAACCTGCATGTCTTTGGACTGTGGGGGAAACCGGAGCACCTGGAGGAAACCCACGTGGACACGGGGAGAACATGCAAACTCCGCACAGAAAGGCCCTCGCCGGCCACTGGGCTTGAACCCAGAACCTTCTTGCTGTGAGGTGACAGTGCTAACCACTACACCACCGTGCTGCCTTAGCCAAACTAGTTATAATTATTTCATTTTTTAAATCATTTATTATTTTTGGTTGAACTCACTATCAATCAATATTCATTATCCAACCACAATTCCAAAAAAAGTTGGGACAATATGTAAAATGGAATTTTAATAAAACAGAATTTGATGATTTACAAATCATAGAAACCCTATATTTCTCTGAAAATAGTACATACTATTTCAAGTGAACTATGTGTCTTTCTATAAAGATATCAAATTTTGAAACTAAGAGATTTTTATTGTTTTCTGAAAATATACACTCACTGGCCACTTTAATAGGAACTTGTTCTTGATTCTAAGAGTCCTGTTCTTGGCTGCAGGAGTGGAACCCAATGTGGTGTTCTGCTGTTGCATGCTGAGATGCTTTTCTGCTCCCCACAGTTGTAAAGAGTTGCTATGAGTTCCCATGTCCTTCCTGGATATAGCTCGAACCCAGTCTGTCCATTTTCCTCTGACCTCTCTTATCAACAAGGCGTTCGTTTCCACCCACAGAACTGTCGCTCACTCAATGTTTTTTGTTTTTCGTCCCATTCTGTCTGTGTAAACTCAAGAGACTGTTGTGTGTGAAAACCCCAGGAGATCAGCAGGTTCTGAAATACTCAAACCAGTCCATCTGGCTCGAACCAACACCCACGCCACAGTGAAAGAAAGTCGCACTTGGAGATCGCAGTTTTTCCCATTCTGATGTTTGAAGTGAACATTCACTGAAGCTCTTGATTTGTATCTGTGCGATTTTATGCCTTGTGCTGCTGTCAAGGGATCGGCCGATTAGAGAACTGCATCAAACAGGAGGTATATGGGTGTTCTTAATAAAGTGACCAGTGAGTGTATATGCTCATGTTGAATTTAGTGCCAGCAACATGTTTCAAAAACAGTTGGGACAGGTGCAACAAAGGACTGGAAAAGGTGTATAATGTTTTAACTGGCATTAATTTCAGAGCCATAAACTCACCAATCCTTTAATTTGTTGCTGTGTGTATAATGATGCACTCCAGTCACAATTTGATTCGATTCACAATACTGGCTTCACCGCTTCAATTTGATTCTCAAAATTTGACAGAAGAAAAACACTTGTTTTAAAATTCTGCTTCAAAAACAGTGCAAACCAACGTGCATTTTTGTGTTTGTAAACTTAAATAAATTCAAAATGGCTCCGAACAGAGTTTTAATATCGTGAACAAAATGCACTAAATAGTAATATCTTTTTTTTTTAATTATAAATTCTCCCAAAATGTAGACTGAATAAACAAAATGTCTGACCTGAGGACTTTGAAAATGATCAACTACAACTTCAAAGAAAATTCCAGGATTTTCATTACTAGGGACAAAAAATTATTGAGTTCAGTCCAGTATTGAGTTCTGTTATTGGCAGAAAACCAGGAACAACTACAAAAAATAGTAGACCAAGTGAATAAGATAGGCAAAGACCTTGGTATGAAAATAAATACAAAGAAAACTAAGACAGTGGCGATCAGTAAAAAGACAGATAATCCTAAAGTAGCCGTACAGATCGATGGAACCAACATTGAGCAGGTGGATACATTTGTGTACCAGGGTCAACTCATAACCACAGATGCCAAATGTGAGAAAGAAATAGCAAGAGGTGTCTTTAACAAAATGCAGGCAACCCTTACTTCACATAGAATTGGCTTAGAAACAAGAAAGAGATGATTGAAGCATTATGTTTGGTCTACACTTTTATATGGAGCCAAAACACGGACAATAAATAACCAAATGCTAAAAAGACTTGAGGCGTATGAATAAGATTTCTTGGACTGAAAAAGTAACAAATGAGGAAGAGGGTAGGTGCTAAGCGAACGTTTCTGAAAGTAATTAAAGAGAGAAAACTCAAGTACAGGTAGTCGTCGACTTACGACTGCGTTTGGTTACAACTGACCGGTCGTAAACCGATCTGGTCGTAAGTCGGCCTATGTTAAATGAACGTAAGTATATTGTGATGTGTAATGATATTGTAATCATCTTAAAGTCTTATTTTATCAACATTTTCTTATTTCATTACCTTGGCTCATTATTTGGTTTAAGTCAAACACTGCATACTACACTGCATACAGTACAATTCGTTTAATATGTGCAAAACAAAAAATACGAAATGCAGGTGTGAAAAATAGAAAACATTTTAGTTTGAAACATACCAAAATACAAATGTAAAACATAGCAAAATACAAAATTTAGTGACCGCTGGCATCACTGGTGCTTGGCTGTGGGTCGTCTACGTCATCATCAGCTGTGGCAGCGCTCGGGCTGGCGGGAGCATTTGCTTGTTTCATAAACCAGGAGCTGGGGCGGAAACTGTATGACGGAGTGCGCGAGGGAGCGCGAGAGAGACTGCAAATGTGCCAGGAGCTGGGGCGGAAACTGTTGTACGTGGCGAGAGGTGCTGCCGGCAGCTGGGGTGGAAACTGTTGTACGCGGCAAGAGGCGCTGCCGGGAGCTGGGGCAGAAACTGTCGTATGCTCAGCTAGCTCAGCTGGGAAACACTTGCCAGTCATAACCAGACGGTCGTAAAGTCGATCAGTCCTAAGTCGCATAGGTCATAAGTCGACGACTGCCTGTACTTTGGTCATATAGTGAGACATGACAGCCTTCATTGTACTCTACTGGAAGGTCAGATGAACAGCAGGTGAGGTTGAGGCCGGCCCAGAATATCATGGGTTCTGAACATCAGGGAATGGGGCTGGCATGACTTACACAGAGGCAGTACGAAAAGCACAACCCTTATCTAAAAGAAGTATACTTCAAGTTCATTTTATAAAGCATACTTAAGTAAAGTTAAAGTATATTTCCTTAAGTGTACTTTTGTGTACCAAGTATACTGATATCAATGTACTTACAGTATACTTGTCAGTAAACTAATCTAATACTTCTTGGGAATAAATTGGCCCACTTTTAGTTTATAAAAAGTATACTTTAAGTCTAAGAGAAGTAAACTCTGAGTATACAACTAGTATTTTTTACTTTGTACTGCAAGTAAACCACAAGTAAACTTATATACTAATAGTTTACTAGTTCTATACTTGTAGACCACTCTTTAGTTTACAAAAGCGCACTTCATAGTATACTGGAAATATACCATGAGTTTACTTGTTTTATACGGTACTTCTAGTCCACTTTTTAGTTTACTCAAGTATACTTTGTAGTATACTGGAAATATACTATTAGTTACTGGTTATATACATCTAGTCCCCTTTTTAGTTTTGAAGTATACTGCAATTACCCTTCTAGGTATACTATTAGTTTTCTAGCCCGAACCCTTACCTCATGCACACTACCAGTAGACAACTCAAGTGTTTTGTACCTTAAGTTACAATGAAGTTATAAAGATAAGAATTCACAAAATAACAACAGATACTCAGGATTAAGAACATATTCATTTTCTTTAACAATCAAAAATTGGAGCAACATTGTATTAAATGCCAAAGTATAAAACCATGGCAAGGTAAACTGAAATTGACATCCAAGCTCTAAGGAAAAAATAAAAAAATTATCCCACTCAGAAGAAATTTAAAAAAAAAAAAAAAAACTTACATGGAACCACAGACATACCTAAGAGTCCACAATGCTGAAGCACAACTATAGGACAAGTACACTTAAACATAAGGCACAAATATTTTAATACTTTATTACACTTTTGTTAAGTATATCTTGATCAAAAGTTTAAGTATAAGCTTAATATACTTAGACTTTTCTATATACTTTTCAGTATAAGCCAAGTATACTTATGTAAAATTTATTAAGTATATCTCTGATAAGTAAATAAAAAGTAAACCGAAAGCATACTCTCTTATTTTTAGTTTAAAAGAAGTATACTAGAAGCAGGCGGCACGGTGGTGTAGTGGTTAGCGCTGTCGCCTCACAGCAAGAAGGTCCGGGTTCGAGCCCCGTGGCCGGCGAGGGCCTTTCTGTGTGGAGTTTGCATGTTCTCCCCGTGTCCGCGTGGGTTTCCTCTGGGTGCTCCGGTTTCCCCCACAGTCCAAAGACATGCAGGTTAGGTTAACTGGTGACTCTAAATTGACCGTAGGTGTGAATGCGAGTGTGAATGGTTGTCTGTGTCTATGTGTCAGCCCTGTGATGACCTGGCGACTTGTCCAGGGTGTACCCCGCCTTTCGCCCATAGTCAGCTGGGATAGGCTCCAGCTTGCCTGCGACCCTGTAGAACAGGATAAAGCGGCTAGAGATAATGAGATGAAATACTTGAAGTACACTTGAATAAACTTATTTTTTTGTAAGGGAAAACCAGAAAAAAATGGCGTTTCATTACATCCCACCCTCGACCAGAGGAAGGAATGTGAAGAAGAAGAAGAAGAAGAAGAAGAAGAAGACAAATGAGTTAGAACACTATAGCTTGCAACCGCAAAACAGCTATACAATGTAGTTCTATGGGGCAATCATCCATGTCAAAGTAAACCACTTGTTTTGGTCACTGACAGGCTCTTAATGTTATTATTCGTGTCTGACAACATGGAAAAGATCCCTACAGACGTACACCTGTGTTAAAAATCCTGTAATTTTCCTTTAATGAGCTCTGTAGCAGAAATAGAGCTCTAAAGCCAGCTAAAAGGCCTGATTTCTGCAGTGTTACTGTACCACAAAGTCTTTGGTGGTGTAACTTTGTGCAATGTGCAGATTGAGACCCCTGGTGGTCAAATAGTGCAACTGCATAACATGCATAATTAACAGAATGCTAATTTCCACAACATGAATCGTAGATTTCCACAATGCAAATTGTCCTATTTTTGTATCGCGATGTATCGTGTCATGATGTATAGTTACGCCCCTATCTGATACCCATCTGAAAATGAAGATTAAGCTAATTCATAATCATCATGAGGTCCTACAGAAACAGAGACTAATGTTTCTGTAAACCGCTGTCGTGTCCATCCATCCATCCATCCATCCATCCATCCATTATCTGTAGCCTCTTATCCTGTTCTACAGAGTCGCGGGCAAGCTGGAGCCTATCCCAGCTGACTATGGGTGAGAGGTGGGGTACACCCTGGACAAGTCGCCAGGTCATCGCAGCCACTGTAGCGTCTCAGGTGTTTATATTTAAACCAGTTACATAAAGACAGCATGACTCAATAGATTCTCTGTCATTTTTTGCGACTCAGTTATAAAATAAGGGCTATTGGATATGAGGTCAGGATTGTGGCAGTACCTGTGGTATCCCAGCCTGCACTTCATTCTCCACTCTTTTCTCCGAATATCTCCGAGTTATTCTTTGAGTTTTTGCACAAACTGCTGAAAAAGTTAATGCTGACACCTTTCTGTTTTAGTCAGCATTAACATTTTCAGCAGTTTGTGCTACAGTAGGTCTTCTGTGGGATTGGACCATTTGGGCTAGCCTTCAAGCCCCATATGACAACAAGGAAGAAGTCCAAGAACTGCCTTGTAAATAAAAATATGACAATGCTTCAGTCTACGGGTAGACAGGGCCAACCAACCCACCCACTCATACAGAAAGCAATGGTGTATAAGAGGCTTGAGATTTGTGATAAATCTCAGTGCTCCATGATAGACTTCTGGATGACGTATGGAAAGCTTGTGCCAGTTGTGGAAAGCGGGCACAAAGTGTGACAAAATATACAAATATCAAAATAGAGTTTCACTAGTCCCTTGCAATTACAGAATGGTTTGCAGCACATTTAAGAATGATGTCACTTTTTCTTCTCGCCTTATTCTTCTTTCTTTTACCCTATAGAGAAATTACCTGCTATACGTGTGGATATGGATTGCAAAAACTTTCTTTCCCAGGTACACTGTTTGAGAAGATATAAGGTGTGATATGGATGAAAACCTGCAGCCAAATGCAGAAGACCAGCAGTCAACCAGCACTATACTTCAAACTGATGTAAAAAATAAATACAATAATAATAATAATAATAATAATAATAATAATAATAATAACTTGATTCAAATGAGTACATAATTTCCACATAGAGTGCTGCTTGAAAGTTTGTGAACCCTTTAGAATTTTCTATATTTCTGCATAAATATGACCTAAAACATCATCACATTTTCACACAAGTCCTAAAAGTAGATAAAGAGAACCCAGTTAAACAAATGAGACAAAAATATTATACTTGGTCATTTATTTATTGAGGAAAATGATCCAATATTACATATCTGTGAGTGGCAAAAGTATGTGAACCTTTGCTTTCAGTATCTGGTGTGACCCCCTTGTGCAGCAATAACTGCAACTAAACGTTTCCGGTAACTGTTGATCAGTCCTGCACACCGGCTTGGAGGAATTTTAGCTCATTCCTCCATACGGAACAGCTTCAACTCTGGGATGTTGGTGGGTTTCCTCACATGAACTGCTCACTTCAGGTCCTTCCACAACATTTCGATTGGATTAAGGTCAGGACTTTGACTTGGCCATTCCAAAACATTAACTTTATTCTTCTTTAACCATTCTTTGGTAGAACAACTTGTGTGCTTAGGGTCGTTGTCTTGCTGCATGACCCACCTTCTCTTGAGATTCAGTTCATGGACAGATGTCCTGACATTTTCCTTTAGAATTCACTGATATAATTCAGAATTCATTGTTCAGTCAATGACAGCAAACTGTCCTGGCCCAGACGCAGCAAAACAGGCCCCAATCATGATACTACCACCACCATGTTTCACAGATGGGAAAAGGTTCTTATGCTGAAATGCAGTGTTTTCCTTTCTCCAAACATAACGCTTCTCATTTATACCAAAATGTTCTATTTTGGTCTCATCCATCCACAAAACATTTTTCCAATAGCCTTCTGGCTTGTCCATGTGATCTTTAGCAAACTGCAGATGAGCAGCAATGTTCTTTTTGGAGAGCAGTGGCTTTCTCCTTGCAACCCTGCCATGCACACCATTGTTGTTCAGTGTTCTCCTGATGGTGGACTCATGAACATTAACATTAGCCAATGTGAGAGAGGCTTTCAGTTGCTTAGAAGTTACCCTGGGGTCCTTTGTAACCTCACCGACTATCACACGCCTTGCTCTTGGAGTGATCTTTGTTGGTCGACCACTCCTGGGGAGGGTAACAATGGTCTTGAATTTCCTCCATTGGTACACAATCTGTCTGACTGTGGATTGGTGGAGTCCAAACTCTTTAGAGATGGTTGTGTAACCTTTTCCAGCCTGATGAGCATCAACAACGCTTTTTCTGAGGTCCTCAGAAATCTCCTTTGTTCATGCCATGATACACTTCCACAAACATGTGTTGTGAAGATCAGACTTTGATAGATCCCTGTTCTTTAAATAAAACAGGGCGCCCACTCACACCTGATTGTCGTCCCATTGATTGAAAACACCTGACTCTAATTTCACCTTCAAATTAACTGCTAATCCTAGAGGTTCACATACTTTTGTCACTCACAGATATGTAAAACTGGATAATTTTTCTCAATAAATAAATGACCAAGTATAATATTTTTGTCTCATTTGTTTAACTGGGTTCTCTTTATCTACTTTTAGGACTTGTGTGAAAATCTGATGATGTTTTAGCCAGGCCAAGGAGGAGGCCTACAGAAGTGGGGACAGAGTCCTGTACGAACAGGCCAGAAACACACTGACGAAAGAGGTGAAAGCAGCTAAGAGGAGCTACGCTGAAAGGATCAAAAACAGCTTTTCAGCCAACGATCCGGTGTCAGTGTGGAGAGGCCTGAAGAATAGATAGTTTTCACTGACGTCATGGCATTCCGGGGAACGCCCCCCAGCCGCCATCTTGGAGGGCAAACAAAACGGACCATCGCCACTACTGGCTACGTTATCTCGGACGAATTTATGAAGTTATATAGTCAGTTTTCTAAAATAAAGATCAATGTCGGCAAAATCAAGCAAACAGAAGTATATAGACACATCTCACGGTATGCAGCCAAACTGGCCTTGATTGGGGGAATTGACCCCTACAAAGTGGACAAAGATGCATTTTCAAGTGACTATGCAGGGCTTCCAAAGCCTGAAACTGCCAAAGCCTGCTCCAAAGCCTGAAACTGACTTCATCAAACTTTAAAGGCTGTCTGATATATACAACTTTATATATTCACAGCGCGCCTTTTGGCGGATGCCGCCTGAATCGCGCAGATCCAGGGTTTTTTTTAGGGGGGGCGTTGGAGTGTCTGATTGTAATTTCAAAGTAAATTCTGTATTAAAATTACTAAATAAGCAAATCCGTTACAGTCCATGAAACAGGAAGTATAAGGATGAGAAAAAAACAGTTTAAATCGGGAAGCTGCGCACATTTGCGCAGTCCTGCACACCGCTCGGGCTGCACGAATGTGCGCAGCTTCCCGATTTAAACTTTTTTTTTCTCATCCTTATACTTCCTGTTTCATGGACTGTAACGGATTTGCTTATTTAGTAATTTTAATACAGAATTTACTTTGAAATTATAATCAGACACTCCAACGCCCCACCTAAAAAAAAAAAAAAACACGGATCTGCGCGATTCAGGCGGCATCCGCCAAAAGGCGCCGTTTGCATCCCAAACACAAATTAAATCATACAGAATAGACCTAAAATGTTTTTCAAAAATGACCCTTGCGTGAGTGAAGTGACAAGTTTCAAATAGAAACGTGACAAACGAGCGATATTAAGTGTCCATTACAATGTAAACGTACACTCAGCGGTTCCAGTTAGGCATTCTCCAGAGATTGTTTACGTGATGTTTTGGTTTCCAAAAACAAACTTAAACACAATTGATTGTTTATTTAAACAACTTACCACTTGTAAAATGATCGGAGCAGACTTTGCTGTGTTTGGAAGGCTGATAATCCTTGCGGTTGATTCTCGCAAGCCATAGATTTCTCCTTTGTATGCGGAGTTTGTTTGCTTGCCCTCGTACTCCCGTACAGTGGGAATTCCATAAAAGCCCCGCTTGACGTCATCATCTGACCTATTACGACAGCCGTGAATACAACAGGTGTGCACCATTGCTAGCTTTAAATAGTAGTAATGTAACTATAAATGTAAATAATATATAAATGAATGTAACTCGCGCGCTACAACATGTGCTCAGTGACCCGTACGGTAAGCTAGCCCTCCAAGATGGCCGCCACCAGGGAATCCCCGACTCTGTGACGTCATGTGAAAACTATCTATATCACCAACTACAGGAGACCATGCCCCAACACTGCAATGAACCATCAACTGGTTGACGAGTTGAATGTGTTCTACTGCAGATTTGACACATTCACACCTCTTCCCCCCTCAGACATTAAAGACCCATTTACACCCCCTGCTATAGACCCTTTTCAGTCACGTGACCTTCGTAAATGCGACTGCCATTTTGGACATGTAGTGGACTTCGGCTCGAATCAGTTTGAATGCGAGGAAGGCGACAAACGAAAAACATAAAAGAAAAAGGAGCGAGATGCAGAAAACACCTTCACTATCCAGCGACGTAGGGCATTTACAGGGCGAGCAGAGGGAGAGATATTTGCAAAAATTGAGGTTAGCAGGCTTAGAGAACGACGTTTACCTGCTTCCACCAGGATTGTTCACTGACGTACGGAAGTACACGAAGCCCTCATCTTTACCTGACTTCGGCCCACATGATCTGTATACCTATGTCATTAAAAACCCATCGCCATACACATACACGCCAACGTCCAAGGTTCCGGAGCGCGCTCCGGCTTGCTCCAGGAGTGCTCCGGCCGAGGTTACGGAGCGCGCTCCGGCTTGCTCCGGAGCAAGCCGGAGCGCGCTGCTTAATTTGAGGGCAACCTCGGCCGGAGTGTTCTCCGGAACCTCGGCCGGAGCACTCCGGGAGCAAGCCGGCGCGCGCTGCTTAATTTGAGGGGAACCTCGGCCGGAGCACTCCGGGAGCAAGCCGGCGCGCGCTGCTTAATTTGAGGGAGAGCAAGCCGGAGCGCGCTCCGGAACCTCGGACGTTGGCTCCGGCAGCTATTTATACTGGATCCGGTGTAAATAGCTGCCGGATCATAATTACAGTAAACTAGTAAATACAGTAAAGGAAAAACTTGAGACTGAAAGGTTTTAACAGTCATCCAAATGACTGAACGTAAACATTGCTACAGTAACATACCAGCTATGATGTTGTTGACATTAGCTAGTCAATAATAGCTACTACAGAAGAACAAAGAGGTTACAATGGGTTATTTTAGCCTATTTGGTTACACACTCGCCGCCACAGAATGTTAACAGCAATGTAATGCCTTTTCTGGCTAATTTTATTCGTCTTACCTCCAACAAAGTGGTCACTACACAAGCGTTGGTATGCCGAGGGCTGCCAATCTGTTAATGGCCGCTATCCATCTTCTCCGTCGGGATCCGATAAAATGATAAACCTTGCCTTGTTTGTTGATGGTTACTACATCTACTACATCCAGGTGCACAACAATATAGTGGCATGATGGAAGTCTTGCTGAAAGTAAAAACTTTCTTTGCTGCCGTTCCTCAATGTTGGCTGTGGTAAACTACTGGTAGTACACGTCCAAAATGGCGGTTGCGTTTGTCATGACGTCACGTGAAAAGGGTCCATTCTGCCTCCTCTCGCCTCTGACCCCACACCAGCACTCAAGATCTGTGAAGAGGATGTTTGTCAGCTTTTTCGCAGACAGAAGATCAGGAAGGCACCCGGCCCAGACGGTGTGTCACCCTCCTGTCTGAAGGTCTGTGCTAATCAGCTGTCCCCCATCTTCTCCCAGATCTTCAATGGAGCACTTGCATGTGACGTCACATCCGATCCAGATTGTAAACAGACGCCACCTTGTCAGTTAAACACCATATTTCCGCCTTCTACTTCTACCTTTTCTTCTGGAAAACCCTACTATATACAATTCTACTACAACGTCAACTCCACTGAAAATCAATAAAACATAAGATGAGTGGAATCCTGTGTCCGAGTCCTTCCCTTTCAAGTGTGGGAAACCCATGATGCTCACATACACTTGACAGTAGGCTGCCACGGGACCCTGACAGGCGTGCAAAATGGATTGCTGCTATCAGGTATACCATATATACAGTAATAGTGATAGACTACAAGCTCTCCCTACCTGTGCACGTTTTTTATGTTTTTTGTGTGTATTTTTGTGTGTTGTTCGTCTGTACCGGACTTCAATATCCACTACAACCGTATGGACTTACTGGACATTGGTTTCCAGCAGAAAATGACAGTTTGTAGTGATTTCCATCGCATGCACAACATTCCGGACGAGATAGCGAGACCAGCGGGGTCTCAATACTTAAGTGACTTACAGTACCCGTCCAATGAGGATTGTTATTTTCTTGTTTACAAGATGCCACATCTGAGGGGAGCTGACAAATCCTGAATTTCTGTAAAGATAACTGTCCAGAGATTTATAAGCACACAGTGCTTCACCACTGAACAGCGAGGGAAAGTTAATGAGGTAATTATACACATCTGGGTATTCCGCTGGCAGTTCAATATCCACTGACACGGTCGTGAAAACTACGTCCGGTAATCGATAAGGGTCACTAACCTGTAGGTCGTTTATTTTAGACATATATCTAGTGATCTGTTCATTAGAAAAATGAGCCGTGTAGTCGGTCGGTTGAAATTGATCCATTTTGTACACGAGTGCAGCAGTATTCAGCTGTGTTTTTTACCGACAAGATGGCGGCTGTTTACATTCCGGTCACGTGACTGCAAGAGGTCTATAGATCCCTGGAGCTGTGTGAAAGTCCCCTCATGCTTCAAACGCTCCACAATAATCCCGGTTCCCAAGAAAACCACCATCACAGGACTGAATGACTACAGGCCTGTAGCCCTCACATCTGTAGTCATGAAGTCCTTCGAGAGACTGGTGTTGTCACACCTGAAGGACATCACAGACCCCCTGCAGTTTGCCTACCGGGCAAACAGGTCAGCAGATGATGCAATCAATATGAAACTGCACTACATCCTGCAACACCTTGACTCTGCAGGGACGTACGCCAGGATCCTGTTCGTGGACTTCAGTTCGGCGTTCAACACCATCGTTCCAGACATCATCCACACCAAGCTCACTGTGCTCTCCTCCACCTGAGAAGAGAGAACAGTGAGGATCATTTGCGTCCGTATTTTTTAAGATTATTTGAGGTAATGATTGGATCCAGGTGTTGTGTGGAAGTGTAGCGTAGAATATCCCAGCCAGGTTAAAAAGTTAAATTATGTTCGTTAATCCAGGGGTGCCACCACTTCCTACCACTATGCTCTTGACTCATTCATAAAAAACTTCATCAAGACGTCACCAGGCTAGCCTACCATAATTACTGTGGTAGACAGTCCAACCCCCGCAGCAACACAGAAAGAGGGTAAACAAACACTGAGGATAGGATAGTTGTCTTCAGCACTGAAGAGCGACACTCAGCCTTGCACCCAAGTGACGTCACACATCGCCCTTCCAACAGGGCGCTACTGGTAGCATTAGAGCAGCGATACAAAAACGCTCACAACTTTCTCATAAATGGTCAAAAACATGCCTGAAACTTTTCTTACAGGCTCTCAATAGAGTGCTTCGAGGTCAGCGCGCACCCGGCGGCGGCCATATTGGAAGTCAAAGCGCGCTGTGTCAGTGCATTGTTGTTGTCCAGCGAAGCAAAAAGGGGTGACAATGCCGAATACATGTGTCATTGTTGGCTGTAGTAGCCGGGGGGAAAAGGGTGGCAAAAGCTTCCACAGACTCCCTAAAGTCGTGACTAACCAGGGAATTGCAGCACAGGAGAAAAGCGAGCGGAGGAGACGACAGTGGCTGGCTGCCATCAACCGATCAAATTTAGGACAACTTGACTGTATCCGGATTTGCTCTGATCACTTTGTGACAGGTAGGTTAATATTGTCTTGAATTTCATAGTTACTAAAATAGTTATTTTAATTTCATAGTTACCGGTAGCATCCAGTATGCCGGCTGTTGTGTGACCGTCGTTCTTTCCCTCAGTCTCGTGGCTGCTTCAACATAAAACAACAGGGAAGCAACATGGGAGCAACATTCCCCAAGTCCAGCAATGCAGTTGCAATGTGCACACAAAATAGCATGTCTCTTGTCAACTATTATCTAGGGGTGTAGACTAGGCTGGGATAGACTCTGCGAGTGTAACACTTTCCCTCTGATCACTTTTGTCTCTCCGTCTTCAGCAGTCAACACCGACACATCGCGGACCCAACCGGACACAAATCTATCGTATGCTTCCATGCTCTTGTAGTTCTGGAAATCCTTTAGTTCACAAAATGGACTTGGGTGAAACACTAGATAGTTCACAAGATCTATGTATGTTAAATGCGGCAACAAGCTGGGGTCAGCTTTCCATTCCTTCTCACTAACAGTGTATGGATCTACATTCCCAATGAAACGTACCTTCTCAGCATAACGCTCCCGTGCCTGCTTATCCAGACTTTCACAGTAGTGCTCCATCACTTCAGATGTCTAAATTCTTAAAAAATCAAAGCTTCTAAGCCCTCTAACGCGGAAACGAATCGCTAAATGTGTACTCCATGATGTGTACTCTATGAGCGCTCTGGAGCGAGTGACTTCCAAGATGGCCGCGCACGCGCAGTGTTACTATTTTTAGCATCATCTCGGAGCACTCTATATTACAAGCTACCAACCCATGCATGTATTTACGCTATATTTTCCATTCCTTTAAAGATACAATAAATGTCTCATCTCATTATCTCTAGCCGCTTTATCCTTCTACAGGGTCGCAGGCAAGCTGGAGCCTATCCCAGCTGACTACGGGCGAAAGGCGGGGTACACCCTGGACAAGTCGCCAGGTCATCACAGGGCTGACACATAGACACAGACAACCATTCACACTCACATTCATACCTACGGTCAATTTAGAGTCACCAGTTAGCCTAACCTGCATGTCTTTGGACTGTGGGGGAAACCGGAGCACCCGGAGGAAACCCACGCGGACACGGGGAGAACATGCAAACTCCGCACAGAAAGGCCCTCGCCGGCCCCGGGGCTCGAACCCAGGACCTTCTTGCTGTGAGGCGACAGCGCTAACCACTACACCACCGTGCCGCCTACAATAAATGTACCATGTATTAAAAAAAAGAAAGAAAAAAACATTTAACTGAATACTGGTTATAAAATGATAATACGATTATAACTTAACTAGAACATTTACGGCACCTCAGAGCGGAGAAAGTGGATACTCTCTAATAAATATTTTACAGCAATGTAGCACAGTGACCTGCTTTACTGTAGAGCAGGAGGGACAACGCAGCAGTTTTACACTCTATACACAGCATGGACTCATCTGTAAGTACTGGCACCCATGCCTAACCATTATTATTATTATTATTAGTAGTAGTAGTAGTAGTAGTAGCAGCAGCAGTAGCAGCAATAGCCTATTTACTGCAATTTCTGGGAAAGAACCATCACTTTCAACAGGCATAAAAGTCAACTGTCTTACATTAGTCGAGCTAACCATCCGCAGCCCTTAGTACTGCTCTGAATGCACAGGATTAGGTAAATCAGGTGATTATTAAACCATTGTTCAAGATAAATATAAAAAGATGAATATCAAATGAACAGCACAATAAAGAAAGATACTGTATATCCAGTAAAGTTTCATAATTCAATGTCAAGGACCAAACAGTGAGGCAAGAGGACACAGGAGTTTTTGGTTCAAAAGGCAGGGTTTTATTTACCCAAAAATGTTAAAGCAGTTTACAAAGACCAAAATTAATAATAACTAGGCCCAGGTTTGTAGTACTCAAGCCCAGAACTCAGACTTGAGTCTAACTCGTGACTTGACTTGAGCACTGATGACTCGGACTCGTGCATTAACTGCATTCGGACTCGTAAATTGGAGACGAGGACTTGGATTTTTTTCTTTATTTTTTGTAACATGCCATAATAATTTGGCATAAGATATTTATATCTGGTGGCACGGTGGTGTAGTGGTTAGCGCTGTCGCCTCACAGCAAGAAGGTCCGGGTTCGAGCCCCGTGGCCGGCAAGGGCCTTTCTGTGTGGAGTTTGCATGTTCTCCCCGTGTCCGCGTGGGTTTCCTCCGGGTGCTCCGGTTTCCCCCACAGTCCAAAGACATGCAGGTTAGGTTAACTGGTGACTCTAAATTGACCGTAGGTGTGAATGTGAGTGCGAATGGTTGTCTGTGTCTATGTGTCAGCCCTGTGATGACCTGGTGACTTGTCCAGGGTGTACCCCGCCTTTCGCCCGTAGTCAGCTGGGATAGGCTCCAGCTTGCCTGCGACCCTGTAGAACAGGATAAAGCGGCTAGAGATAATGAGATGAGATATTTATATCTACATTAACTTTTGTATTAATTTTGTCCAAGAGTGTCACACCTGCGCGCCTTGGCGTGTACATCAGATAGAGACTCGGGCGCGCTCCGGACAGCACACGCGTCAAGCGGACTCTCGCACACGTCGTAAATGACTTGCACCTGCACAGGATTAAGGCACAATCAGGGCACCTATATAAAAACTGTGAAAAATACATTTACTTTGTGAAGTATTGAGTTGTGTTGCTGACACATTACCGAGCCTTATTTCCTTGTTTGGGTTCCTGAGCCCTGATTTCCTGTTTCTTGTCTTTGATTCTGCCGAGTCTAGGATAGCCTGTTTGTACCTCACTTGACCTATTGCCCATTTCATTGTTTTACGATTTTGCCTGCTGTTCTGGACTGTTTACCTGTCTTGACATGTATTAATAAACACACCTTCTGCACTGACATCCATCTCCCGACCATCTCTGACAGAATACTTCACGCTCCCTGACAAAGAGAATGCATATTCACCTGTTCATACGTCATGTTCAGGAACAAACTAATGTTAATGGTGCTAAAACAGCCACCAGCAAATGGTGCGGTTGGAGTCTTGTTCTTGGACTTGACTTCAAAATTTTTTTAATGACTTGGACTTGAACACTGGGGACTCAAGGTTTAGTGACTCAACTACAACACTGACTAGGCCTATGAAAGCGGTCAACAAACTATAACTTGACTTCAGACACCTGACATGATGTTAAATGAACAAAACTGACCTGACACAGTGAAACAAAAGGGAACATATATAGTGGCTTGGCCAAACCAAATAACACAGAAAGGGTAGACAAAAATACACACTGACTGCAAACAGATACAAAGCAAAACTAACTAAAGCCAAAATCCCCCTTGGGCACATGGTGAGACGTGGTATGGCCAAATGAGCAGGCTCCAAGATTTAGGTCTAACTCAGCCCTCAGCCACACCTTTTGCCCAACCAGGAAGGGACCGCCCTCAACGCTCAAGGTGACTCAAAGAAAATGCAAACAAAGAAACACATGATTAGTGACAAACATAGCTTTCGCAACTCTACAGTGTCAAAATGTGCACACTCCATATAAAACAATGTAAGATTAAAGCAAATAAAGTGTAAATCAAACAAATTGTGTTGTCAATTATTTAAATATGATCGTATAGATGACTGGAAATGATAAACTGTGCAGCAAACGAATAAGGTGCAAAGGTAGGATGTGGGATGATATTACCCTGTGTGGCTGTGGCCATCACATTCAAATAAAGCAAAATTAGAACATGCCAGAAGAAAACGGCAAGCCTACATGGTCTGTGTGTTATTGGGTTCAGGAGGAAATCGATAGAGAATCTGTGATGGAGACACCGCTGTCTGATTCAGCAGAGAGGAAGAACAGCTTACAACACCTTCTGAGAGAAGAGATGGAAATGCACCTCAAAGGTGTGTATACATACAGTATGTGTTAGGTGTTAGTGTCACTGAAGCTTGGCAAGATCAGACTAACTTGTATTTTTCCACTGATAATATTGGAAAAATTGTATAATGCATGGGCGGCATAATGGTGTAGTGTTTAGTACAGTCGCCTCACAGCAAGAAGGTTCTGGGTTCGAGCCCAGTGGCCAATGGGGGCCTTTCTGTGTGGAGTTTGCATGTTCTCCCCGTGTCCACGTGGGTTTCCTCCGGGTGCTCCGGTTTCCCCCACAGTCCAAAGACATGCAGGTTAGGTTAACTGGTGACTCTAAATTGACCGTAGGTGTGAATGTGAGTGTGAATGGTTGTTTGTCTCTGTGTGTCAGCCCTGCGATGATCTGGTGACTTGTCCAGGGTGTACCCCGCCTTTCGCCCGTAGTCAGCTGGGATAGGATCCAGCTTGCCCGCGACCCTGCACAGGATAAGCGGTTACAGATAATGGATGGATGGATGTATAATACATGTGAGAAAAATGTCAGGAACTGTCAAGGGCAAACATTCAAAATGATACCAATGGATGAATTGAACAAAAGTACAACTTTCCTGTATGGATACCTCTGTTTGCTTTGCTAACTCTCGTTCTTTTTTTAGTTTTAAAAAAAAAAACCACGAGGTAGAACTACTGACCATTACCATGCATGTAAGGTGAAATGCTGCTGCTGCTGCTGAGGATGATGGAACATAATTAATATTGATACTAATAATAATGTTGACGGATGATGATGGTGATGGCAGAGGGCAGAACCAGTGTGGAGAGGAACCAGGAGAGGGTCAAGCACATAAAACAGCTCAAAGAGGAACTGCACAAAGAGGAGAAAACAGAACAGGATTCTTCTGAAGAATCACAACAATCAGGACAAAACTGTAGTCCAGTAAGTGACTGGATTTAGAATTATTTTTTTAAATGCTATTAATCAAGGTTTTATTTTCACTGATGAGTAACTAAGGAATAAAATGCTTAGGCGTAAATTAGCTTGAATTTATTAAAAGTATGACATACTTTTTAACTGTTTTAGTTACCTTTAAAGGTCCCATGGCATGAAATTTTCACTTTCTGAGGTTTTTTAACGTTAAAATGAGTTCCTCTGACCTTCCTAAGTCACCCCACTGGCTAGAAATTTCATAATGTGTAAACCAAACTATGCCCAACATTTGAGAATGGCGCGTCAAAATGGCGCATTGATAAGCTCTTCCCTTTACTACGTCAGCAAGGGAGATGATCCCCACGCCCCCCCTCTGGATTCCCACCCACTGTATGGATTGCCCGCCCAGTTGTAGTGAGGAGACCATAGAGGACATAACAACATGGCACCACCTAAGCGAGCGAAACATGGAAATTGCGCTGTACATGGATGTGACAACACAGAAAAGAGTCTGTTTTTACTGCCAACGGGAGAGCCCCTGAAGACGCAATGGCTTAATTTTATTTACTCCAATAATACGCCGTCGAGTCTACCTAAGACGGTGTATGTTTGTCGGAAGCATTTTCCTGATGAATGTTTCCACAACTTGGGACAGTACAGGGCAGGTTTTGCACATCAACTGTCACTGAAGCCTGGGTCCGTACCAAGCATCCCTGCCGCATCAGCCACAAACACCGAACAAGTAAGTGTATAACTGTTAAGTCGTTTTGCCGTGTTTTAAAATCGGTGCCACGTTAGCCTTGCAATGGCTACATTAGCTGTGCAGCTAACCGCTTCCTGCAGTTAGCCAGCTACTCTGCGCTACAAAACCAAAAAGCATGCAGCATGCTCTGTTATAATAGCCAATCAAAACAGTTTTTACAAAGACATCCACATTCTTTTTTTTAAGTCACTCATTCATTTTATTTGTTTGTTTGTTCAGTAAAAACCCAAACATTTGTTGAATTTATTTTATTTCCTTGCGTCACACCTTAATGACGTCAGCGCACAGTATTTTTCCCTTCGCGGTTTGTTCCTTCTCTCTCGCCATAGTAAGACACCCACATCCGCTTGTTCTGACCCACTGGAGGTAGCGTCACAGTGCTGTTAGCCAATCAGAGGGAACACGTTTACATGTCATGAATATTAATGATAAGACCCGCCCCCACCCTCTACCCTTCCCCGCCTCCTGCTTCTCATTAGCAAAATGATGCACTGGGAAAAGTGCTGAAATGGGGCTTTCTCCCAGGAGGCTATATCTACGTGCCGAGGGTTCATTTCGAGAAAGGCTGCGGATATAACATCCGGAAACCTCCACGAGCCCGTTTAAAGCATCAACAAACCACCATGCCATGGGTCCTTTAAATGTCAAGGAACATCCATAAGCAAGCGAGTTCCTGTTAGTGTTACCACTTACATTATAGCAGCTATAAACAGTTGTTCCTTCACCATGTCTTTCTTGAAGTTCATAAACTAAAAGATGTAGCTTGTCATGCTATTACGTAACCACAAAGCACAAGTCCTTCATCCGGAAGACTTTAGTTACAGATTTACTTCTGATTGGTCATAAAGTACTCACACGAGCGACTCCTTCCAGAAATGGTTAATAAACATCTCCCAGATTAGATTTTTCTTCATTACATTACAGTACATTTTATTATTGTGTTTATAATGAAGACTTTTATTATTATGTAGAGCATGTACTATACAAGTTTATTTGTAAGTTGATATCATTCCTGTCAGGTCAGCTATTACAGTCCAGAATGTTAATCAACACCTTCGGACCAATCAGATTTGTGGAATACAAAATGTGTCAATGCTAACGACTTTCTTCAATACAGTACAGTGCAAAAGTCTAAGGCACATGTAAAGAAATGCTGTCGACAAAAAAGGCTTAAAAAATAATGAAATTAAATGTTGACATAAATAAAATACTATAAACAGTAAGCAGTAAGCCATAATAAATAAAACAAAGTCAATATTTGGTGTGAGATGACCCTTTGCTTTAAAAAAAATAAAATAAATAAAAGTAGTCTCCGGTACAATGAGTGCAGTTTGATAAGGAAATGAGCTGTAGGTTTTACTGAGCATCTTACAGAACCAGCCGCAGTTCTTCTGGACACTTTGACGGTCACACTCGCTTCATTTTGCACCAAAACCCAGCAGCCTTCATTATGTTTTCTTATTTAATCTGAAAAGTGGGCTCTTCTGTAATACGCTGCTCAGATACTAACTTTTTTTTTTCCTGTAACATTTAATTTTGTGCTGGAAAACAAACATTTGGAACTCTAAAATGTTTTTGTACTGACTCAATAATGTAGAAGTCATAAAATAGAAATCTAGAACAAAGTTGAGATGAAAAAAGGCTGCCTAAGACTTTTGCACAGTACTGTATTTGCACTGATGTATGACTGAATGTGATCAAACTAATAAATATAACAGATTCTTAAAAGATGCAAATCTAATTTTGCTCACTGACACTGCACCAGTTTGACACATGGTCCCAGGAGGAATACTCCAAACTACAGGAGCAGATGAGGAAGATGAAAGAAGATCATGAGAGACTGATACAGGAGGAGCTGCTGAAGATGGAACGTAAACTTCAGGAAGAGCAGGTGAGAATATTCATCTCATCTCATTATCTCTAGCTGCTTCATCCTTCTACAGGGTCGCAGGCAAGCTGGAGCCTATCCCAGCTGACTACGGGCGAAAGGCAGGGTACACCCTGGACAAGTCGCCAGGTCATCACAGGGCTGACACATAGACACAGACAACCATTCACACTCACATTCACACCTACGCTCAATTTAGAGTCACCAGTTAACCTAACCTGCATGTCTTTGGACTGTGGGGGAAACCGGAGCACCCGGAGGAAACCCACGCGGACACGGGGAGAACATGCAAACTCCACACAGAAAGGCCCTCGCCGGCCACGGGGCTCGAACCCGACCTTCTTGCTGTGAGGCGACAGCGCTAACCACTACACCACCGTGCCGCCCAGGTGAGAATATTATCTCTGGCGTTCCTTCCAAAATGCTCAAAAAAGTTCACCTGGTCCAAAACGCAAACATCTCATGACCACGTTAACGTTTTTCTTAAAAATCTCCAGATCATAACCTTCACTTCACTTCACTCAAAGTTTTTATCAACACCTGTGTAAAATAAATACAATAATCAGGTGTTTGATTGTTAATCACCATATGAGTAAGAGTGTGTGTATATTTACACTGTAGAGCTTATCTGGATTTTGATATTAGAGTAGCAAATGCACTCATCCATGAATTTTAGTCTGTACTCATTCATTAAAATGAAGCACCTCTTTTCTCAAGGATTCGCGTGTTGAATAAACTAACTTGCAGGATAAGGATGAACAATTTACAGTTGGCACAGCCATCTCTAATTTGTTTTCACTTGGCTTTAAATTGCGCCTTTCAAAAAAGAACATAAAACAAGCTTTATAAAACATTTATGCATGAAATTGTCTCATATCTGTTGTTTTGCTGCATTGTTAAACCATACATGCTTTAATCTTTAATAAGTATACTCCTAAGTCAGCATAACTATACTAGGAGTTAAGAAAAACAAACACATGAATAAAAATTATAAAAAATAATGAGCAAATAACATTTGATTCAATTACACTAGAATAATAATTCAATAATATAAAATAAAGAAGATCAACTGTGAGCTACTGCTCACTTGCGTATCCCCCCGCTCTCGCTTATATCAGAATGCAAGCCATCGAAGGAACAGGACACACAGGCTACATCCACACGACAACGAGATTTATTTTTTTTAAATATCGCGTCCACATGGGCAACGGATCAGTAAAATATCAGGTAGATATGGCAACGCAACGCTTGCTGAAAACGATGCAATACACATGCCACACCTCTAGGTGTGCTGTAAGACGGTCCCATCGGAGACACCAGAACAATAGAAGAAGTAGACGCATGCGCATAAACCCCTTCTTCTGTAGCATCAGCCACATAAAGTTTTGATTATTAATCAGTAGCGTAAAATAGTATCTATTGTCTAAGACACTTATTTATATTTCATATTAAAACGTCTATGTAAATTAATACATAGAAAGCCTGGCCAGGCACTGAACGTTCTTCTGCCTTCACTTTAAGAGAAATTCAGGGCGAGCATGAGCCTAGGTTCTTCCCTGTCACTGTCACACGCACACACCTTCTCACTCCCTATCCTATGGATATAGTCCCTTTAAATCAGGTGCTTGTTTTTTGAATGGAGACGCGGAAAGAGGAATGAATGGGGGTAGATGGAAGCCGGTACGCCAACATTCTGAGATCCTCCAGAATTCTTTAATGGTCCGGAATAAATTGAATGCTACATGTTGATGGATTACTTTGTTCTTCTACACCCTTTTTGAGGAATGTATTGTCGGACTTAAACCAACATCTGAAGAGGTGAGATCGCTCCTTTTTTTTCCCCTATTTTTGCTGGCGGGATTGTTTTTGTTTTTTGGAAAACGCACGGGCGGTGCGCGGTTTTGGTTATATTGCTTCCGCAGTGTTTGGACTAAAGACTCTACCCTAAGGGCTATTCTCTCACTCTCTCTCTCTCACTTTGCACCATTACACAATAAATATTCACAGTGAAAATATTTTGTAAGCGCGTTTCATGAACCAAGTTATAGGATTTGTTGACAACTCGCATCGAGTTCGTTACACTTCTACCCAAGCACTCTCAGTCATGTGGTTGTGACATCATAGTAAACAAATCCGTTCTACTCATCCAGACGACTTCACAACGGCACCGTTGCCAGATTTTTCCACTCTGGAACCCATTCTCAAAAGATTTCATTTTGGGGCACCCAAAACGCCAGTGCCGTGTGGACGCCAGGCCGAAACGATAAACAATTTTATCAGATTCACCTGAATCCGTTGCCGTGTGGACAGGGCCTTATTATGAATGTCAACTTCAACAAATAATTAACCCTGAAACAAGTAAGTAAAAAGAGCAGTGTCTCTCCCCAGGGATTTCGAACAGCATCCTGGTAAACGGTCATTTTGAAATAGCATTTTTGCTTCTTGAAATAGTGTCAAAATCCACCCTGTGTGTTTTGTAAATACATTCAGTTGTTAAACAGGAAGTCGATGCGCGACAGACCTGAAAACAGCATGCATGGTATAGAAGCCCAAGCTGAAGCTTGGTACCAAATATCAAGCAGTTGTAATTTGTAGTTGCTGAGAAAAGTATTATGAAAATTTTGTAAATCCACGCTATATGTTTCATAAATACATTCAGTCAATAAACAGGAAGTCGATGCGGGACAGACCTGAAAACGGTACACATGGTATAGAACCCCAAGCTGAAGCTTGGTACCAAATATCAAGCAGTTGTGATTTGTAGTTGCTGAGAAAAATTTTATGAAAATTTTGTAAATCCACACTACGTGTTTCGTAAATACGTTCAGTCGGTAAACAGGAAGCTGATGTGCGACAGACCTGAAAAAACAGTATATATGGTATAGAACCCCAAGCTGAAGTTTGGTACCAAGTACCAAATGGCTATGACTTGTAGTTGCTGAGAAAAAGGGTGTTTCAGATGGACGGAGATACGGATGACCAGAGGTCAACCAGTATACCCGCCTCCTTCAGAGTGGGGGGTATAAAAAAATAAATAATCATAAATATAAAATATGAGATATCTACATATGAATACTTGTGGCAATGGCTTTAAATTTAATCAAGAGTCTCAGGAATTGTGTATATAGGTAAATTATTCCAAGTCTTTATCCTTCTTGGGTACAAGGAGTATTTAAATATATTGTTCGATGTACTAAGTTGGTGAAAAGGCTGACAATTAGGTAATCTCTTGTCTTACGAGACACTTTGGGTGGAAGACGAATGCCAAGATATCCTTGATAGATCTTGTAGAATATACACACTTGGTTGACAGATCTACGGTGTTCCAGTGCACGTGTATTAAAACTGAATTAAATTAAGTAAATGCGCTACCATCTACAGTATTACTAACTAAAGTTTTAATAGCATGCATGCATCATGGTATTAAAGCTGAATTAAATCAAGTGATCACCCTTCCATGTGTAGCCAGAGGGGCTGGAGGATGAAGTCACATACCTGAGAAGAGAGAGACAGATCCTGGTGCTGCAGATTGAAGCCCTGCGCAGAGAGAACCAGCAGGCTGAAGCAGACCTGGAGGCACAGTATAAACTCCACCAGCAGGAAATGCACTCCCTCAGAGAGGAGAGCCTACAGGTAAGAATGAAGACTGCGTGCCAAGCAGGTTAAGCATACTCTTTCAACCTAATGTACTACTCAGATCCAAAATCACCCCTTACAATTTTACTACATAAAAGCTTAATAAATATCATCTTTCAGGAGCCAAACACTTACAACCTCAGATCAGAAAAAGTTGGGACGGTAAAGCGTTTACCGATTTATAATGTTGCCATTCCTTCTCAAAAGATGTTTAGGGACTGAAGACACCAAGTGATGAAGCGTTTCAGGTATTATTTTGTCTTTCTTCTTGCAAACAGATCTTAAGAGGTGAAACAGAACATTTTTTGTTTCAAAATTCTCCACACATTCTCTATTGGGGACGGGCACCCTCTTCTTCCACAGCCATGCCTTTGTAATGTGTGCAGAATGTGGTTTTGCATTGTCTTGTTGAAATATCCCTGGAAAAGATGTCGTCTTGAAGGCAGCACATGTTGCTCCAGAATCTCAATGTACTTTTCTGTATTAACGCTGCCATCACAGAAGTGTAAGTTACCTTCGCCAAGGGCACTGACACAAACCTGTACCATGACAGACCCTGGCTTTTGGACTTGCTGCTGGTAACAGTCTGGATGGTCCTTTTTGTCTTTGGTCTGGAGCACACGGCGTCCATTTATTGCAAAAATACCTGGAATACTGATTTGTTTGACAATAATACGTTTCCACTGTGTGATGGTCCATCCCGGATGCCTCTGAGCCCAAAGAAGTCGACGGCACTTCTGGACACAGTTAGCATAAGGCCTCCTTTTAGTACAGTAAAGTTTTAACTGGCATTGTGGATGTAACTCTGTACTGTTGTGCTTGACAAAGGTTTGCCAAAGTAATCCTGAGCCCATATGGTTATATCAGCTATAGATGAATGACGGTTCTTGATGCAGTGCTGTCTGAGGGATCAGAGATCACGGGTGTTCAGATTAGGCTTGCGCCCTTTCCCTTTATGCACCAAAAGTCCTTCAGATTCCTTGAATTGTTTAATGATATTATGCCCCATTGAGGGTAAAATATCCAAATCCCTTCCTATCTTTCTTTGAGGAACACTGCTTTTAAACATTTCAATAATTTTCTGAAGCATTTGCTGACAAACTGGAGATCCTCAGTCCATCTTTACTCCTTCAAGACTTCCTGGATACTGATTTTGTGCCAATTCATGATTACATTCACCTGCTTCTAATCACATCATTATTTAATTGTTATAGCTCATTACTAGCCCTAAATTTCCCTCCTCCCAACTTTTTTCGAATGTGTTACTGGCTTGAAACACAGAAACGGATGTATATTAACAAGTGAAATGAAGTTGACCAGACAGAACATAAAATATTTTGGGTTCATACATTTTGCAATGAAATACAAGTCAAAGTAAATTTACAAAAATCACTGCTTTCTTTCTTATTTGCATTTTCCATACCGTCCCAACTTTCTCTGATTTGGGATGATATTACTGGGGGTGATAACTTCAATGGTACGTCATTTTTGTACCTTTAGGTCGGGGATCTAGTGAACTTTTAAAACTCATTTAAGCCACAAAATTAGGCTTTAAGAACCATGATTGTACCTCAACAGGACAAAAATATAACCGTACAATATCTTTTCGGTGATGACATAAAAGTGAAGTACAATTAAAAAGATTTTGCAACTTCATGTGATGGGACAAAATTCTCTAATGAACATGGAGGATCTTAAAAACAAAAAATAACACACACTTAAAATACCAACAGTATGTTCAGGCAAATTTGGCCAAGGAGCACGATCCAGCAAGGCACAAAGAATTTTAATAAATATGGAAAATATGTAAAGGAATAAGGAATAAACAAACAGGGTGTGCAGTTATAGGAAAATAATCAAACATTGATGGAAAAAAATATTACTTAATAAAAGATTGTTAATATCTTATATACCACAGCAATTTACCAATGATTTTTAAAAATTAAACAAAGAACCAATTTTTTTTTTTTTCCATTCATATACTGTAATTGGGTTTACTGTTGTGGATCATCCAATCAGAGTCAAGAATTTAACAGTGCTGTGGAGAAAGATAAAAACAAAATAAACAACAACAACAAAGTTCAATGTATACTTGTCCACCTGACCATCAGGTAATAAATAAAATAAAGGCAAGATACTGTATTTTGCATATAACTTTACAATTACATTGAATAATTTCAAATTTGCTTTTTGCATTTTCATTAACAGTAAATATTTTGTGGCTGAGATGGCAGAAATAAATGCTTTGCGATTATAAATAAATGTGTCAAATGTGGAAATAACGACTTTAATGCCCACTTTAGGTGTTTCGAACGTTTCGTCAGGTGCTGGAGGAGCAGAAGCGGCTATCAGAAGGCAGGTACAGGACTCTGCTGCTGGAAGCCATTCAGGACGCTGTGTATCTGTCCTCCCAAAACCAGCAGCTTCAGGATGACAACATGCAGCTCCTCAAAGGTGACTCTACTCTTATCAGAGATCTTTTAGACAGTTGAAATAACACATTCTAGCACAGATGATATACTGTATAGGCATCCTTCAGTCTCAGGAGACTATAGAGTTGCGCTCTGGGTGTTAACTCTGGTACAGTGCTGGGTGTGGCTGGACAGGCCGATGCGGGAGTGACGGTTTCTCTCGCACAGGAGCACACGAAGTCGGACGCTGATCTGTCAGACTGGGCTCTGGCCTTCCTTCTCGATCTCTTTGTCTCCGATTCTTGGGCAAGCGTCTTTTCAAATGTGGAAAGGCCTTTCTGGACAGTCTGTCTCCAGACTGATCGTTCTGAGGCTGCTGCTTCCCAGGTGTTTTGGTTAATGCCCAAGGCCTTCATGTCCCTTTTGCAGGGGTCCTTATAATGCAGCTGTGGTCTGCCTGTGGGGTGTTTTCCCTGCACTAACCTCGCCGTACAGGAGATCCTTGGGGATCCGACCATCGTCCAAATGCACGACATGGCCAAGCCAGCACATGCATCTCTGCTTCAGCAGTGTGAACATGCTGGGGATTCCGGCTCTCTCTAGTACAGCATTGTTTGTGACTTTGTCCTGCCAGGTGATCTTCAAGATGTATCGTAAGCAGCGCATGTGGAAGGTATGGAGTTTTCGCTCCCGCCATTTGCACAGAGTCCAAAACTCGCTGCCATAAAGGAGGGTGCTCACAACGCATGCACTGTAAATATGGATCTTAGTGTGCTCGGTTATGTTGTTGTTGTTCCATGCTCTCTTTGTCAGTCTGGACATGGTGGTAGCTGCCTTGCCAATCCGCTTGTTGAGCTCACTGTTAAGCGAGAGGGAGTCCAAGATCGTGGAGCCAAGGTAAGTAAAGTCATGGACAACTTCCAGTTCGTGATCAGAGATACTGATGGTGGGCGGCAGTTCAGCATCCTGAGCCATGACCCGAGTTTTCCTCCTCAGGCTAATGGTGAGCCCAAAGTCTCAACAAGCTTTGCTGAAGCAGTTCAAGAGCTGCTGAAGATCATCAGTTGAGTGGGCAGTGACTGCTGCATCATCTGCAAAGAGGAAGTCACACAGGCATTTCAGCTAGACTTTGGTCAGTGCTCTTAGCCTGGGGAGGTTGGAGAGCTTTCCATCTGATCTGGTCTGGTCTGGAGGTAGATGCCTTCTGTTGCAGAACCAAAAGCATGCTGCAGCAGTACAGTGATGATGATCCCGGAAAGGGTGGGTGCAAGCACAGAGCCCTGTTTCACTCCGCTCTGGATGTTAAAGGTGTCTGAAGTTGAGCCGTCAAAGACCACTGTACCCTTCATATCTTCATGGAAAGACTTCATGCTAAGCAGCCTGGGTGGACATCCAATCTTGGGGAGGATCTTGAAAAGGTCATCCCTACTGACAAGGTCAAAAGCCTTCGTAAGATCAATAAAGGCAATGAAGAGTGGATGCCTTTGTTCTCTTCATTTCTCCTACAACTCTCTGATGGAGATGATCATGTCAATGGTGGATCTGTTGGCTCGGAAACCGCACTGTGATTCTGGGTAGACCCTTTCTGCAAGAACTTGGTGACTCTGTTCTTCTTGGAGATCTTTTAGACAGTTGAAATAATACATTCTAGCACAGATGAGCAAGAAAAAAAAACCTTAATGTACAGTGCTCAGTGTAAATGAGTACACCCCCTTTGAAAAGTAGCATTTTAAACAATATCTCAATGAACACAAACGATTTCCAAAATGTTGAAAAGACAAAAGTTTAATATAACATCTGTTTAACTTATAACGTGAAAGTAAGGTTAATAATATAACTTAGATTACACGTTTTTCAGTTTTACTCAAATTAGGGTGGTGCAAAAATGAGTACACCCCACAACAAAAACTACTACAGCTAGTACTTTGTATGGCCTCCATGATTTTTAATGACAGCACCAAGTCTGGAATGAACAAGTTGGCGACATTTTGCAACATCAATCTTTTTCCATTCTTCACCAATGACCTCTTTTAGTGACTGGATGCTGGATGGAGAGTGATGCTCAACTTGTCTCTTCAGAATTCCCCATAGATGTTCAATTGGGTTCAGATCAGGAGACATACAGTACTTGGCCACTGAATCACTTTCACCCTGTTCTTCTTCAGAAATCCAACAGTGGCCTTAGATGTGTGTTTAGGATCATTGTCATGTTGGAAAAGTGCACGACGACCAAGGGCACGGAGTAATGGTAGCACCTTCTCTTTCAGTATAGAGCGATACATCTGTGAATTCATGATGCCATCAGTGAAATGCAGCTCCCCAACACCAGCAGCACTCATGCAGCCCCACATAAGGACACTGCCACCACCATGTTTCACTGTAGGCACCATGCAGTTTTCTTTGTATTCCTCACCTTTGCGACGCCATACAGTTTTGAAGCCATCAGTTCCAAAAACATTTATCTTGGTCTCATCACTCCAGAGTCCCAGTAGTCTTCATCTTTGTCAGTATGGGCCCTGGCAAACTCTAGGCAGGCTTTTTTGTGCCTGGGCTTTAGAAGAGGCTTCTTTCGTGAACGGCATCCATGCAGGCCATTCCTCTGCAGTGTATGCCATATTGTGTCACGGGAAATAGTCACCCCAGTTTGGCTTTCTACTTCTTTAGATAACTGCAGTGAACTTGCATGCCGATTTTCTTCAACCCTTCTCATCAGAAGACACTCCTGTCGAGGTGTTAACTTCTGTGGACGACCTGGACGTCTCTGTGAGATGGTTGCAGTTCCATCTTTCTTAAATTTTTGTCCCACTTTTGCTACAGTATCCTGACTGATAAGTAAAGCTTTGCTGATCTTCTTGTAGCCTTCACCTTTGTGGTGTAAAGAAATTATTTTCTTTGGGGAATTCTGAAGAGAAGTTGAGCATCACTCTCCATCCAGCATCCAGTCACTAAAAGAGGTCATTGGTGAAGAATGGAAAAAAGATTGATGTTGCAAAATGTCGCCAACTTGTTCGTTCCATGCCTAGAAGACTTGGTGCTGTCATTAAAAATCATGGAGGCCATACAAAGTACTAGATGTAGTAGTTTTTGTTGTGAGGTGTACTCATTTTTGCACCACCCTAATTTGAGTAAAATTGAAAAATGTGTAATCTAAGTTTATATTATTAACCTTACTTTCACGTTATAAGTTAAACAGATGTTATATTAAACTTTGTCTTTTCAACATTTTGGAAATTGTTTGTGTTCATTGAGATATTGTTTAAAATGTTACTTTTCAAAGGGGGTGCACTCATTTACGCTGAGCACTGTATTAGTATTGTTTTATTATAGCAGGTAAAACATTGATGATCTGGTTTGATGAGGGTAAAATGTTTTAGAATGAGGTGAGGATTTGCTGTTCTTCTTAACCACTAATTACCAAAACTGCTTCTGGGGTTTTATGTACAAATCTTGATGCTATTTGCTTGAAATGGCTGCGTTTACTTTGAGGATTTAGCCTGGGCCCGCCCATCCTAAGCGTGACGCAACACGAGGGCCTGTTGCGAGCTTAGTCTGGCCAGGCAAGCTATCTACAGCTCTTCCAAGCTCCCGAAAAATCGGGAGCCAATCAACTTTGAGCATCTCCAACGGCCCTGGGTAGAGGCGTGTTCAAGGCACTGACGTAGTAGAACTGCGACCGGAAGCCATAGATTGTTTACAGAATCTATGCCGGAAGCGCTTCATTCACTAGAAACATTACGAACATGGAGCAAGTTCTCATTGAAAACGGAGCAAAGAGCAGCCCTGGAGGTATTTATTGAAAGGAAGGACGTTTTCGCCTTGCTCCCGACCGGCTTCGGTAAGAGTTTAATCTACCAGTTAGCCCCGTCGCATCACATACGTCAGAGGAAAGAGTGATGTGATTGGTTTAAGCTTCGTCACAGCCTTTTCTGGCTTTGACCAGTAGCAAACTGAGGCATTTCAGGGAGGCGGGTCAACCATGCACTTTGGGAAACGGCTGGGCTTAATATCTTTGCCAGACCAAATGCTCGCAGAACTTTGAAGTCGCGTTAGCCAGACTATTGAGGATTGGCATTTTAACCATTATGGCCGATTGAAAAAAAATAAACATTTTTATAGTGGTTAAAACTAGTTTGGAGACATGTATCAGCCAGCAGAAGGGAAAAAAAAAATCCTTCCAGCTAAATTATTTCACCAGACATGAGACGTTGTTGAGGCACAGTGGTGCAGTGGTTAGCACTGTCGCCTCACAGCAAGAAGGTTCCGGCCCATTGCGTGTGGAGTTTGCATGTTCTCCCCGTGTCTGTGTGGGTTTCCTTCCACTTCAAAAACATGCAGATTTGGTGTTTTAAAAAAAATTAAAAATATTCACACACACACACACACACACACACACACACACACACACAAAATAATATGCTGTTTGTATGTACGTTGCTCTGGATAAGAGTGTCTGCTAAATGCCTATAACGTAACGACTAATACCGGACGACTGTTCCACAACATTAAATGTAACCGAGTGAATAAGTGAACAAAAAGTCTGTCATCCTTTAATTTTAAAAAAGTAATTGTTGGCAAATTGCCATGAAACAAGAGGAACAAAATATTTTGTGCTGTTTATTAAAAAAAATCAACTTCAAGCATCACACTACTGTTGTTTATTCTTTACACCTTTTTCCAGATACAGTTTCTTGCAAAAGTATTCATCCCCCTTGGTGTTTGTCCTGTTTTGTAACCTTAAAAAGCTGGAATTAAAATGGATTTTTGAAGGGTTAGCACCATTTGATTTACAGAACATGCCGACCACTTTAAAGATGAAAAGTGTTTTATTGTGACACAAACAATAATTAAGATGAAAAAAAAAAACAGAAATCTGGAATGTGCATAGGTATTCATCCCCCCAATGTCAATACTTTGTAGAGCCAAGTTTTGCTGCAGTTACAGCTGCAAGTCTTTTGGAGTATGTCTCTATTAGCTTAGCACATCTAGCCACTGGGATTTTTGTGCATTCCTTAAGGCAAAACTGCTCCAACTCCTTCAAGTTAGATGGGTTGTGTTGGTGTACAGCAATCTTTAAGTTATGCCACAGATTCTCAATTGGATTGAGGTCTGGGCTTTGACGAGGCCATTCCAAGACATTTAAATGTTTCCCTTTAAACCATCCAGTGTAGCTTTAGCAGTATGTTTAGGGTCATTGTCCTGCCAGAACGTGAACCTTCATCCCAGTCTCAAATCTCTGGCCGACTCAAACAGGTTTTCCTTCAGAATTGCCTTGTATTTAGTGGCATCCATCTTTCCTTCAGTCCTGGCCAGCTTTCCTGTTCCTGCAGATGAAAAACATCCCCACAGCATGATGCTGCCACCACCATGCTTCACTGTAGGAATGGTGTTCTCAGGGTGTTGGGTTTGCGCCACACATGGTGTTTTCTACAATGGCCAAAAAGACCAATTTTAGTCTCATCTGACCAGAGAATCATCTTCCATGTGCTTAGGGAGTCTGCCACATGCTGTTGGGCAAATTCCAAATGTGTTTTCTTAAGCAAATTACTTTTTTTCTGGCCACTCTTCCATAAAGTCCCGCTCTGTGGAGTGTACAGCTTAAAGTGGTCCTATGGACAGATAGGATCCGGTGTAAATAGCTGCCGGATCATAATTACAGTAAACTAGTAAATCCAGTAAAGGAAAAACTTGAGACTGAAAGGTTTTAACAGTCATCCAAATGACTGAACGTAAACATTGCTACAGTAACATACCAGCTATGATGTTGTTGACATTAGCTAGCTTGACCTTCAAAATGGCGGACACTGGGGCATCACGTGACCCTGTGACGTCAGGTGAAAAACCTCAATAGTGAGTAGCGAGCAATTTTGGACACAGGGATTGTCAAAAGACGCGTGCGCCCTCTTTCGAATGCAGACGTAATCAAGCCGGAAGTTTTGTTTGTTTTGATAGCAAATCAGGAAAGTTTGAAAAAAGTAGGAAATTCAGTCCGATGACTCAATCCAGCTTCTGGTGGTCTGGTCTGCACTCTGACTGATGTGTGCACGCTCTGGCCAGCAGGAGAAGAGGCGCGAAATGATGCTGCTTGCCCTTCGCAGCGAGATGTACTCGTCGCTATGGCGTCAATATCAAAGCAGGAGGAGGAGGCGCAAACCGGCACGAACTGTCTATGGGTGCGAAGCGACCTCCTTGCCCTTTGGGTCAATATCAAACCCCCCCCCCCCCCCCCCCCCATTTTTTTTTCTCATCGGATCTACACGATTCACGTAGGTCGCCCATTTTGGTTTCAAAACGGTGAATTTCGCCAAAAGGTGAGGGATTTTCATGCATGTCTGATTAATGCCTTCCTTGCCCGGTCTGTGAGTTTTGGCGGGCGGCCTTCTCTTGTTAGGTTTGTAGTGGTGCCGTATTCTTTTCATTTTGCTATAATGGATTTAATGGTGCTCCCCGGGATATTCAAAGTTTGGGATATTTTTTATCACCCAACCCTGATCTACACTTCTCCACAAATTTGTCTCTGACCTGTTTGGAGGCTCCTTGGTTTTCATGTTGCTTGCTTAGTAGTGTTGCAGAGTCAGGGTCCTTCCAGAACAGGTTGATTTATACAGACATCATGTGACAGATCATGTGACACTTTGATTGCCACAGGTGGATCTTAATCAACTAATTATGTGACTTATGAAGTGAATTGGTTGGACCAGCTCTTATTTAGGGGTTTCATACAAAAGGGGGTGAATACCTATGCACACTCCAGATTTCTGTTTTTCCATCTTACTGTGTCACACTAAAAACAACAATTTTCACCTTTAAAAGTGGTCAGGCATGTTGTGTAAATCAAATGGTGCTAACCCTCCAAAAATCCATTTTAATTCCAGCTTGTAAGACAATAAAACAAGACAAACACCAAGGGGGATGAATACTTTTGCAAGAAACTGTAAATAGACTTAACTGATCCCAGGTTGGGAAATTCTTTTGTTGTTGCAGCAGCAAGTTATCAGACATGCGAAAAGAAAAATACACGCTGCAGAAGATAAAATAGAATTAAAAAAAAAAAAAATTCATATTCATTAGAGAATCCTATCTCCAAAGGTCTACAGATTTAGTTTACTTTCATCTCCAAAAAGCTTCTGTACTGTTGTATTTTTGTCTCCTAATGCACAATAATAGTCTCAGGTTGAATTACTGTATATACGGTACTGTGCAAAAGTGTGAGGTACATGCCAAGAAATGCTGTTGATCAAAAATGGCTTTAAAAAAAAAAAAAATTAGATATATATACATTTTTTTTAAATATACTATAAACAGCAGTAAGCTATAATAAATGAAAAAGTCAAGATTTGGTGTGCGACGATGAAATGAGCTGTAGGTTTTACTGAGCATCTTACAGAACCAGCCACAGTTCTTCTGGACACTTTCACTACGTTCACACTGCAAGGCTTAATGCTCAATTCCGATTTTTTGTGAAATCTGATTTTTTTGTGAGGTCGTTCACATTAACAAATATATGCGACTTGTATGTGATCCTCAGTATGAACGAAAAGCGACCTAAAAGTGTTCCGCATGTGCATTGCAGGATACGACGACGTCACACGCAGTGAGCATGGCCAGTGTTTACGGAAGTAACCTAAAGTTTCCTGTGTATGACAGTAGCCAGCATGGAGTACCTGGCGATGATGCAGTTGTTGTTGCGACGGAGCCAGAACATGCACAATAGCCTGATGTTAAGGAGGAGGTTGAGAAGGAAGAGGGCAAGGGTTTTGGCTCAGGCGTTCTGCGGGGTAGTGACTGCAACCTCCGTTCAAAGGAACATCAAAGCCATGTTGTTGTAACTTTTTTTGAGAGACCCGCCGCCTACTTCAGCGCAGAATAGTGACGTTTGTGGCTTGTTGATGACGTGTAAGTCGGATGAATGCGACCTGGCGGTTCAGACTGAAGTCGCATATGAAAAGATCGGATAGGAATCGGAATTAGGACCACATATCCAAACGGCCTGGGTTGGATTTGAAAAAAAATCGGATCTGTGTCGTTCATATTGTCAATAAAAGATCGGATACAGGTCACATATGGGCGAAAAAATCGGATTTGAGTCACTTCAGCCTGCAGTGTGAACGTAGTGTAAGACTGTCAGACTCGCTTCTTCATTTTGCACCAAAACCCAGTAGCCTTCATTATGTTTTCTTTTTAATCTGAAAAGGGGTCTCTTATGTAATATGCTGCTCAGATACAAACTTTTTTCCCTGTAACATTTAATTTTGTGCTGGAAAACAAATATGTTTGGAACTCTAAAATATTTTTGTACTGACTCGATAATGTAGAAGTCATAAAATAGAAATCTATAACAAAGCTTATGGAAAAAAAAATTAGGGTGCCTAAGATTTTTGCACAGTACCGTAGATGTAAGACACTTTTAAATGTTCACAACATATTCTAGGTCCCGTAAGTAAAGTTATAGGGTAAAGGTATAGACGTATCCTTGAGGGCATCACCCCAGCAACCCCACCCTTGCTTGCATCCTGTGTGCATCTCTGAAACTAATTTGATTTGTCTCTTGTCGTAGCTTTGGCTGAGCTGAAGACGGTGTCTGACAAAAGCAAGCTGCACGAGTGAACGAGTCACCCAGAGTTACACGATACTTACAAAACTGACACCTGCAGAGTAAATGGTTTTGGTCGCATGACATACCACCAAGTAGCAACACTGGATAAACTTGGAATGGCACCACTACAGACACAAGGCTTTACGTCAAGTCAAACACATACACAGACAAAAGCCATGATAGATTTTTATAATATTTATTTCCATAATTTCAGTCATAAATACTTTGACACTGTACTACATGAACTTTTGCATTGTTCAGCATAATAACAAACGTGGTTTTCTGCTTGAGATGATTTTTAAAAATATATATTTTTATTACTACAGCACACACCTAATTCAGTCAAACCTGTCTCTAAATAAATGTATAACTTCTATTTAAATAAATACAATTGTGGTCAGAAATTTACATACAGTGACGTGAATGTCATGGAAATATTTGGGCTTTCAGTAATTTCTTTGAACTGTTCATTCTGTGGCAGAATGGATTGTACAGCATACATCTTTAATTAAAAAAAACCCACTAGAATTTGGTGTACAAGTTTTAATTTTCTTTGGGTTTTCTGAAATCAACACAGGGTCAAATTACACATATGTTCACTTAGATTATTAATTCAGAGGTGCTGAAACTTCCAAAATGTCTTATCTTGCCAAGGCCTCTTAACTTCCTCTTAGTGACCATGATTGCTGTAAACAAACCATTGTTATGAGGGCACAGAGAAGCTACCAGCTGTAGTCACTCATTGGATTGACAAACACACAGTAAAATGGGAAAGTCTAAGGAGCTCAGTGCAGATCTGAGAAAGAGGATCGCAGATATACACAACTCTGGAATGTCTCTTGGAGCCATTTCTAAACAACTGCAAATTCCAAGATCAGTTCAAACAATTGTATCCAAGTTATTGTGAGGTGTAGTCACTTTGCTTCAAGAAAACCCAAACTGCCACCCTCAGCTGAAAGGAAATTGGTTTAGATGGTCAGGAACAACCTGGGAACCACTATGGCACAGCCCTGCCATGAGCTGGAAGCTGATGGATCACTGTTACAGTTCAAATCACTATGAACTAAGAGGTTGCTATCCAAGAAATAACCCCCTGCTCCAAAACTGACACCTTCAAACTTAACTAAAGTTTGAAGCTGACCATATGGACAAAGAAAAAGCCTTCTGGAAGATAGCTGTATGGTCAGATGAGACAAAGATTGAGTTGTTTGGCCACAATGACCACCATGTACAGAGGAACACTGTACCAGCTGGTGGTGGTGGTAGGATCATCATGCTCTGGGGTGGTTTTGCTGCCAGTGGAACTGGTTCATTGCACAAAGTGGATGGAATAATGAAGGAGGACTACCTCAGAATTCTTCAGCATAAACCATCAGAAACTTGAACACAACTTGGGACTTACAACAGGACAATGAACCCAAACACACATCAGAGCTGGTTGTGGAGGATAAAGCAGGCTAACATTAAGCTTAAAACAAGTCCTGACTTCAACCCTATTGAAAATATATGGACCGTACTTAAGTCGAGTCCATGCCAAGAAAAAGAGAAAAAAAAAATTAATTGAACTCTACCAATTCTACCATGAAAAGTCATGAAATATCCAACCAGAATTCTGCCAGAAGCTTGTTCACGGTAAACAAAAATGTTTGGTCAAGGTGAATCTTGCGAAGAGACATTTTACCCAAATATTAGGTGTGCTGTATGTATATTTTTGACCTTGCATGTATAATTTTAACCCTGTGTTGATTTCAGAAAATTAAAGAAAATTAAAACTTGTGCACCAAATTCTAGTGTTTTTTTTAACGATGTATACTGTACAGTCATTCTGCCACAGAAAAAGAACAGTTCAAAGAAATTACTGAAAACCCAAATATTGCCATGACATTCAAATCCAAGATGACATTCATGTCATGGCATGTAAACTTCTGACCACAATTGTATGAGCAGACCAACAGATGAAGTAACATTAAAATAAAAAACAAACAGCATTACACCATGCAGGGCTGCATAAGAAAGGGTAAAAGGATTGAGTACTGAAATGAGAACGTAATACAGATATTTATGCACTGACTAAAAGCTGCGCTGCTGATGAGTTTATGAGCAAAATATTTGCAATGGCACAAAATCAGCCTGAATAAAATAACAATTATAGCATATGATCCATCGAATTGTGTAGTGCATCTTGCGTCATTAAATTGCTGCATGGTCTTGTGACAGCGATATCAATAATGAGAGGCGCATCGCAGTTACGATACATATTTATTCCTTTCTTTGACACCGCATGCCACGCACCACAAACACCACGACATTTATTATGGTGTGACTCTGCTGGGTGCCTGGTGGACAGTAGTGAACCAGCACTTTCCCTTTACATCATTATTACTATAGGAGTTATGATCAAATATCAAACTTGAGATATCAAACAGTCGTCTGGTTACATCAGTCATGTCCATGCGCTTTGGAGCTCAGAGCACGCAGCCGCAGAGTGTGCAGGCCATTAGGACTAATTACCATGCACCTGTTCCTAATTAGAGTGCAATCATATAAAGACTCTCACTATATAGCATCTACTAGATAGCGAGTTCACCATTACCCCTTTTCCACCAAATCAGTTCCAGGGCTGGTTCGGGGCCAGTGCTGGTTCACAACTCATTCAACTTGCGAGCCAGCTGAGAACCAGTTTGCTTTTCCATAGCTCGCGGTGCTAAGGAAAGCCACGTCATTACGTCGCTGTATACGTCAGTTACGTCGTTGTATACGTCAGTTACGTCGCTACGTTTGCATAAACCTTGGCGCGAATATCGAAGCAAAAACAACACGGAAGAAGCAGCAACAACAACAACAATAATAATAATGGATGACTTCGCGTTTGTACAGCTGCTGCTTCTCGTCGCTTAAAAATGGCGATCTTTCGCGGTCTTGTTATTGGTCTTAACAACTTCCCCCGCTGACGTAAGTAGTTCTTTCCTCTGGCCCAGCAGAGAGTTGGTGCTAGCCTGGAACCGGTTTTTCTGGCCCCAGAGCCAGTTCTTTGTCAGTGGAAAGAGAAAACCCGGTTCCAAACTAAGCACTGGCCTCGAACCAGCCCTGGAACTGCTTTGGTGGAAAAGGGGCACATTTTGTAGTGCTGTCTGAATGTATAGTGAGAATTATTACACCCTGTACAGTGCACTCAAGCAATATATATCATCATGCATCGTGGTCGCGCTGAAGGGGGGGGGTGCATTGGGGTGACTGGACAGAGGAAGAAACACATTCCAAACCGACATTTAAGTACAATTAAAAATAGTAAGCGAACAGAAAATAAGCTAAAATAGAATAAGACAGATAAAATACAAGAATAAGTAGAGCGAGGAATTAATCAAAAGCCTCAAATTTGATTTAATAAAAGGCAGCGGCAAAGAAGAAAATACTCAGCCTTGATTTAAAAGAACTGAAAGATGCAGCAGACACAAAGTACTTTGTATTTATTAATGTGGGAAATACGCTCAGTATAATATGGATTTATCACAAAAATGCATGCATGTATTTATTTTGCCGACTGATCTGGCACGTTTTAATTGTGCAACAGTAATGATGTAAATAACAGCGCGACGTAGTGTCTGAAAGTGGCTTTTTTTTTTTCCATTTTACCAAATGAGCTCAGAATACAGAATTCCCTAGACAGTGAGTAGGGAGTAGTGAACGAGTGAGTGGTTTCAGACACAGGGTCAGTAACACACAGACTTTGCAAAAGCCTTGTATTTTGTATTGCTTTTCTGGTTTAGGACTGTGAGACCTGTATTACCTCGGATATCCTGTCTGTACCTCACTCGACCATTGCCTGTTTATCGGATCCGTTTGCTAGTGTGCCTTCAATAAAACTCTTCCTGCACTTGCATTCATTTATCACCCTTTTATATGAAACTGTAGTGAATATTTTTCCATAAAGTGTGTTAGTAAATAATTCCACATTATTTTTTAAAAAGGACATTAAAAATAAGAGCTGGATAAAAACCCATCTCTCTTATGTAAACAAAAGATACTTTTTTTTTTTTGCTGATGAGATATATTGCCTTGCACTGATGATCGGGTTCCCTGTGGCGCTACACATATCGAGATACAGACGCTGTACGGTGAAGCCATTAGGTCAATGCATTTCTCCAAGTATGTGCGAGGAGCTCCACTAATTATAGCAATTCAGGAAAAAGTAATAAGAGAGTGGCTTTGTGTTTCCTATACTTAACATTATTTTTTCTTACTCAAGAAAGTCTTGTGATTCACTGAAATTAAACAGAAATTTGAATATTCAAATGTGATTTTAGTTACATTTTTTTTTTGGTAGAGGTAAAAAAACAAAAAAAAAAAACAAACTGTTTTGCTGACAGTTTGTTAGCAAACCTATATACCATCAACCCTATAATCACAGAGCTGTCTTAGGCCCTGTCCACACGGCAACGGATTCAGGTAATCTGATAAAATTGTTTATCGTTTCCGCCTGGCGTCCACACGGCACCGGCGTTTTGGGTGCCCCAAAACGAAATCTTTTGAGAACGGGTTCCAGAGTGGAAAGATCTGGCAACGGCGCCATTGCGAAGTCGTCTGGATGAGTAGAACGGATTTGTTTACGATGACGTCACAACCACATGTGCTTCACGCCGGGTAGAAGTGTAACGAACTCGATGCGAGTTGTCAACAAATTCTATAACTTGGTTCATGAAACGCGCTTACAAAATATTTTCACTGTGAATATTTATTGTGTAATGGTGCAAAGAGAGAGAGAGAGAGAGAGAGAGAGAGAGAGAGAGAGAGAGAGAGAGAGAGAGAATAGCCCGTAGGGCAGAGTCAATCCTGCCAGCAAAAATAGGGAAAAAAAAAAAAAAAAAAGGAGCGATCTCACCTCTTCAGATGTTGGTTTAAGTCCTACAATACATTCCTCAAAAAGGGCGTAGAAGAACAAATTAATCCATCAACGTGTAGCATTCAATTTATTCCGGACCATTAAAGACGCCGCCTTCCGCATAGACTCATACGTCATCCTCGCCGCCATATTGGATGGGTCAAAGCAGAGAATAAAGATGCCTCATTCATGTGCTGCGTTTAACTGTACCAACAGGTTTGCCGTCCAAACGAGATCACATGGGATTACCTTTCACAGGTGAGACTGGAAAAATACTTTTCATTGTATTTGGTCATTATAACGTAATTTTACGAACAGATTTTTCTGACTTTGTGGCTAATATGAAGTCTCGCGCATAATAGTTTATGCGCATGCGTCCTTACTTCTATTATTCTGGTGTCTCCGAAGGGACCGTCTTACAGCGCCCCTAGAGGTGTGGCATGTGTATTGCATCGTTTTCAGCAAGCGTTGCATTGCCATATGGACCTGATATTTTACTGATCCGTTGCCCATGTGGACACGATATATATTTTTTTAAATCTCGTTGCTGTTGTCGTGTGGATGTAGCCTTAAATGTACTGCAAGATATTTCTGTCAAAGTACCCCAAAACACATCTTAGCTTCTACCTTGTCTTCTGTTTCTGTGAGAGGTTTGTGAATTTCCAAAATGGCCTAATTTAAAAAAAAAAAAAAAAAAAATCAGCAATTATTTTATTCATTTTCAACTTTTATATAGGAGCCTAAAAAAGAAAAAAATATATATATTTAATTTTTTTTTTATTTTAATACTATTACATAGCTTTTTCATCCCTGATCCATAAACATTTGAATTTGTTAAACTCCGTGTTCTGAATGCTGTGTATATGAACAAAATTCGACACTAAATGAACTTAAAAAAAAAAAAATTAAGTTCATTTAGTGTCTGATTTTGTTCATATACACAGCATTCAGAACACGGAGTTTAACAAATTCAAATGTTTATGGATCGGGGATGAAAAAGCCATGTAATAGTATTAAAATAAAAAAAAATTAAATATATATTTTTTCTTTTTTAGGCTCCTATATAAAAGTTGAAAATGAATAAAATAATTGCTGATAAAAGAAACACACAAATATAAAAACACAAATATAAAAACACATTTAATTAAATGGGGAGCTCATTTTTTTTTCTTTTTTTAAATCAGCAGGCTGATTTTAAAAATAAAAAGTAGGATAATTAATACACAATGCCAGCCAAAAGTTTGGACACACCTTCTAATTTAGTGTTTTTCTTTATTTTTATTAATTTAAAAGTCACTTCATGTCTTAAAGTAATGATGGATGTCGTTTCTCTTTACGTAGTTGAGCGTCTCTTGACATAATATGGATTACTGCAGTTGTAGAACAGGACTATTTACTGTATATTTATTATTTACTATTTGATCTCAGACACATTAAGGCGGCAAGCAATTGCACTAATTAACTTTTGACGAGGCACCTGTTAATTGAAAAGCATTCCAGGTGACGACCTCATGAAGCTGCTTAAGATTATGCCAATCGTGTGCAAAGTGTCATCGAGGTAAACGCTGACTACTTTGAAGAATCTAAAATACGAACCTTTTTGTTGTTTACCACACAATTCCATATATATTATTTCATAGTTTCAATGTCTTCAGTACTGTTCTGCAATGTCGGAAAAAAAAAAATAAACGAGTAAAGTAGGGGTGTACAAACTTTTGACTGGTGCTGTGTGCCATTAGCCAGTCAGAGGAACACTGCAGACAAGTGCGTTTAACTCATTTACAAAGCCAGGAAATGCAATCCTGAGTAAAATCAAGTGTGCAGCCCTACTTCCTGATCATTTACCTGTAATAGAGGTACACAGCCACTGCGATCAGCAGCACAGGCAGGAGAAAGAAAGGCGTGAGCTGCAATCCCAGCAGCCCCCACGAGAGCACGCTGTTCACCAGCATGGCTGAGGAGATGATGAAGAGTCGTGTGATTCCAGTTCCGTGTTTCATTACTACAGACATCAGCAGGCCGTTAGCTGCCTGTCCTGCTATGATGACCCACACTAGTACAGAATATCCTTCTAGAAAAGCCTGCTCTGTTCCGCTGCTGTACAGATGTGACGTTAGGTTGATCCCCACGCCGAATATATACAGGAACAGATTCTGCAGGCTCAGAGGCAAACGCTGGCTTTTTAAAACCCTCTCAGTGTAGACCGCAGCGAGTCCGGACACGAAGCAGTAAAGGAGAACGAGCAGCAGTCCCCAGGCTGTGATGTGAAGCGCAGCTCTTGTGTCCTCCCCTCCCTGATCTGGGATCTCCCAATCCAGGCTGGAGTAGCTGTGAAGTGCTCCAGCCACCATGAGAAAGGCCAGGGCCATCCACTGAGCACGACGCAGCCTCTTCCTCAGGCAGGAGGTGTAGAGCAGAGCGGTAGAGGCGATCTTCAAGTTGCTGAGAACCTGGAAGGAACTGGGGTCCATGTAAGCCTGCATGAAAACCACCAGGTTGTTGTTGAATGCGTAAAGCAGAGCAGGGAGAGCGTACGGCATCACTGCGGCCCGAGATACAGAAACCCCGATGGTACGGATGTCTCCTGAAGCAAATAGAGCACTGAGAGAGATCAGCAGCTTGCCGAGTTCGATCAGAACAACGCAGGACGACGGGCTGAAGGGGACACGGCCGTCTGATTTAGTGAGAGCGATGAGAGGGGCGTGAGAGCCGTAGATGAGGACGGAGATGATCAAGAGAAAGAGCCAACGAGTACCACGGAGCCATCGCTTAGCACGTGGAGGGTCTGTTTGGCTAGAATCAACATTCTTAATGATGATCATTTTCTAATTTGTACCGTGTTTTAAATATGAAATCATAAAACCTGAACGGAATTAAACCTTTAAGGCAAGCAAACAACAACAACCACCACCACCAGATATCTCGCAGTACAAAATTTATACTTAACTAAAAACTAAATTCTGTCTTAGTGCAATATAAGGAAAAAAAAACAAAAACACAAAAACAAACCCCCCCCCCCAAAAAAAAACAACAGCCGCCACTTTAAATAGTCCTCACTTTTCAGCCATCAGTGAACTCAAACATTAAAGTCTACTTTGCTTTGATTGTGATTCAGACCGCTTCATGACGCCTTCTCTCGTTTGCTATGTTAATTATTAGGACCTTTCTTCAAGGAGTTCAGATAGTCCTTTATGGTCCTCTCAATGTTTGGCACCTGATAGGTCTGTGCAGCGTAGATGCCTGTAAGGGTTCCCAAAGCGACCCCCAAAACAGCTGAGGCACGTAGTTTGGACACCACATAGCCAGCCAGGAAGCCCTTCAGGAACGGAGAGGCTAACAGTGAGCCACCCTGCAGGAGAAAGGACACACGGAAAGGGTTCTACATTAGTCACGTACAAGACGTGCATGAGAAACGCAGGAGTCAAATACATGAGAAATATTAAACACGGTAGGTGACTTTACCACCTCGTGAAATTGGGATTTTCTTGTCAAAGACCACTTATGGCCCTTTTCCACTACCCTTTTTCAGCTCACTTCAGCCCGACACGGCTCGCGTTTCGACTACCTCAGAGCAGCACGACTCAGCTCGCTTCAGCCCTGCTCAGCACCCAAAACTCGCACAGTTTTGGAGTGGGGCTGAAGCGAGCCAAACCGAGCCGAGTGGGGCTAGGGGCGTGAGGAGACACTCCCCTGTGCACCGATTGGTGAGGAGGAGTGTCTTCACATGCCCACACACGCCCCGCGAGCACGCTGGGATCTGTAAACACCGTAAACCCGGAAGAAGAAGAATTACGAATTATGAGAATTTCTGAAGCCTTATGCGCCTCGCCTCATCTATACGCTCTTGCCAGTATCTGTCCGCGTTGTCGGTGACAACAAGCCACAGCACCAAGACCAGCAACACTAACGACTCCATGTCCTCCATGTTTATTGTTTACTCTCCGGGTCGTGAGACTACCGCTTAAAAAGTCACTGATGTCACTGTTTGCGCCGCCTAACGGCATCACGTGACGTCCACCCACTTTCGCTAACTCCACCCAATGTGTCCACCCACTTCCAGCCAGCACGGTTCAGTGCAGTTGTAGTCGAAATGCAACTTCAACAGCCCCGCTCAGCTCGACTCAGCCCAACTCAGCACGGCACGGCTCAGCCCAACTCAGCCGCGTTGGTAGTGGAAAAGCGGCATTACAGTTAGGTCCATAAATATTTGGACAGAGACAACATTTTTCTAATTTTGGTTCTGTGCATTACCACAATGAATTTTGAACAAAACAATTCAGATGCAGTTGAAGTTCAGACTTTCAGCTTTAATTCAGTGGGTTGAACAAAATGATTGCATAAAAATGTGAGGAACTAAAGCATTTTTTTTAAACACAATCCCTTCATTTCAGGGGCTCAAAAGTAATTGGACAAATTAAATAATTGTAAATAAAATGTTCATTTCTAATACTTGGTTGAAAACCCTTTGTTGGCAATGACTGCCTGAAGTCTTGAACTCATGGACATCACCAGACGCTGTGTTTCCTCCTTTTTAATGCTCTGCCAGGCCTTTACTGCAGCGGTTTTCAGTTGCTGTTTGTTTGTGGGCCTTTCTGTCTGAAGTTTAGTCTTTAATAAGTGAAATGCATGCTCAATTGGGTTGAGATCAGGTGACTGACTTGGCCATTCAAGAATATTCCACTTCTTTGCTTTAATAAACTCCTGGGTTGCTTTGGCTTTATGTTTTGGGTCATTGTCCATCTGTATTATGAAACGCCGACCAATCAGTTTGGCTGCATTTGGCTGGATTTGAGCACACAGTACGTCTCTGAATACCTCAGAATTCATCCGGCTGCTTCTGTCCTGTGTCACATCATCAATAAACACTAGTGACCCAGTGCCACTGGCAGCCATGCATGCCCAACCCATCACACTGCCTCCGCTGTGTTTTACAGATGATGTGGTATGCTTTGGATCATGAGCTGTACCACGCCTTCGCCATACTTTTTTCTTTCCATCATTCTGGTAGAGGTTGATCTTGGTTTCATCTGTCCAAAGAATGTTCTTCCAGAACTGTGCTGGCTTTTTTAGATGTTTTTTAGCAAAGTCCAATCTAGCCTTTTTATTCTTGAGGCTTATGAGTGGCTTGCACCGTGCAGTGAACCCTCTGTATTTACTTTCATGCAGTCTTCTCTTTATGGTAGATTTGGATATTGATACGCCTACCTCCTGGAGGTACCACTTGGTTGGCTGTTGTGAAGGGGTTTCTCTTCACCGTGGAAATTATTCTGCGATCATCCACCACTGTTGTCTTCTGTGGGCGCCCAGGTCTTTTTGCATTGATGAGTTCACCAGTGCTTGCTTTCTTTCTCAGGATGTACCAAACTGTAGATTTTGCCACTCCTAATATTGTAGCAATTTCTCGGATGGGTTTTTTCTGTTCTCGCAGCTTAAGGATGGCTTGTTTCACCTGCATGGAGAGCTCCTTTGACCGCATGTTTTCTTCACAGCAAAATCTTCAAAATGCAAGCACCACACCTCAAATCAACTCCAGGCCTTTTATCTGCTTAATTGAGAATGACATAATGAAGGAATTGCCCACACCTGCCCATGAAATAGCCTTTGAGTCAATTGTCCAATTACTTTTGGTCCCTTTAAAAACAGGGTGGCACATGTTAAGGAGCTGAAACTCCTAAACCCTTCATCCAGTTTTAATGTGGATACCCTCAAATGAAAGCTGAAAGTCTGAACTTTATGTCCATGTCCATTATATAACTATAACTTGAATATGTTTCAGTAAACAGGTAAAAAAAATAATTTGTGTCAGTGTCCAAATATATATGGACCTAACTGTATACTGGATACCAGGAACGCCCATCCTGAGTGTTTTGTTGATTCAGATCACAAACTGCACCTCGGTAAAGATTCTACAAGTCCCTGGAAGGAAGGATGAACACCATTCTTCCAAAAGATATTCCCTCTCAGTTAGGTATTTTTATTTTTTTAAAAGTTCTGTCTAAGGGCCCCGAGGATAATCCTGCAAGAGCCCATTTCCATCTGGACAGAAATGTTTCAACATGTCAGGAAAATAAAAGGCCTAACAGGATAACAGAACCACAAACTCACCAATCCTTTAATTCAGGGCTTTTCAAAGTGTGGGGCGCGCCCCCAGAGTTCTTCGGGGGGGGGGGGGGGGGACACGCAACGTGAGGAAAAATAAACCAGAATAAGTTACTATTGCGGACATTTAGCGAACTTCAGCTAGCCTTTACCAGAGACAAAATGGATCGATTTTTAGTACCTAAAGCTACAGTGAGTGAGGAGACAGAGTCTGGGCCAAGCAAAAAACCAGACCCTCCAGGATGTTGCAATTTGCAACTTCAATGCAAATTCAACCAATCCCCGCAAATTCAGGACGGTGTTGCAATTATATCCAATCACCGCAACTTTCCCGCAAATTTTCCATTGTTTAGGCAGCTTCAGCATCATACTGTGAGATTCTGTTCAAATTGTTTTTTTTCTTCTATGAAGCCTGAGCCATTTATTTTATTAGTTTATAATTGTTTAATTTAGTCTTCAGGAGAGACTGCCTGCACACAGTACTAGTATTAATAGGTTTTTTTCTTCCATGAAAGCTGAGGCATTTATATTATATTTTAAGGTAACTTCATGTTGTGTTGTGAGGTTCTCTGCACTTTAACTTTTGAACCAACAGGTGCATTTGGATAAGTAAAGCCTATTTTTCTGCATTTTTGTAGTCCTGGTAATCTTTTATATTGGTAAAAGTTGTTTATAGGACCATTTCTCAGTGTCTTTGTTTTTTTAAATCAATAGTTTTTCAGTAATAACTTAATATTTAACATATCACTCAATTTTAATCACAAAAAGAGAAAATCGCAACAATTTCTCGCAAGTTTCACTTCCTCCCGCAATGTAATCGCAACAAAAACCTAAAAAAACACCGCAACTTTCATCGCAATTTTTTGGAACCCCCCCCCGCAACATCAGACATTTTAGCCCGCAACAATCTCAAAAAAGGCCCGCGGAATCCTGGGGGGACTGAAAAAAAGAAGGCAGTATGACCACGATTATTTAAAGTTTGGATTTTCATGGACTGGATCTGAAGATGCTCCACTGCCACAGTGTGTTGTCTGCCAAGAGGTGCTAGCTAACGATGCTATGAGATGTTTAAAATGTGTAAAACAAGATGTTTTAAAAAGCACAGATGTTTAAAATGTGAAAAAGAAAAAAAAATGTGTACAACAACCATTTTTTAAAAATACGAATGGAACATTAAGTATAGCAACAACAAAAACTGTGGGGGGGGCGCTGTTGTTTATTTGCTCTCTGAGGGGGGGGCTGACTCTCACACACTTTGAAAACCCCTGCTTTAAATTTATTACCGTGGGTATAATGCAGGCTTGTAGTCCCAAACAAATGAGGCGTTTGGTGGTGATGCTTCCCCAAGCATTCCCAAACCCATCTGCGAGTATTTTCCACTGAGTTTGCTGACAAACATCACCACCAAATTTCGATGCACGCACTGAAGTTTTTCGTGACCTTTTTGGCCACCCAGAAGGCAGACACACACCAAAAAACAACTCGCAAAGCTCAGAGAAAATATTCACTGTGTGTTGCACGATTGGTGGCGATGCTACCAATTTTTCCATCGCCAAGTATTCGCAAACGCATCGCGAGCTGAGTGTGACCAGGGCCTTACTTTGACGTTGATAATTGCCCCATAGAATTATATTTGCAGTTGCCACTTATATCGTTCCAACTCTATACTGGACCAAATTCAACCACTTTTGTCCCAAAGCCTCAACACCAGGCACTGCCCAAATGCCTGATTTGCCCGACCAAGACGCTCAGGCAGAAATATTTTAGCAAGTTAGGCCCGTTCGGGCACACCGATGGTCGGCTTCTTTAAACACAAAAATGATTTTCAAGTGAGAACGTTACAAAAAGCAAGACGTATTAACCAGCATCCTCGCCTCCCCGGTGATCGCCATTTTGTTTTTTTCTTCCCGATTTGTAACGGCGATTCTGATTGGCTCGCTTTAGGCGCACGTGCACATTTGTGCTTTTCATCACTACGAGTGGTCACTGGTGCCCTTTACGTTTTCCCAGTTTGGCTTCAGGATATCCACACATGTACGTGTATAAAAGCTAGTGGTAAGTACATTCAATGACTAGAAAGACCTGCTTTAATGCAGGGGTGTCAAACTCATTTTGGTTCAGGGGCCACATACAGCCCATCTGATCTCAAGTGGGCCGGACCAGTAAAATAATTGCAAAATAACCTTTGTCAACTCCAAATCTTTAGCACTGTTTGTTCAGTAGGCTATGCTTTATGCTTCAGCCTACATTTGTAGCCTACATAATCACTGATCACAAGGGATCGAGATTATTACACATTTATTCACAGAGAGGCCAATGGATTTGAAATAAAATGCATTTCACTCTCAAACAACTGGTTTATTTTTATACAGTTGAGTGAATACATTTTTACACCTGACAACCTGAACCAACTCCCCACTCTAATGTTGGCAAAGGCAGATTGCTTTTCAGCCTTCAGCATGCATTTTTTCACGAGTTCACCATCAGAAAATGGCTTGGATGCTTGCACCAACTCGTTTGCAATACGGAAGCCAGCTTTCACTGCTCCATCACCGACCTCACGGCTGCGAGTAAATGCAGACTGCTGTTTCTTCAGACCAGCTAACAATTTGTTTATCTTCTCTTTTCTTAATTGTCCATACAAATTGTGAAATTTTTCTTTATGATAAGTCTCATAAAGGCGCTGAATATTATATTCTTTGAGCACTGCAACCTGTTGATTACACACCAAGTGCACTGGTTTTGTATTCACCTCTGTGAATAAATAACACTCAGCCCATTTTTCCTGGAAAACTCTGCACTCTACATCAACTTTTCTTCTTTTTGACAGACATTTTGTTAATGGGGGTATCACTCTTGATAATTTTGATAGCAACTTAATAGTGGTGAGGCAAGACTGCCATTCATGGAATCAGACAGCACATCTGGGCACGTTGCTAAAATGTGCTGTTTATTTCCTGATCTCGTTATGTCAGTGCTGCTTTTTTTGGCTGCCCCGAGCGGCTGAATTGAGCATTTCGGTTATTTATTTAAAAAAATTCACAAGTCGTCACAGGAATGGGCTAGAGATTTACTTTTTTTTTTTACATCCTTAGAAATTTTTTCTCTACAAGTCTGGGGCCGGGTGGCACGGTGGTGTAGTGGTTAGCAGGGCCGGTTCTGGAGGGGTAGCAACGGTAGCATTTGCACCCGGGACTGGTGTGGAGAGGGGCCCCAAAAAATAAGACAAAATAAAGAGTTCTCTCTGTTCCTGAATAAGTGCATTACTGAGTGTCTCTGAGCAAAGGAGAGCCTGAACGTTGCAGCCTCCCTATTGGCTGTTTATTGGCTGTTTGTAAAAATGTATCAATTGTTGCCCCTCCCACGGGAATCATCGCGGACTCGAGAGACGAGACCTGACGAGTTAGTTCGTTGGTAGCAGAACAAAATGCCTGGACACAAATCGGGTTTTCAGAAAAGGAAAGAAAAACGCAGGGTCGGAAATACAAAAAAGGAGGCAGAAAATGCAAAACGAGTTTTAAGGTAGGACAAATGGTTACTTTTTAAGGCAGCCCGCCGTGGCTGCAGGCTCATTTATTATAGCCCATTTAGTTAAAATAGTTGATATAAAATGTTTATAGTTATAGTTATGTGATGGTTGTCCTGATTTAGACTGGTGTGTGTGTGTGTTTTTTTTTTTGGGGGGGGGGGGGGGGTTGCGCGATGTTGCACCCGGGTCCATATTAGGGCAGAACCGGCCCTGGTGGTTAGCACTGTCGCCTCACAGCAAGAAGGTCCGGGTTCGAGCCCCGTGGCCGGCGAGGGCCTTTCTGTGCGGAGTTTGCATGTTCTCCCCGTGTCCGCGTGGGTTTCCTCCGGGTGCTCCGGTTTCCCCCACAGTCCAAAGACATGCAGGTTAGGTTAACTGGTGACTCTAAATTGACTGTAGGTGTTGAATGTGAGTGTGAATGGTTGTCTGTGTCTATGTGTCAGCCCTGTGATGACCTGGCGACTTGTCCAGGGTGTACCCCGCCTTTCGCCCGTAGTCAGCTGGGATAGGCTCCAGCTCGCCTGCGACCCTGTAGAACAGGATAAAGCGGCTACAGATAATGAGATGAGATGTTTTCAGGGCTTGTTTTGTTCTTCTGTTGCAGAAATAAATGCTTTTAAAAATAAAAAAAAGCATGTACTTTTGTCTAAATAACTCAGTTATACCCCTATAAAACATATCAGTATTGCCTTGAACCGTGTACTTGAAAACTTGCCAAAAATACCGCAAAATTTTAGGGCAAAAAGAAATTCAAGCGATGCAAACATTTTTTGAGGCCATTTAAGGTGTTAAAAGTTAACACCGAGGCCTGGTTCCTCGTAAATATCTGGATCCACACAGATGGAAAAATAGGATCCAGGTTAAAAAAAAAAATCCTGGAATTTTCCTTTAATGAGTTCTGTAGCAGAAATCGAGCTCTCCAGTCAGCTAAAAAGCCTGATTTCTAAAGCCTTTGGTGGTGTCAAGTTTATTTTTATTGCGCTTTTAACAAGAAACATTGCTGCAAAGCAGCTTTACAGAATTTAAATGACTTTAAACATGAGCTAATTTTATCCCTAATCTATCCCCAATGACCAAACACCAACCTGCTTGCTCAGTGGTGGAACTCTGTGCAATGTGCAGATTGAGACCCCTGGTGGTCAAACAGTGCAACTGCATTACATGCAGAATTAACAGAATGCTAATTTCCACAACATGAATCGTAGGTTTGCATCGCCATGTATCGTGTCATGATGTATCGTTACACCGCTATCTGATACCCATCTGTAAATAAAGATTGCTCCCATTACCATGAACAACCAGGACACATTGGAGAACGTGGAGAAGTTCATTTACCTTGGAAGTACAATAATGCAGAACGGCGATCTCACTCCCGAACTTAACGACCGCATTGGAAAGGCAGCGAATGCGTTTAGTAAACTTCTACCTATTATGCATCATAAGTCCATTTGGCTGCAAACAAAAATGGATTTATGATGCATAATAGGTAGAAGTTTATTGAACGCATTCGCTGCCTTTCCAAGCCGTAGTGATCTCAACCTTACTATAGGGGTGTTCACACGGCAACTTTTACTCCGGTGTAGCACCGGGGCTGCCCCGGTAGAGCGTTCACACGGTACAAAGTTATACCGGTGTAGCCCCTGAAAGCTGCTTAAACCGGTGCAAATCGAACCCTGCTCGGGAGGTGGTTTAAGAAATTTACTCCGGAGTAAATGCTAGTTTGCGGGGCAGCACCGATATAAAATGGGACGTCTGAACGCTACAGGGGTAGACTCGCTACGCGTGAGGAGAGTTTTTTTTTTTTTTAAAGATTTTTTTGGGCTTTTTCACCTTTTATTGGATAGGACAGTGTAGAGACAGGAAATGAGCGGGAGAGAGAGACGAGGAGGGATCGGGAAATGACCTCGGGTCGGAATCTAACCCGGGTCCCCGGATTTATGGTATGGCGCCTTATCCACCTGAGCCACGATGAGGAGAGTTGATTACATACGGGCATTGCATAATTTGCATCCTGGTATTTTGCGCTTCCAAAATGGCGAATATCAACAACAACAGAACTGCGTGTCTTCATCCACGTTGTTTTCCCGGCGCTTGGTGATGCCATGACAACCGGGAAAAGGAAGTACATTTTCACGCATGTGCATATTTCATTTCCGCATTATTACTATCATGTAGCACGGTCGCAAAAACTGCCGTGTGAACGCAAGTGGGGCTGTACCGGTGCCAACACGCTTCTCTCTAGTAAGCAGGTTTGTGACGTGTGAACGCTCCACAAAATTTACACCGGTGTAAGATATATCGCAACAAAATACATCGGTGCAGCATCGATGCAAATATGTGCCGTGTGAACACTCCTTATAATGGTGCTGAAGCTTGGAATACCACCCTACAAGAAGAGAAGCGCTTAGCGGCTTTTCACACGAGATGCCTTCGCAGAATTCTTGGTGCGTCTTGGAGAGACCACATCTCAAACGCAGAGATCTTTGAAAGAACTGGTCAGGCTCCTCTAATTACAGTAACATCCTGCGACAGAAACGGCTATCATGGCTCAGCCACGTCATACGCATGCCTCGAACACACTGCTGCCTGCTCCATTGGTTACCATCAGGATGGCGTTGTCCAGGCAAGCAACGCATGCGATGGAGTGATGTGGTCTCAAGAGACTTAAAGGAGTCGGGTATCTCGTTTGAGGAGGCAACGATGGTGGCAGCACAGGACAGGAAGCAATGGCGATCCTTTGTGTTGGTGCGGCCCACTGCAGGGGCTTCAAAGTTTGGGAGAATAGCAGGGTACAAATAATTTACAGCAGGGTGCAAAATGGTAAAATGTCTGCCAGCGGCAGACATAATGGACGCAAAGCGTGCAGGGATGGATGGATGGAGAGAGAGAGATGCAAGTACGAATGTTTCATGGGGCGGGATGGTTTGGAACAGGTCGTCTAAAATCGGGATAACATTTACCCGGGACGGGTATTTGAGGCGGGTCGTCTAGCTTAAGCTTGATTAGCGTTGTTACGCACGCCAGTGTTTCCCACAGAAATTTTGGAGACTATGGGGGCAAGCCATGGGGGAGGCGTGGGGGTTGTTTAAAATTGAGTGACATGTTAAATATTAAGTTATTACTGAAAAACTATTGATTAAAAAAACAGACACTGAGAAATGGTCCTATAAACAACTTTACCAATATAAAAGATTACCAGGACTACAAAAATGCAGAAAAATAGGCTTTACTTATCCAAATGCACCTGTTGGTTCAAAAGTTAAAGTGAAGAGAACCTCACAGCACAACATGAAGTTACCTTAAAATATAATATAAATGCCTCAGCTCTCATGTAAGAAAAAAACTATTAATACTAGTCCTGTGTGCAGACAGTCTCTCCTGAAGACTAAATTAAACAATAATTATAAACTAATAAAATAAATGGCTCAGGCTTCATAGAAGAAAAAAACAATTTGAACAGAATCTCACAGTATGATGCTGAAGCTGCCTAAACAATGGAAAATAAAATACCATTTTGGCAAAAACGTTGGCATCCATTAATTTCTTGTATTAAGTAAAAAAAAATATGTTGCCAGATACTGCTGACGGTTTACAGCCCAAAATATGTTCAAAACCCGCCAAAATGCACTTAAAACCGCCCAAATTGGGCGGGAAAACGCGCAATCTGGCAACACAGGCGGCAGTAATGGCTGCACTCGTGTCGAGGATGTAAACACAGTTGACGCGGCAACAGACATACATGACATATGGCCCTTTTCCACTACCCTTTTTCAGCTCGCTTCAGCCCGACACGGCTCGCGTTTCGACTATCTAAGAACAGCACGACTCAGCTCGCTTCAGCCCTGCTTAGCCCCCAAAACTCGCACGGTTTTGGAGTGGGGCTGAAGCGAGCCAAACCGAGCTGAGTGGGGCTAGGGGCGTGAGGAGACACTCCCCTGTGCACTGATTGGTGAGGAGGAGTGTCCTCACATGCCCACACACGCCCGCAAGCACGCTGGGATCTGTAAACACCGTAAACCCGGAAGAAGGAGAATTACGAATTATGAAGCCTTATGCGCCTCGCCTCATCTATACGCTCTTGCCAGTATCTGTTGCCGTTGTCGGTGACAACAAGCCACAGCACCAAGACCAGCAACACTAACGACTCCATGTTTATTGTTTACTATTCGGGTCGTGAGACTACCGCTTAAAAGCTCACTGATGTCACTGTTTGCGCCGCCTAACGACATCACGTGATGTCCACCCACTTTCGCTAACTCCACCCAATGTGTCCACCCACTTCCAGCCAGCACGGTTCAGCGCGGTTGTAGTCGAAATGCAACTCCAACAGCCCCGCTCAGCTCGACTCAGCCCAACTCAGCACGGCACGGCTCAGCCGCGTTGGTAGTGGAAAAGCGGCAATATTGGATGTAATTTACGTTCACAACTTTTTTTGCTGTCAGAAATATTTAATATTAAAATTTTGTGACTCGACTGACAATAGCCGGCGGCATAACAAGCCATAGCCGGCGATTTGCCGCCGGTGACCGGCTACTTTTGAGACCGCTGCCACTGCAGCAGTAACGTAACGTAAATGAAGATTGAGCTGATTCATAATCATTGCAAGGTCTTACAGAGACAGAGACTAATGTTTCTAATGCAACAGTCTACACTGTAAAAAATGTAACTTGCAAAATTGTTGAGTGAAAAAAGGATTCTAAGTTGAATGAACAAATTTCCCTTCTAATTGTTCAAGCAACTAAAAATAAATAAATAAATAAATAAATAAATTAGTTGGGATGCCTTTCCTTCGCCACAAGTTCATAGGAATTGGAAAATTAAGTTAAGTGAACTTATATATTCAAGTGCTGATTGACGCCCCTTAACCGATGTCACTGCGCATGCGCACTTCACAAGTTTGAAAGTTTCACACTGCAAAAATTAAAAATCTTACGAACTTTGTCTATTTTCAAGTCAAAACATCTAGCCACCCTTATTATAAGACATAATTGCCCAACAAGCAAAACCTCATTTAGCTAGAAAGGCTAGTTTTTAGACAGTCCATCTTGAAAATCTTGTATAGACAAAATGTCTTGAAAAAGTCTTATGGTCCTTTTCCACTACCCTTTTTCAGCTCACTTCAGCTCGCTTCAGCTCACTTCAGCCCGACACGGCTCGCGTTTCGACTGCCAAAAACCAGCACGACTCAGCTCGTTTCAGCCCTGCTTAGCCCCTAAAACTCGCACGGTTTTGGAGTGGGGCTGAAGCGAGCCAAAGCGAGCCGAGTGAGGCTGGGGGCGTGAGCAGACACTCCCCTGTGCACTGATTGGTGAGGAGGCGTGTCCTCACATGCCCACACACGCCCCGCGAGCACGCTGGGATCTGTAAACACCGCAAACCCGGAAGAAGAAGAATTACGAATTACGAGAATTTCTGAAGCCTTATGCGCCTCGCCTCATCTATACGCTCTTGCCAGTATCTGTTGGCGTTGTCGGTGACAACAAGCCACAGCACCAAGACCAGCAACACTAACGACTCCATGTCCTCCGGGCTGTGAGACTACCGCTTAAAAGCTCACTGATGTCACTGTTTGCGCTGCTTAACGACATCACATGACGTCCACCCACTTTCGCTAACTCCACCCAATGTGTCCACCCACTTCCAGCCAGCACGGTTCAGCGCGGTTGTAGTCGAAATGCAACTCCAACAGCCCCGCTCAGCTCGACTCAGCTCGACTCGGCACGGCACGGCTCAGCCGCGTTTGTAGTGGAAAAGCGGCATTATTTGGAGCACCTTTGAAAATAAAACAAGTTTTTTTTTTTAAACAAGTAAGTACATTTTGGACATTTGTCAAATGCGGTTCATCTTGTTTCAAGAAAAAAAAAGTATGCTTGTTTTGGGAGTAAATGAACTTTACTGAAATCTTTGAATCTTTCATTACAATTCGACTCCACCTTACAGATCCTAAGTTTACTGCGACTGTTTTCATTCAGAGTGAGCTCCTTCTAGATGCTGTACAGACTCTAGACCAGACAAGTGCCTTCAAAAAGGCTATGAGTGAGTGGAGGGCGTTTTAGTGAGGTCTTTTTGGAATGCTGCGAGTTAAGTTCAGTGTTTTTTTTTTTTTTTTTTTTGTGCCTGATCTTGTAAACCCCTCGTACACATGAATAGTCAGTGCCCCCAAAATGCACTGTTGCTTTGGCGTTGTGTAAGCACTGTAAGTCAAAATGCGTAGACTTTTTTTTTTTTTTTGGTGCCTGAGGTCCTGGGGAAGTGGAATCTTAAGAGATGTTTTAATGCTTGAATGTTGAAATGGGAAAAAAAATAAAACTTGTTGCAATGCTACACGTGCCGTCAACTTGATTCAAGATAGTCTCTGGTCTCATATCTAGAGTATTTTACTAATTACAGGTCACAAAAGGAGAATCTTAAGCTAGCAATGCTTAGTTGTAGAATTTAACAATCCTAATATTAGTATATTTATCTTAAATTCAATTTTTACTGCTAAGACTTCGTCATGAATTTAAGTGAAATTCCCTTAAAATGAAATAAATAAAAATGACTTGAATGGCTAAATGTAAGAAGTACGATCTTGTTATAAGAACTATTTTGATTATTTTGAGTTAATCAGATCTCGCATAATAAGTTCCCCAATCTTATTTTGGAATTATTTCATCTAAAAACAGGTTAGATTTTTCATCTTACTTTAAGAAATCTTACCAAGTCAAATTTGACTCGTTCCATTGGCAGATTTTTTTCACCTGATTCAAGCAAATATGCTTTGTTTTAATCTTTTATTTCTTATTTTTGAAAGGCCATTTTTTGCAGTGCAACGGTCGGGTGGAGTGAGAAGTCCATGGAAACTGACACGAGACGTTGTATAGGAGTATAGACTAAGCTTTCCTCAGCAGAGGCCAGGGAATTCCCTCCTTGTATGTCGGTATTTGTTTCTGTTTGTGTAATAATAGGCAAAGTGAAGTAGAACTTAAGTGTTGAGAGGTTTGTGTTAACTAAAAAATGTAATGCACACTAAATCATTGTAAAAAAAAAAACAAAATAGTCAAGCCAACTTAAAAATGTAACGCAACCTGCTGCCAAAGGATTCTGAGTAAACTCAACTTAGAACCATGATGTGCCAACTTGCTCATCTAAGTTAATTGGCATTATTATTTCAATTTATTTCAACTAAATTTGTTGGACTGAACTTCTAAAGGCAAGTCAAGTCAACTCAACATAAAATACTCTTCTATGTGAACTTAAAAGAACATTTTGGGGCGTCGCGGCTCAAGTGGATAAGGCGCCATACCATAAATCCGGGGACCCGGGTTCGATTCCGACCCGAGGTCATTTCCCAATCCCTCCCCGTCTCTCTCCTGCTCATTTCCTGTCTCTACACTGTCCTATCCAATAAAGGTGGAAAAAGCCCCCCAAAAAAATCTTAAAAAAAGAATAATTCAGGATAACTTAATGTTTTTTGTGCCAACTTGCTTTTCCAAGTTAATTGGAATGATTATTTCAATTTATTTCAACATCACAATTTGAATGCACTGAACTTGCTAAACAAAGTAAGTTCAACATAAAATACTCATCTGTGTTGACTTAAAAGAGCAAGTCAGCACAACTATTTGGCCCGGAGTTGAGTTTACTCAAAATCCTTTGGCAGCAGATTGCGTTACATTTTTAAGTTGGCTTGACTAATTTTTTTTTTACAGTCTAGATTTCGTTTCGGTCGGGCACCACTCAAACTGATGAGCAAATCGTCAGCTTTTCTTTGGCTAATCAGACACAAGGTACGCCACCGCTCCTGCCAGAGCAGTTGGGGGTTAGGTGCCTTGTTCAAGGGCACGTCAGCCAGTCCTGCTGGTCCAGGGAATCGAACAAGTGACCTTTTGGTCCCAAAGCTGCTTCTCTAACCATAAGGCCATGACTTCCCCCATGGCTAGTCTAGAGCAGTGATTCCCAACCACTGTGCTGCGGCACATTAGTGTGCCGTGAGAGATCATCAGGTGTACCGTGGGAAATTATCCAATTTCACTTAATTGTTCCGAAAATTATTATTTATTTATTGCGAATAATTTGTCTTCGTTCGTCTTTGCCAGCGACGTAGCCTGGGCCCGCCCATCCTAAGCGTGACACAGCACGAGGGCCTGTTGCGAGCTTAGTCTGGCCAGGCAAGCTATCTACAGCTCTTCCAAGCTCCCGAAAAATCGGGAGCCAATCAACTTTGAGCATCTCCAACGGCCCTGGGTAGAGGCGTGTTCAAGGCAGTGACGTAGTGGAACTGCGACCGGAAGCCATAGATTGTTTACAGAATCTATGCCGGAAGCGCTTCATTCACATCACGAACATGGAGCAGCGGCAAGCCTTTGACACAGCGGTAGATGCTGTATTGAAAGCATTCAACGGGAAGTTCTCACTGAAAACGGAGCAAAGAGCAGCCCTGGAGGTATTTATCTTCTTCCTGTTACTCAAGCAGTTTCCGTCGCATTACATACGCCAGAGGAAAGAGTGATGTGATTGGTTTAAGCTTCGTCACAGCCTTTTCTGGCTTCGACCAGTAGCAAACTGAGGCATTTCAGGGAGGCGGGTCAACCATGCGCTTTGGGAAACGGTTGGGCTTAATATCTTTGCCAGACCAAATGCTCGCAGAGCTTTGAAGTCGCGTTAGCCAGACTACCAGCGACTTATAGTGACAAGCAGAACAATTAAATACTCTTCCACTAGATGGCAGCAGGTAGCTAATTAACCTGTGTATCTACCTGTTGCCATTTAAACAATAGAATTAGTAATGCTTCGGGTGTGACAGCGGTGATAGCGATGGATAAATATTGGTGTGACAGCGGTGATAGCGATGGATAAATATTTGAAAAGAAAAAGTACACAATCCAAACTGGGTCCTGGAGAAAATTCTGACCCAGATGAAGGCCCTAGTATGAGTAGAGGTCAGAAGAAAGCAAAAAAAGTGATTTTCCACAACCTATCTATGTGAGCTGGGCTTTTCAAGCATTACTGCTATAAAAACTAAAAAAGGAAAGTGACTCAGAGCTGTCGAGGAAGATCTTTGTGCGTGTCTTTCTTCAATTCCTGCAAGTACATCAGCTTTGTGTTCAACTAAACAGGCCCAGGTTTCACACGGAGTAAGTAAATTGTGAGTAAATTGAGACTAGATGATCATTATATTTAATTATATATACTTTTTGTGACGTTTTTGTTTGGTGGTGTACCGTGGGATTTTTCGAATGTAAAATATGTGCCGTGGCTCAAGAAAGGTTGGGAAACACTGGTCTAGAGACTAACGTAAACTGTTGTAGCGTCTCAGGTGTTTATATGTAAACCAGTTACATAAAGACAGCATGACTCAATAGATTCCCGGTCATTTTCTGTGAGTCAGTTATAAAATAAGGGCTATTGGATATGAGATCAGGATTGTGGCAGTACCTGTGGTATCCCAGCCTGCACTTCATTCTCCACTCTTTTCTGAATATCTGTGAGTTGATCTTTGAGTTGTGCCAGATCCTTCAATTTGCTCAGGGGATCCTGCACACACATGCAACAACCCATTTAAAACAAACAAAAAAACCCAGAGAAACACAGTTATAAGACTTTTGCACAGTACTGTATAAACAATTTCACTCCCTTTTCTTTTTTGCAGGTAAGCACAAGTCCTAAAACTGTCCATGTGGTTGAGATACACGCAAAAGGCAAAGACATGCCAGTTTAGGAAGGTTTACAAAACTATCTACAGTCGAGATGTCAATTTCACCATGTGAAAGATTTTTCCAGGCGTCCACACAAACATTTATCTGACACGATGTGATTCTTGGAAAGTATGTGTACATCTGAGCATTTTACACCCGTGTTTATAAAAGATCGATACAGATTTACAGTGTTACTGTGCCACAAAACTCACGAGCCAACCAATGGCTTGATTAAGTAGAGCGGCAGCTACAATTATCGACGGTCCATAATTATCGACACCTTTTTAGATTTACCAATAAAAAACAAAAGGTGGGCTTCAGTTACAATAGTTATTATTGGTTAATTAATCAAGCGGAAGACCCGCCTCACCCTTTGATCTTGTCGTCTGATGACAGCTCGTTAGCGGAGATGGAATTTTTTTTTTAGCTCCATCAGCAATTTGAGGAAAACCCGAACGTTATCATCGCAGGTAAGCATGGTGGAAAGATCATGGACATGTTTTTACTGATCAAATTCACCGACATTTCATGATCTCCTTGTCAAAACAAACTTTCATTTGAGTCGCCATTTCAGTTTATTTATTTTACCAGGGGGTACATATTGCCTTTAAGTGTTTTTCAATTAGCCCTGGGGGGCGACCAGTAAGGAAAAAAAAAAAAAAAACATACAATAGTAAATAAAAATATGAAGTCATAACATAAAACATACTGCATACATAAAATAAATGGCAACTGATGAGAACATAATAGAACGTTACAATAAGTAAATCATAAATAACTAAACAGGTATGCCTGTGAAGATTCTGAGTCATCCAAGTCATAGTAACTGTGGGTGGTAAAAGAGAGCAACTGGACTTGCTTGAAGATTCTTGAAGACGTTCCACCTCTCATCCGAAAGGCTTCTTCAGTTCTGTCTGACTAGTAGGGAGTATCAGGTATTTATCCTCTCATAGATGAAAAGCAATCCTAAGGTGTCGTTGAGTCATCCTGTTGGTGTGGGTCACTGGGAGCTGGGTGTGAATGGCCTCGAGAGTCGTTGGGGTGATTAATGGGTTGTTGGTTCTCTCCGTCCTCCTGTGAGTCACTGAAAACAGCTGGGTTTTGGTGTGCATTCAGTTGTCTGGGAAGTGTGCCAAGGACTGCATTGCAGGTGGCTGATAAATTATGTCTTAGACCCCCACCTCTGTTCAGTGATGGCCGGTCCAGGTTGACAAAAATGGCTTCTTTAACTCCTCGCTCATACCAACGATCCTCTCTGGCTAAAATGTGTACGTTGCAATCCTGAAATGAGTGTCCTTTGTTGTTAAAGTGCATATTCTGGACCAATTTCATGTTTTTTTATATGAAAGTATGTCCCTTTACAGGGGCGGCACGGTGGTGTAGTGGTTAGCGCTGTCGCCTCACAGCAAGAAGGTCCTGGGTTCGAGCCCCGGGGCCGGCGAGGGCCTTTCTGTGTGGAGTTTGCATGTTCTCCCCGTGTCCGTGTGGGTTTCCTCCGGGTGCTCCGGTTTCCCCCACAGTCCAAAGACATGCAGGTTAGGTTAACTGGTGACTCTAAATTGACCGTAGGTGTGAATGTGAGTGTGAATGGTTGTCTGTGTCTATGTGTCAGCCCTGTGATGACCTGGCGACTTGTCCAGGGTGTACCCCGCCTCTCGCCCGTAGTCAGCTGGGATAGGCTCCAGCTTGCCTGCGACCCTGTAGAAGGATAAAGCGGCTAGAGATAATGAGATGAGATGAGATGTCCCTTTACACACTCATCCAGAAGGGTAATTTTGCACATGGCCATCTGTCTACAGCAGAAAAAAATAAAATAACAAAACGCGTCTGGAAAAATCCCAAGGGAGTCTGGAGCCAGATTCGTGACGTCACCTGCGGAAGCGCCAGCAGGCTGCGAGAGCTTTGCACAGTTTCAGTGCACAGCCTGTGTAGACCAAGCGCTCCCATTTCTCTCTCATTGTCCGGTCTTTTGGGAAACGATGAGTACTAATCCCATCAAGATTGGTGTTGCTACACCCTCCTACGATACATCTGTTAACCATTTTAATAATTACGCGATAACGTTGAAGAAATTTGCAGAAAACCACCAGGTCGTTTTCTCATAAACAAACCAGCGCTGACGTAGGATTCAGAGGGAGGTGTCCCGCACGTGACGTCACGAAAATCAATGTTTCCCGGGAAATCCAAATGCCAAGTTTTTTCAGAGGCGGACCAATTCGCCTCAAATGGCTTGATTTCAACTGAATTTTTCTGGTATTGCGCAAGGTTAAAAAAAAAAAAAAAAATGCACAAAATGTGACCAAACTATTTGACCAAAGTTTAATATAAAATAGGAGAATTGCATTGATCTTGCTCCTGAATTTACCCGTGATATGCCCTTTAAAATGAAGGTAGACAGCAGAGTCCTGGCCTGAGGAACTGGCTCTCCTGTGTTGAGCCATGCGCCTGTGAAGCGGTTGTTTTGTTTCACCAATATACGAGTCTGTGCATTCCTCACTGCACTGAATTGCATACACTACATTGTCCTGTTTGTGTCTGGCTATTCTGTCCTTAGGGTGGACCAGTTTCTGCTTCAGGGTGTTACTGGGTCTGAAATGTACCAGTATGTTGTGTTTGTAGAAGATCCTCCGGAGTTTCTCAGATAGACCAGAAATGTAGGGAATAAAAACGTTCTTGCGTTTGTTCCTGTTATCCTCCTTGTCCATTATGTTCCTTTTTCCGCTCTTGAAGAAAGCCCAGTTGGGATACCCGCAGTTCTGAAGTGCTTTCTTGAAGTGATTTTGCTCCTTCTCTTTTCCCTCTACCGTTGTAGGAACGTGGTCTACATTTCTGGTCTATCTGAGAAACTCAGGAGGATCTTCTACAAACACAACATTCCAGTACATTTCAGACCCAGTAACACCCTGAAGCAGAAACCGGTCCACCCTAAGGGCAGAAGAGCCAGACACAAACAGGACAACGTAGTGTATGCAATCCAGTGCAGTGAGGAATATTGGGGAAACAAAACAACCGCTTCACAGGCGCTTGGCTCAACACAGGAGAGCCAGTTCCTCAGGCCAGGACTCTGCTGTCTATCTTCATCTTAACAACAAAGGACACTCATTTCAGGATTGCAACGTACGCATTTTAGCCAGAGAGGATCGTTGGTATGAGCGAGGAGTTAAAGAAGCCATTTTTGTCAACCTGGACCGACCATCACTGAACAGAGGTGGGGGTCTAAGACATCTACCCTGTCCACACTAGGGATTTTGTACCGATACGATACTACTTTCGTACCGCAACACCTGTCCACACTAGCAACTATACCCCGCGGTCTCAAAAGTAGCCGGTCACCGGCGGCAAATCGCCGTCTGTGGCTTGTTATGCCGCCGGCTATTGTCAGTCGAGTCACAAAATTTAATATTAAATATTTCTGACGGCAAAAAAAAAAAAATTGTGAACATAAATTACATCCACTATGTCATGTATGTCCGTTGCCGCGTCAACTTTGTTTACATCCTCGACATGAGTGCAGCCATTACTGCCCCTTGTGCCATATGTAAGCCGTACTCTGATTGGCTTAGAGTGTTCCATGGACTGTGAATGGTTCATACCATCATGTGACTCACAAATGGCGACGAAGAGAGTTGCAAGCGGCTCCATGCTGGATGCGTGGCTAAAAAGGTCTAGAGGGAAAGGTAAGTACGCTTTGAACGCAAATTTATTCTGTCATTGTGTTGATATAGAAAAATAAATACGTCTTAGTCCACCGTTTCTCAGCCTTGCTTAAGACATTATAATCGCAGATCGTAAAGTTGACTCTGCGTTTGAAAGCTGCTCGAAAAAACAAACTGCGTGCGTAACAATGCTAATCAAGCTTAAGCTAGACAACCCACCTCAAATACCCGTCCCGGGTAAATGTTATCCCAATTTTAGATGACCTGTTCCAAACCATCCCGCCCCATGAAAAATGTGTACTTGCATCTCTCTCTAGGGCGGCACGGTGGTGTAGTGGTTAGCGCTGTCGCCTCACAGCAAGAAGGTCCGGGTTTGAGCCCTGGGGCCGGCGAGGGCCTTTCTGTGTGGAGTTTGCATGTTCTCCCCATGTCCGCGTGGGTTTCCTCCGGGTGCTCCGGTTTCCCCCACAGTCCAAAGACATGCAGGTTAGGCTAATTAGTGGCATTAAATTGACCGTAGGTGTGAATGGTTGTCTGTGTATCAGCCCTGTGATGACCTGGTGACTTGTCCAGGGTGTACCCCGCCTTTCGCCCGTAGTCAGCTGGGATAGGCTCCAGCTTGCCTGCGACCCTGTAGAAGGATAAAGCGGCTAGAGATAATGAGATCTGTCTCTCTCTCTCTCTCTCATATATATATATATATATATATATATATATATATATATATATATATATATATATATATATATATATATATATAAAAATTAGGCCCCTACATGATTAGGTTGATGAGATTTGGATAAAAGTTATTTTCAATAGAAATGCTGAGACGGTCAATGAGTGCTGCTAGCTGCTGTTTTTTAATAATGATGAAGTCAGCTGATGAAGTACATGTAGCTGCATTTTATTTAACAGTTTATTGACTGCCAAAAAATAAACATTTTGATTATAATTGAAGTTGTTTTGTTCTTCATCTGTATTCAAGATTTCACCATATTCTTCAATAGTATTAGAGAATCTGGAGAAACTTGTCACCTTAGCTTAGTCAAAGTGCACATCAGACTTAAAATTATTATATCATCCATATGTGGATTTCAATCGGACTACTTTTTATGTGTTTGTTTGCAAATATTTCTGAAATTTGATAAAATGACTGAGGTATGGTTTCATATTTCAAGTTTCCAAATAGTATTGATTACCTTTTATTTTCACTGTTAAAAGTTACCAGAGGCCACCATTTCTCAGTGCATTTCATAAAATTTTCCGTGCCCAAAGGGGGGCACACCCCCCTTTGAAACCCCCCCCACACGCTTTGCGTCATTATGTCTGCCGCTGGCAGACATTTTACCATTTTACACCCTGCTGTAAATTATTTGTACCCTGCTATTCTCCCAAACTCTGAAGCCCCTGTATACCGGTACTGTAGCGGTATAACTATCGGTACGAAACCCACAAAATGTCTGGGTTTCGTACCGGTACAGTATCGGTACTGTAGCGCTTCGCTGTAGTGTGGACAGATGAAGCGGTTCTGTATCGATACAAATATAATGCGCAAAGTCACACACCTCAATCGATGTCTTCGCTGAATAAAATAGTGAAGAACGGAGATTCGTTTGTTTCTTTCTTTCTCAACTGCCTCGCGTGTTTTATACGATTCGACTGAATAAATGACCACCAGAAATACAGACTGTACACTGACAACAAAAAGCACACACACGTCGTTTCATCCGCCATATTCTCAGAAGGAAGTTACTCGGTAACCACGGAAACATTTCGCGCACGCGCATTTCAACTACCGTGAAAGAAAACCGCAAACATTTCTCGCTAGTGTGGACAGATGCACTAAACTGTACCGTTATACTTTGTATCGATACAGTTATACCATTATTGTACCGGTATATATATGTGAACACAGCTATCATTTATCAGCCACCTACAATGCAGTCCTTGGCACACTTCCCAGACAACTGAATGCACACCAAAACCCAGCTGTTTTCAGTCACTACGTTTACATGCACATAGAGAGAATTGAATTTCTGCCGTTGCTCGACTGAAATCGAAGTTCAAAATGCCATGTATACACCTTAATTCGGCTGAAATTGAACCGAACTTGATTTCTCGGAATCGAGCTACACGACCTAGTTTATGCGATTTCTGCCGAGCTACTTTGTGCATGTAAACCCTATCGAGCGAGTTGTCGAGCTACTTCCGGAAGTGACGAGTGACGAGACCACAAGCAGGAAACACAACAGCCTCGGTCGGCATGACAACGGCATGAATCTTTTCTTTTTGTGGCATTGTTTGCACTGTTAAAATTTAGCTCACTTACTGTATCACCAAATACATCTGTACAGCTGTTGCATAGCTGTGAATTGTGTACATAAACAAGTCATTGTATTTGTGTATATATATGTCCAACATCTGAAGAATGTCAATAAAAACAAAACAATTGAACTTGTGTGTTTATTAAGACATAAGTTAAATTGTAAGCAAAAAAAAATATTTTTTTATAAGCAAAAAATGGACTTTAGAAAAATATTATTGTGCAAAATAAGTTGTCTTACAAAACAGTGGTCTGCGCCGGACAGTTTGTAGCCATAGTCTGTTAGAGCAAGCCTAACAGCTTGAACACGGAACTGCTAGTGTTGCCAGATTGGGGGTTTTAAGTGCATTTTAGCGGATTTGAACATGTTTTGGGCTGGAAAACGTCAGCAGTATCTGGCAACACTATAGCTCTTCTTCATGACGACAACCGGAAGTGTACCAACACGATGGGGCGTGTAGCGCCACGTGTGGCTTGGGTGCACAATAGCCCGATTTCACTTGTGCATGTAGGATTGGATTTCTCTGGCACCCCTGCTGGGACCCTTTGCTCGATTACCAACAGCAGCTCGATTTGGACGTGCATGTAAACGTTGTCAGTGACTCACAGGAGGACAGAGAGAACCAACAACCCATTAATCACCCCAACGACTCTCTAGGCCGTTCAGACCCAGCCCCCAGTGACCCACACCAACAGGATGACTCAACGACACCTTAGGTTTGCGTTTCATCCATGAGAGGATAAATACCTGATACTCCCTATTAGGCTACATCCACACGACAATGGCAACGAGATGTTATTTAAAAATATATCGCGTCCAAATGGGCAACGATCAGTAAAATATCAGGTCCATATGGCAACGCAACGCTTGCTGAAAACGATGCAATACACATGCCACACCTCTAGGAGCGCTGTAAGATGGTCCCTTCGGAGACACCAGAACAATAGAAGTAGTAAGGACGCATGCGCATAAACTATTATGCGCGAGACTTCATATTAGCCACAAAGTCAGGAAAATCTGTTCGTAAAATTACATTATAATGACCAAATACAATGAAAAGTATTTTTCCAGTCTCACCTGTGAAAGGTAATCCCATGTGATCTCGTTTGGACGGCAAACCTGTTGGTACAGTTAAACGCAGCACATGAATGAGGCATCTTTATTCTCCGCTTTGACCTATCCAATATGGCGGCGAGGATGACGTATGATTCTACGCGGAAGGCGGCGTCTTTAATGGTCCGGAATAAATTGAATGCTACACGTTGATGGATTAATTTGCTCTTCTACACCCTTTTTGAGGAATGTATTGTAGGACTTAAACCAGCATCTGAAGAGGTGAGATCGCTCCTTTTTTTCCCTATTTTTGCTGGCGGGATTGACTCTGCCCTAAGGGCTATTCTCTCACTCTCTCTCTCTCACTTTGCACCATTACACAATAAATATTCACAGTGAAAATATTTTGTAAGCGCGTTTCATGAACCAAGTTATAGGATTTGTTGACAACTCGCATCGAGTTCGTTACACTTCTACCCGGCGTGAAGCACTCACAGTCATGTGGTTGTGACGTCATCGTAAACAAATCCGTTCTACTCATCCAGACGACTTCGAAACGGCACCGTTGCCAGATTTTTCCACTCTGGAACCCGTTCTCAAAAAGATTGTGTTTTGGGCACCCAAAACGCCGGTGCCGTGTGGACGCCAGGCCGAAACGATAAGCAATTGTATCGGATTCACCTGAATCCGTTGCCGTGTGGACAGGGCCTTAGTCAGACAGAACTGAAAAAGCCTTTCAGATGAAAGGTGGAACATTTTCAAGAATCTTCAAGCAAGTCCAGTTGCTCTCTTTTACCACCCACAGTTTACTAAACAGGGAAACAACACAAAGTGAAGCGAGCCCAAAGAATACGAACAAAGCTTGAAGGCGTTTGCCTATTGTTATTACAATATTTACATAAGAACTCTTGTTTATATATGCGTTTAAAGGCTGAAAGGGAGCTGGCAGATGTTAACTGGGACAGCAGTGTGAGAGGAATAGGGAATCATTTTGTATCTAAACACGTGTTTGAGAATCACATGAGGTGTTGATAATAGTGATCACTTTCACCGGTGTCTACAATTATCGACACCCTGTGGAATTAAGTGACATTTACAATGGTTATGGATCGATCTTTGTGTAATATTGTTGAAGTAGATGAAGTACTTTAAAAAAATAAAAATGCTGTGATTTATAATTTTTTTTTTCTGATTCATAACAGAATGGAATGTTTATAGAGTATTTGGAATCCAACTGCAATAAATAGAATTAGACCAGAATTATTCCGAGCAAAAAAAAAAAAAAAAATTACGTTTGAAATATTCAGATTTTTCAACTCCATTCAGATTTTTTTTTTTTTGCAGTTTGTTGTAAATATCTACTACATATTACAATATCAGTAGACATTTTATATTTTGCTTTTAGGAATGACATGCAACCTTTGACCTGGATTTTCATGTGGTTACAATATCAGTTGTCTGTTGATATTTATTGGTAAACTACAAAACTAGAAATTAATACAAACAACAATCAACGATTAACAAAATGTGATCTTAGAAAGTGGAACTAAAAGATCTGACACAGGTTCAACATCTCATTATCTGTAGCCGCTTTATCCTTCTACAGGGTCGCAGGCAAGCTGGAGCCTATCCCAGCTGACTACGGGCGAAAGGCGGGGTACACCCTGGACAAGTCGCCAGGTCATCACAGGGCTGACACACAGACAACCATTCACACTCACATTCACACCTACGCTCAATTTAGAGTCACCAGTTAACCTAACCTGCATGTCTTTGGACTGTGGGGGAAACCGGAGCACCCGGAGGAAACCCACGCGGATACGGGGAGAACATGCAAACTCCGCACAGAAAGGCCCTCGCCGGCCCCGGGGCTCGAACCCGGACCTTCTTGCTGTGAGGCGACAGCGCTAACCACTACACCACCGTGCTGCCCCAGGTTCAACATTATCAGTTCATTTGTTTACAAACATTAGAATTATTTCCTCATTTACATACACACCGACATATTCAGATAAAAGATATTTTGTACTAAATATAAAAGTCTGTGTAAAACAAATTTTAAATAAAAACTATGTTTTGTTAACTTAATACCACATACCGATTTTTTTTTTTTAAATATAAATAATAATCTGGATGGGGCGGCACGGTGATGTAGTCAGTTAGTACTGTCGCCTCACAGCAAGAAGGTTCTGGGTTCAATCCCAGCGGCCGGCGAGGGCCTTTCTGTGCGGAGTTTGCATGTTCTCCCCGTGTCCGCGTGGGTTTCCTCCGGGTGCTCCGGTTTCCCCCACAGTCCAAAGACATGCAGGTTAGGTTAACTGGTGACTCTAAATTGACCGTAGGTGTGAATGTGAGTGTGAATGGTTGTCTGTGTCTATGGCCCTGTCCACACGGCAACGGATTCAGGTGAATCTGATAAAACTGTTTATCGTTTCGGCCTGGCGTCCACACGGCACCGGCGTTTTGGGTGCCCCACAACGATATTTTTTGAGAACGGGTTCCAGAGTGGAAAAATCTGGCAACGGCGCCGTTGCGAAGTCGTCTGGATGAGTAGAACGGATTTGTTTACTATGATGTCACAACCACATGACTAGAACAAGCAGCACTCTCGCTGTTTTGTATGAACCACTGCATTGCATTCACTTTTGTATACAGCTTTTCTTTTAAATAAACAAGTAACTGAACCATTTCTTGAATTTCTTTTTTTTATTGGATAAGACTGCTTTTCAAAATGTTCACACACAATATAAAAAGTTATATAAATTATATAAAAATGCTTTTCAAAATGTTCACACAATAAGAAAATTAAGTTATATAAAACTATGCACACTAATAAAACTAATTTGTACACACAGAAGGCATGATTTCCTCGCGTAGTCGCAGCCATCTTCTTCTTGTTGTGTGTTTGTTCCTGTGAGCGCTTCACGCCGGGTAGAAGAAGGGGTTTATGCGCATGCGTCTACTTCTTCTATTGTTCTGGTGTCTCCGATGGGACCGTCTTACAGCGCACGTAGAGGTGTGGCATGTGTATTGCATCGTTTTCAGCAAGCGTTGCGTTGCCATATGTACCTGATATTTTACTGATCCGTTGCCCATGTGGACGCGATATTTAAAAAAAAAAAAAAAAAACTCGTTGCCGTTGTCGTGTGGATGTAGCCTATGTGTCGGCCCTGTGATGACCTGGCGACTTGTCCAGGGTGTACCCCGCCTTTCGCCCGTAGTCAGCTGGGATAGGCTCCAGCTTGCCTGCGACTCTGTAGAACAGGATAAAGCAGCTACAGATAATGGATGGATGGATGGATGGATGGAATAATCTGGATGTTGATAATTGTGGAACTGTGTCACGTGATTTGCTACACTAAATAAAAGGGAATCAACTCTCTTTTTTTTCCCCCCTTCTTTCCAGGGAAATTTTGATTACAGGGTTTTTTCTAGAAAAATTTAGTATGAGGGCGCTCACCATGGCGAGGGAGCGAAGCGGGGGGGGAGATGGTGCCGGTTGTCCCCCCCCGCCGTGCAAAGCCTTTGAAAAATGCTCCAACGGGACACTCTGAGTATCTGAGAGGGAAATTGTAACAAATTGTCTGTCAACATTGAAAAAGAAAGAAGTAATCTTCTCCTGCCCCGGACAGTCTTTGGCTTTCTTCCTCTTCGTGCCGTGGGATGCCATCTTTAAATGCCCAAGTGTCAACAAAAACAAAACTATTTCTGTCAAAAGCTCCCGCGCCAGTGGGTGAAAGGTCATTCAGTCTCGAGAAATCTCGCTCTACAAGTCAGCCGACCTTGTATGTAACCCATGTCAAATCTCGCGAGAGCAGCCGCGACAAGTAAACAACTAAACAACATGGCGCCTCAGTCTGGAAAACGCCAATTCGGATTGTTTTTGCACCGTTTGGCGGTGTATCTACTATGACTGGAATATTTTTGGAGCAATTATAACGTATTTGATGATCAGACACATTGTCACGTAGTGTTGCTGGGATGTTTTCACGGAGTCGGTAAGGGGGCGCACGCCGAGAGTAAGCGGGCGCAGCGCCCCTGTTCCCCCATTTAGACGAAAGCCTGAATTATTCATGCACAGTTTACGTACTGAAAGTCTTTTCTCCTTTTTCAATTGCCAAAAGATGGTTAAAGTGTCGATAACTGTAGTCACCACTCTAGTATTATTGTTACTGAATAAGTAGTTTTGTAGAAACTAGAATTTAACACCAATCCGGACTGAAGAAAATCCTAAAGTAGTTCACATGGACAGAAATACAGTAGTTACACAACATAAAATGTAAACAAAAACAAACATCATAACATAAAGCATAACAACCCAGAGCAGTTGAAGTATTTCAATAATAGCTGGATTACCATAAAGGATTACTAATGCTAATAATGTTCCCATCACTATCAATGATCAGACCATTCTTACCTGCAAACCAGACACACTTTTATTTGGAGGTAAACTGAAAAGTCAGACTTCACTCACTCACCTTATCATCCGCCATAGTTCCTCCTTGTGTGACTCACGGACGATGACATCCGTGATCCTCTAATCTGGTCTGAGACAAACATCCACGATCACTCAACTGCTTCTGCCTGACCAGCGCCACATTTTTATTTCTCCTATATTTATGTTCGACCCTTTTAAATTTCTTTTCTAACCCTTACACTAAACAGATGCATATATTTTAAATAAAACAAACAATAAATACATTGTTTTCGATACATTTTCATTTAGTTGTTCGTTTCTGTCACTAACTCACAAAACATCCACGTGTTTAAAAGCTCGCTTCTGATTGGCTGTTATTTATTCATCGCGTCACCGGATTGGTTGCACACCTTAGCAACACTGCGCCATTTTTAACCAAACCTTGGTGACGGGAAGATCTGAAAATGAAAATGCGACTTTGTTCGTATTTGAAACCCCGATTATTTTCGCAGAAGATCGCTCATTTGATATGTAGCATGTTTCCGGGGATGATTAAACATTGCAGGGCGGTTTATATGTGATGTGAAAGATTTGGAAAGAATTGTCGGCGCGATAGAGGTAAGGTTGCAACAAGGCCGTTGCTCATTGGACAGCTCGTGTTGCCGAGAGTCAATATGGCGGCTCACCAGGGATGAATTCCAAATAGCGACCTAGTGGATTTGTAGTGCACTAGGTAGCCGGTAGATCACACCGTGTGTAGTGTAGTGGTATAGGAAGTAAGGATGGTATTGGGATTTGGGCGGTTCTCTCTCGGGTGGGGTTATATCAGTGTACAGGCAGTTTGATGTCTGAGACAGTGTTCAGATAAGAAGTCACTGAGGAGTATTTGGAAATAGTTAGGAAGCAAAAACTGTCGTAATGCTAATTTAATTCCTGTTTTTAAGTCGTATTAGCGTATCCCTAGCACTTTGTCCAAAAGCAGACGCTGTTTGGATGTTAGTTTTATAAAATAAATGTCTGTTTTCATGTTTTCTCAGAAACACATGCTCTTAATACTGTAGTGAGGACAGAGAAACTGTTCAGGCTTGTTTTACAATCAGGGGACAAAGTTTGTGTCACAGGGGTCCAGAATTCAAATAGGTTCAAACTGGTTCTTGTACCAGTTTTTAAGTGAAGGACAAGTTAAAGAACAGATAGGCATGTGGAATAGTTTGTATTATAACAAGATTAAGTCATACATGTCAACCTTTGGTCAATCAAACCTGTATAACCAACTTCCCAAATCCGTATTTCCCTTATAAAATCCGTATAAGATGCAAATTAAAATAATTTACCTAAAATTTGAATGATAAGTAACAATGATATACAGGCTTTCGTCTAAACGGGGGAACAGGGGCGCTGCGCCCTCTTACTCTCGGCGTGCGCCCCCTTACCGACTCCGTGAAAACATCCCAGCAACACTACGTGACAATGTGTCTGATCATCAAATACGTTATAATTGCTCCAAAAATATTCCAATCATAGTAGATACACCGCCAGACGGTGCAAAAACAATCCGAATTGGCGTTTTCCAGACTGAGGCGCCATGTTGTTTAGTTGTTTACTTGTCGCGGCTGCTCTCGCGAGATTTGACATGGGTTACATACAAGGTCAGCTGACTTGTAGAGCAAGATTTCTTGAGACTGAGGTGGGGTTTACATTAGACCGTATCAGTGGATCATCAGATTAACGTTTTTAAAACGATTAGTGTGCACGCAGCAACACCAATACATGATTCGCGTGCACATAGCAATGCCAATACACAGATACGCTCGGCTCCACAGGCATCCTGCGCTCCAAATCACTCCGCCCTGAACAGCGAGTGCCCTCTGGAGGGTGCGCACTCCGGCCCTGCGCAGCTCACAGAGCGCGCGAGTGAAGTGCACGAGCAGTGATTCGGGACTGAGCCGCTGTGTGTGTGATCTCAGTGCATGTCGGGCATGCGCGTCACTTACCACTTGCAAGTGGAAGGATGGCAAGCCTAAAGACAATCATAACTACACAATGGGCAGTATTTGCAGTATTTTCATACTTTTATACTCTTTAATGAAAGGTGATACAAGGCAGAAGTCTGCGCCGTTTTTCAGCAGTCGCGTCACATGACCAACGCCAGCGAATCAGGAAGGTGGATGTCACAGTGACGTTGTCCAATGACGACGTCAGCTAGAGCTCAGCACAGCGTATCCGCGTATTCTCAATGTTTACACAGCACCGGACCAGACACGATCTGGATTGAATACGTGGACCCTGGCGGATTCCCGTTTCCCGGCGTTTCCAGGTGTTTTAATGTAAACGGACAGTGCGTCCGCGAAGAAAACAAGACAGATATGGTCTAATGTAAACTTGGCCTGAATGACCTTTCACCCACCGGCGCGGGAGCTTTTGACAGAAGTAGTGCGTGAGTTGTTTTTGTTGACACTTGGGCATTTAAAGATGTCATCCCGCGGCACGAAGCGGAAGAAAGACAAAGACTGTCCGGGGCAGAAGAAGATTACTTCTTTCTTTTTCAATATTGACAGACAATTTGTTACAATTTCCCTCTCAGATAGCCTCAGAATGTCCCATTGGAGCATTTTTCAAAGGCTTTGCACGGCGGGGGGGAACGGACAACCGGCACCATCCCCCCCCCGCTTCGCTCCCTCGCCATGGTGAGCGCCCTCATACTAAATTTTTCGAGAAAAAAATCTGATATATCCCAGTAACTTTTTATTCAATATTAATAACAATAAACCTTCAGAATGAATACAAAGTATTTTTCCAGTCTCACCTGTGAAAGGTAATCCCATGTGATCTCGTTTGGACGGTAAACCTGTTGGTACAGTTAAACGCAGCACATGAATGAGGCATCTTTATTCTCGGCTACTGTCTAGACGCTATACCAGAGACGGCTGAAGAATCTCCACTTTGCCACATCCAATATGGCGGCGAGGATGACGTATGATTCTACGCAGAAGGCGGCGTCTGTTTATATGCCTATGACTTCACGGTTGGCGGGATTCTCGCAATGCGGTGCGCGCATGATCAAAAGTGGAACGAAGTCTCGCTACCACAAGATAACGCACGATTTCATAAGACTCTTTACTGGCTGTCTGTGCTGTACAGTACGTTTATCATCGTGGGAATTGATTATAGCTCGAAATAAATATTGAAGTTTTTTTAAAGAATCCGTATAACTTTATTTATACGCCCGTATACTACGTTTATTGAATCAAATCCGTATAAAATACGGACATTCCGTATAGGTTGACCATGTATGTTAAGTGTAGCTTTAAGCAGGGCTGGGAGAAACAAATGAAGTGATTCTCAGAGAGGACTTTTTTTTTTTTGACAATTCAGAATCCACTACTTCCGTAGTGCTTTTAAACATAAGGCTGTAAGCTTTGTGTTAGTTGTCTCTAATATTTATGTCCCAATATCTTGACCACATTTTAGGATGAAAATAATCATTTTAGATATCTCATCTCATTATCTCTAGCCGCTTTATCCTGTTCAACAGGGTCGCAGGCAAGCTGGAGCCTATCCCAGCTGACTACGGGCGAAAGGCGGGGTACACCCTGGACAAGTCGCCAGGTCATCACAGGGCTGACACATATGGGCCTTTTCCACGACTCTTTATCAGCTCACTTCAGCCCGACACGGCTTGCGTTTCGACTACCTCAGAGCAGCACGACTGAGCTCACTTCAGCCCTACTCAGCACCCAAAACTCGCACGGTTTTGGAGTGAGGCTGAAGTGAGCCCAACCGAGCCGAGTGGGGCTAGGGGCGTGAGCAGACACTCCCCTGTGCACTGATTGGTGAGGAGGAGTGTCCTCACATGCCCACACACGCCCCACGAGCACGCTGGGATCTGTAAACACCGTAAACCCGGAAGAAGAAGAATTACGACAAAGAAGAAGAAGCCTTATGCGCCTCGCCTCATCTATACGCTCTTGCCAGTATCTGTTGGCGTTGTCGGTGACAACAAGCCACAGCACCAAGACCAGCAACACTAACGACTCTATGTCCTCCATGTTTATTGTTTACTATCCGGGTCATGAGACTACCACTTAAAAGATCACTGATGTCACTGTTTGCGCCGCCTAACGACATCACGTGACGTCCACCCACTTTTGCTAACTCCACCCAATGTGTCCACCCACTTCCAGCCAGCACGGTTCAGCGCGGTTGTAGTCGAAATGCAACTCCAACAGCCCCACTCAGCTCGACTCAGCCCAACTCACCCACGTTGGTAGTGGAAAAGCCCCAATAGACACAGACAACCATTCACACTCACATTCACACCTACGGTCAATTTAGAGTCACCAGTTAACCTAACCTGCATGTCTTTGGACTGTGGGGGAAACCGGAGCACCCGGAGGAAACCCACGCGGACACGGGGAGAACATGCAAACTCCGCACAGAAAGACCCTCGCCGGCCACGGGGCTCGAACCCGGACCTTCTTGCTGTGAGGCGACAGCGCTAACCACTACGCCACCGTGCCGCCCATTTTAGATATGTTATTTTATATTGAAAAATTAGCTGTCTCGGAGAGGACTTTTTTTGACACAATTACATACACTACCGTTCAAAAGTTTGGGGTCACTTTGAAATGTCCTTATTTTTGAAAGAAAAGCACTGTTCTTTTCAATGATCACTTTAAACTAATCAGAAATCCACTCTATACATTGCTAATGTGGTAAATGACTATTCTAGCTGCAAATGTGTGGTTTTTGGTGCAATATCTCCATAGGTGTATAGAGGCCCATTTCCAGCAACTCTCACTCCAGTGTTCTAATGGTACAATGTGTTTGCTCATTGCCTCAGAAGGCTAATGGATGATTAGAAAACCCTTGTACAATCATGTTAGCACAGCTGAAAACAGTTGAGCTCTTTTTGGCCCTTTTCCACTACCCTTTTTCAGCTCGCTTCAGCTCACTTCAGCCCGACATGGCTCGCGTTTCGACTACCAAAAACCAGCACGACTCAGCTCGCTTCAGCCCTGCTTAGCCCCTAAAACTCGCACCGTTTTGGAGTGGGGCTGAAGCGAGCCAAAGCGAGCCGAGTGAGGCTGGGGGCGTGAGCAGACACTCCCCTGTGCACTGATTGGTGAGGAGGCGTGTCCTCACATGCCCACACACGCCCCGCGAGCACGCTGGGATCTGTAAACACCGCAAACCCGGAAGAAGAAGAATTACGAATTACGAGAATTTCTGAAGCCTTATGCGCCTCGCCTCATCTATACGCTCTTGCCAGTATCTGTCTGCGTTGTCGGTGACAACAAGCCACAGCACCAAGACCAGCAACACTAACGACTCCATGTCCTCCATGTTTATTGTTTACTATTCGGGTCGTGAGACTACCGCTTGAAAGCTCACTGATGTCACTGTTTGCGCTGCTTAACGACATCACCTGACGTCCACCCACTTTCGCTAACTCCACCCAATGTGTCCACCCACTTCCAGCCAGCACGGTTCAGCGCGGTTGTAGTCGAAATGCAACTCCAACAGCCCCGCTCAGCTCGACTCAGCACGGCACGGCTCAGCCCGACTCAGCCGCGTTTGTAGTGGAAAAGCGGCATTAGAGAAGCTATAAAACTGACCTTCCTTTGAGCAGATTGAGTTTCTGGAGCATCACATTTGTGGGGTCGATTAAATGCTCAAAATGGCCAGAAAAATGTCTTGACTATATTTTCTATTCATTTTACAACTTATGGTGGTAAATAAAAGTGTGACTTTTCATGGAAAACACAAAATTGCCTGGGTGACCCCAAACTTTTGAACGGTAGTGTATTAATTTGATCAAAATAGTCTGAAAACTTAACTATGTTTCCAATGATATGGAACCAAATATTTGTTTTATGGTATAAAGAATGATGTAAGTGCATCCCTTTTGGAGCTACCTGTGGTCAAAAAAGCACTTTTTCTAAATGACACGAGTAATTTTGCTAAATATGACACATATTGCCATACATTCACCAAAAATAACGTTATCACCAAATTTTTTTTGCATGGTAAATAGAGCGATCACAGGGCTACAATAAACAACCAAGTTTATTTAGTCAAGCCTTTTGATATTGAAGATAATAAGTGTTAAATGTGATTTTTAGCTTGCGTACCCTGATTGTAAAACAACCCAGAAGTGAGTTTCAGTACTGGTGTTAAAACCTCGATTGTTCACCTTGTTAAAATACCCTTGAAATAAAAATTGTACTGGTTTTGTACCTTAGTGTTACTGATACTTTAGTTTGCTTAGGGAAAAAAATTAAAGATAATAAATTATATAGTATTCCACTTCCAGGAAACCCAGTCACATTTTTGATGACTCATCCTGTACTAGTCTTCTGTTCATCCAATAAATGCTCCCTAGAAGTTTGTGTCCCGCCCCCCTGGGGTGGGTCTTGATCTACATTAAGAGCTTCTTAGAAGTAAAATATTCGTCTGTGGTAGTTTTGTTGTTGTTGTTGTTGTTTTTTGGGGTGAGTTTTCATACACGCTATTCCGTTTTCCAGCCACCTCTTGGTCGAGAAAACAATGGAGGAAGTTGTGGAGGCACTTTTTGTTTACAACATATTTCAATGCCAATATTTTGAATATTATCGACACTATTTAAGGCGAGACAGAAACGGCTACAAGAGCCAAATCAAATTTGAACCCTGAAAAGCTGAGGTCTGAACTCTCTCTCACACACACACACACACACACACATACCAACCAAAGAATATGAAAGAGCTTCAAATGTTTTGTTTGAATGGTGATAAAACGATGATCCCATACAGGTGTCTGCACCCTTGATGGAAATTGCAGGAACAGATTCATTCTTTCCAAATTGTGAGGGTGTAGATAATTTTGAGTGAGCTAGGATTTGGCATTTTAGTTTCTGTCATGCTCACAAAATGGCAAGTACACAGCAAACTCTTTTACTATGAACTTTCGCATATAACGAACTAAGTCGGTGTCTTCTGCCTTTTAATGACAATGAGTCAGAGTCTAAAAAAAAAACCCCACATCACTGATCCATGCGCTCCTCTTCCCACCAGAGACAAACAATAAGTACTCAGGTCCGCAGTCAAATTAATAACATGTTCAAGCCATAAAACAAAGACTTAAGAAGCTTCGCTTAGGTGTCAATTCTAAACAGTTATCAAGAACGGTAACCAAAGGATCTATAAAAGGACAAAATGATTGCTGACATCATCGGTGTCGTTTGCAACACATGAATGAACTGAATGGTGAAGATTTAGAAAACTATGGCAAGTCAGTGGGTGGATATTGACACGATACACTAGTAACCGCCGTCATTTCCATCACAGACGAAGAAAGCATCATGATCCTTTAAGGCTACATCCACACGACAACGGCAACGAGATTTTTTTTTTTTAAATATCGCGTCCACATGGGCAACGGATCAGTAAAATATCAGGTACATATGGCAACGCTTGCTGAAAACGATGCAATACACATGCCACACCTCTACGTGCGCTGTAAGACGGTCCCATCGGAGACACCAGAACAATAGAAGAAGTAGACGCATGCGCATAAACCCCTTCTTCTGTAGCATCAGCCACATAAAGTTTTGATTATTAGTCAGTAGCGTAAAATAGTATTTATTGTCTAAGACACTTATTTATATTTCATGTTAAAACGTCTATGTAAATTAATACATAGAAAGCCTGGCCAGGCGCTGAACGTTCTTCTGCCTTCACTTTAAGAGAAATTCAGGACGAGCATGAGCCTAGGTTCTTCCCTGTCACTGTCACATGCACACCTTCTCACTCCCTATCCTATGGATTTAGTCCCTTTAAATCACGTGCTCGTTTTTTGAATGGAGACGCGGAAAGAGGAATGAACGGGGGTAGATGGAGAGAGAGAGGAATGAACGGGGGTAGATGGAAGCTGGTACGCCAACATTCTGAGATCCTCCAGAATTCTTTAATGGTCCGGAATAAATTGAATGCTACATGTTGATGGATTACTTTGTTCTTCTACGCCCTTTTTGAGGAATGTATTGTCGGACTTAAACCAACATCTGAAGAGGTGAGATCGCTCCTTTTTTTTCCCCTATTTTTGCTGGTGGGATTGTCATGTGGTTGTGACGTCATCGTAAACAAATCTGTTCTACTCATCCAGACGACTTCGCAACGGCGCCGTTGCCAGATTTTTCCACTCTGGAACCCGTTCTCAAAAGATTTTGTTTTGGGGCACCCAAAACGCCGGTGCCGTGTGGACGCCAGGCCGAAACGATAAACAATTGTATCAGATTCACCTGAATCGCTTGCCGTGTGGACAGGGCCTAAAGGCCAATTTATGCTGACAACCCAGTCCTCGCAGATAGCGTCTGCATAGCCCCCCCACCTTCGCAGACGCTCTGCGCGCACCTCCCAAAAATTGTGACCACCGCAACAGCGTCGCAGACAAGAGGGCTCTGATTGGTCCACTCTACATCCGCTGTACACGCACTTCCGCTTCCCTACTTTCCCGGTTTGGTTTGTTTTCACGACCGCCATTTTTAAAAACATGAGCGAAGATGGAGCAGCACGAAGAGCGGTTGATCGAGGAAGTACGTACATCCATAGACATAGGATGTCTGTGCGTACATCTATACGACTCCAGTTCTAGTCATTATAAGTAACCGGAGGATAAACACTCCACTAACCACACCCACCAACTACTCCTAGCGATTTCGCGACTTCGCGCCCCCTTGCGTTGTGGCGGTGAATAACATCGCGCACGCCTATTACTCCCCGCTCAACGATAAATTACAACTGTCTGCGAAAAGCTATCTGCGAAAGCCTTGTCGCAAGAGCATGCAGAGGCCTTAAGTCAGTCAGTGAACAGTGATAGACATTTAAGTCATTGAAGAATAAGCATTACGTTACAGTATGTAACATACAGTCCAGGATTACAAGTTTCTTCGGCAAGTAAAATTGATCGGACACCAGTATCGTACTGTCACAGCTTGTGTGCTGGGGTAATGAGGAACTGGGAGACAGGTGCGACAGGTCAAGGTGCGAGTTTTTTTTTTTTTTTTTAATCTTTCACTTTTCAGTCACTTTAGGTTTTGCTCATACACACACGCAGCATGCATTGGGGAACACAGCTCTCTCGGTCTCATTACTAGCCATCTGAAAGACTCACAGAGACACGTTAATAGAAAGCCAGTGATTCAACACCGGTGTAACTCATCACATGTTACCTGCTGGTTCAACCTGACGCCTCCCCGTTCACAGCCGACACTCGACCACGCCCTCGCTGCCACACGTACTTTTACTGACTGAAAGTTTACAATATTCGCATTATTTTTATGATCTTAAAAAGATCCTTTACTTTGTAAATATGTATAAGTGAATTAAGCGTAAATATAAATTAAACACGGTCTTGTTTTATGTAAGAGTGAGTGTTTGGTGTGACAAGTGAGTCCGTTTCAGTATTGCAGACTACTCTGTATAAGGAGCTATTTGGACGTCTGTCAAGGAGTTCGTTATAGCGGGGTTGCGGTGTGATCTTAAAATCGTGAAATTAAGTTTAAATTTAACTGGCGTATCACATTATCCAAACTGAAGTCGAAACATTCTTCATTACGGAAATTATTTCTGAATCATCCGAGTATCTTCTGTGGTATTTGTACAGAACTTGTCCAGTGATGGAGGACATGTATGAGGAAACAGATGTGAAGGTGAGTGAAGAGGTGGAGAGCTGTTGTGCGTTAGTGGACCTCACGTGCTCATCTAAGAAGAAGAGAAGGACCAAAGCCATCACAGAACATGCCGAGAAACACAAAAAACCCAGGTAAAACATACCAGCAGCTTGAAACTCTTTCCGTCTATTTGGACTTTTCAGTTGAGCTAGATGTTAAAGGAATACTCCAGTGTTTTACAACTTTAGCTTTTTATCTACTATATCTGTAATGTATGTGTGACTGTCGGAGACAAGAATTTTGACATGTTTCTCTGTACTGAAAAAAAAGAAATGAGTTTATTTGAATCTGGCTAAAGGGCATTTGATGAATCGGTAAATGTTCATAATATTTAACTATAGTGCTAATAATTACAATCTACAAATAAGTCATGAGAGAATATCTTCCCAAAGCTGTTTATTAAACTTTCAAGCACTGGAGCATGACAGTAAAAAGCAGTTCGAGTTACCGATGCTTTCCAGAAGATTCTGTAGTGTCCACCCTCCATCACATAATTTTAAAGCGAGACAGCCTTTCGATTTCATAAAACCGGTGAAATTTAGTTCCCTCTGAAATGTGGTCATTGTGATGTATGTTTATTTCTGTAATATCTCCAAATATCAGGCCATTCTGTGGCTGGGAAGTTATTTAATTTGAGAGGATTAAAGCAGGGCGGCACGGTGGTGTAGTGGTTAGCGCTGTCGCCTCACAGCAAGAAGGTCCGGGTTCGAGCCCCGTGGCCGGCGAGGGCCTTTCTGTGTGGAGTTTGCATGTTCTCCCCGTGTCCACGTGGGTTTCCTCCGGGTGCTCCGGTTTCCCCCACAGTCCAAAGACATGCAGGTTAGGTTAACTGGTGACTCTAAATTGACCGTAGGTGTGAATGTGAGTGTGAATGGTTGTCTGTGTCTATGTGTCGGCCCTGTGATGACCTGGCGACTTGTCCAGGGTGTACCCCGCCTTTCGCCCGTAGTCAGCTGGGATAGGCTCCAGCTTGCCTGCGACCCTGTAGAACAGGATAAAGCGGCTACAGATAATGAGATAAGATGAAGATTAAAGCAAATAATGTGCATGAAATCGCTCGCTTCACGCAGTCAAGCAGACCGAGGAAGTCCGTGTGCGCATGCGCAGGTTTACCACCTTCTTTTTCTTCTTCTTTTGGGTTTTACGGCAGCTGGCATCCACAGTGTTGTGTTGCATTACTGCTATCTACAGGTTTACCTTTGACCGTGCACTGACAGTTCCATCATTCTGTCGCTAAACGAACAGCTGATTACAGGGCAATTCCATGTAAATGTCAACCTCACAGGAGATCCCAAATTTCAAACTAAATAAATAAATACATACATACATAAATATTTTGATCACCTAATATGTCACCGTCAGTCTTTCTTTCTTATAATGTAAACCCCAAGCTAAAATCAACTTTGATCATGTACAATTCTATATTATTGCCACAAGCCACAGAAATGTATGCTAAAATCCACAAAACAGCAAAACAATAGCCATCCTAAATATTATTTAAGAACTTTGATAGTTTTAGCTGATATTTAGAGAGTTTTTCAAAGGGTTATGCTGATTTTTCTAAACTTATGCCATGTCTATTTCAGACCCCGTCCACACGTAGCCGGGTATCTGCTAAATCGAAGATGTTTTTCTACGTTTTGGCCTGTCATCCACATGAAAACACATCAAAAACAAATATTTAAAAAAAACTCGGGGCAAAGTGAAGATTTTTGAAAACTCCGTGTATGCCTTTTCGTGTAGACAGAGATAACCGGAGTTTTGCGTTTTAGAACGTCACAATCTGCGCCAAAAAATGACGACAAATCTGCCCTGACGTAAACGTGCGACCTTTGTTTACTGCAGAAGCCAGATTAAGCATGGACAAAGAGTAATGGATCGGAGGAGTGCCTTGAAAGCGTTAATTATTGTGCAGGTGCTATTTACATGTTTAATTTTAGAAGCCCAACTACTGCTCCAAAAACAGGGTCAATATGTCCACATATTTGCTTTGACAAGATTCCCAATCAACGTTTTCTTGCGTCTTTTGAAGTTTATACTCCAAAATTGTGTTTCGAAGCAATTCTGTCTCCGAGTCTGTCCAGACGAACGAGCTTGGCGCCATGTTTTATGTTTAGGCGGAAGTGACGCCAACAGAGGGCTATTCTGATGTGATTAGGGGGTAGGATTTGGGGAAATAATGCCATCTACAGGTTTGGAATGCTTATGAATGTGATTGAAAACGCAGATGTTCGGTTATGTGTGGAAGGGATTTTTTTCGAAGACGAGGTGGTGTGGATAAAACGTTTTTATAAACGGAGGGGGGGAAAATGTTCGGTTTTAAAAATACCCGGCTGGGGGTGTCGTGGCTCGGGTGGCTAAGGCACCATGCCGTGGATCCGGGGACCCGGGTTCGGTTCCGGCCTGAGGTCATTTCCCGATCCCTCCCCGTCTCTCTCTCCCGATCATTTCCTGTCCTGTCTCTACACTGTCCTATCCAATAAAGGTGAAAAAAAGCCCCCAAAAAAAAAAATCTTAAAAAAAAAAAAAAATACCCGGCTACGTGTGTACATGGCCTCAGACGCGTCACATCCATAACGGAATTTCGTCACATCCATAACGCTGACTTTTCCTTCCGAAACTCTGCATGAAATACAAAATATTTTAAACAAAGATTTTTTTAATATTCACCTTGGACCCCTCTATCAAATGGATCTCTCCATTTCGACATTAGGTTTACAATTTCACAGAGTTTGATAAAAACGTACAGTCACCCAAGAAAAGTGATACTTTTTCGGTCACATCCATAACGCATCTTTTATTGGCGTTTTCTGGCATGCCCTAGATGTACTATGGGAATTGTTCTTGTTCTATCACTTCTCCAGTATGGTACAGCCTTAAAATATGCAACACCTGTTTAAATACTGGGAGACAATAAAACATGCACTGGGTCATTTGTTGCCATTTTGAGTTCAAGTGTCACGTCCATAACGCTGAATTGCTCTACACCGAGGTGCTCGCTGACCACTGATATTTATTAGTTTGGTCCTGCATTTCCTTTTCTTCGTATATAACATAACGTCTTTTCTTCTCGCTTTCCGTTACTGTAGTCGGTCTTTGACGTTTCATTCGCACACTCACGTCCTCCGTTTTTCTCTCCTGTTTCAAATTTGTATCCTACAATGCCTTGCGCGAACGGAGAAAGCCCACCACGTCATGCATGACATAGTATCTTGAATCGGGTCATGGTGAAGCAGGAAAAAATAGCGGAGAATTTAGGGCCACATGGCCCTAAATTCATTAATTGTTCGATTAAAAAAAAAACTAATAAAATTGTAAGCCTGTGATTCGAATTCAGTAGCTTTCGGTCCACTAAACAAAAATAATTAGGTGTTGGGGGGGGGGGATTTTTTTTATGACCTGAACTTGAAAAAACTGAAACGCAGTATAGCTTTTAATGTTTATAAGTGTACATTCTACATAAATATCTTTCAACAACTGCCCTTAGCTGTCCATTATAAGGGATTTGAGAGTAAAAAGTGTTTGCTGAACTCATTTTCATTGCAAAGAAACATGCTAAGACTGTCATTCCAGGCAATTCCACATATGCCACAGGTGCGTTTATAGGGATTAGGTTGAAAAGTGCTGCAGTGTCCCTTTAAGGTGACTGGAAGACATCTTGGTGCTCAGCTGAGGAGTCACCTTGACTCTCTGCAACTAGTCATGGTCTGTTTCCTGTAGGTCCGCCTACCTGCTGTATTACTTTGACGTGCATCAGAAGATGCAGCAAGAGCACCCGGACATGCCCCAGTCTGAGATCAACAAGCGCATCAGCGACAGCTGGAAGAGACTCACTGTCGCTGATAAAGGATATTACCTGGAGAAGGCTAAGATGGAGAAAGATGGCGTGGACCCAGTAAGTCATGAAGATTGTTGAACTAAAATTTAATGAAGTTGCTTAAAATGGCACCTGGATACACGTTTTCTGGCTTTCGACAGACTACACAGTCATCAGCTTCTCAAGACATCCCAGGCTTCCGGAAAATTCTGCCAAGAACCGACTACGTTCTCCTCCCGAAGACCTCTGTGGGGGAGGACAGGCCCGGAGCTTCTGTGGACATCTGTATGGAAGGTGATTCCCCTCTGACTCTGGGTAGTGAGGTGGAACTGGTGGAGCAGTGCGTCACCGTAGAGCCTTTAGCTGAAGACGCAGTTGTGCCTTTGAGTAGATCTTCGGCACTCCAAGCAATCCTGCCACAGTGTTCCACCTCGACTGGAAGATTTCTGACTTTCCCACAGCATAGCCGCCAGTCCACTAGCCTGGTGGTGAAGGAGGATGGAGGTAGGGCTTTGGGCAGAGCTTACGACATGGAAGTGGATGAGGGGTTTGAGGGCGTGGCCACGATTTCATCGGTCAAAGCAGAGTCTACTCATCTGGTAGCCATCATACCCAGTCATGTAAGACTGTCATCCCAGCTTTCTTTCCAGTCCAATATTTATATATTTTAACATGAACAACTAGGTAAACATTGGGTACAGAAATTAGATATCTATCCATCCATCCATCTAGCTAACAGTTATTCCACGAAATCGAGTCGTACATGAGCCGATAGCCGACGAGGCACGTAGCACCAAGTTGGCTATAAGCCATGTACGACGAGATTGAGTGGAATAACTGTTTTATTCTATCCACGTTCACTGGATTTTGAGAAACGGAGCATTTTTTATTTTTTGCAAATTCGATAAATAAAAGCTTCATACAAAACATCCGACAAAATCATTTCCGCTTGGGTGGACTTCTTAAAAACCCATCCATGGCTGCACGAATTGATTTTTGTAGGGGGTTTTTTTTGGGGGGGGGGGTAGAAAACGACATCTTGCTGTCGTGCCGAGGTATAGAATAGCTTTAGATGTTTATTTAATTCTTCCTTGGACATTTCAGTTTTTTTTTTAACTTTTCAAACTTCTTTGAACTTTTGAACCGGTTTAAAAAATTCAACAAATTTTAATGCTTAAAAATGAAGAATGTAATCAAACCGGCGAAATGACAGGAGCAATTTGTGAAAAATGCAATAATAATTCTTGAAAAAAATGTTCTTACCATCAAATACTTTCATTCCGTATTTTGTTGCTTTTTTTTGTATTTTTTGGAGGTTTTGTTTTTGAGTAGAGTTTTTATTTTGTCCTCGGTTGGTTCAGCAGCACGCTCCGCCATTTTGTTCTTCTCTACTCATGGTATATGAGCTAATAGCCTAGTAGTAGAGTAGCCAATCAGAGCACACGATTGCTCATATCCAGTGAATGTGGATAGAATATATTATATATATCGTGCAATGATAAATCAAGATACAAATTTATGAGTTCAATCAGTGAAATAAAAAGTGAATTGTGATAATTATCAGGCTCCATAAATTCTTAGTTTTTCCTAGCTGTTATTGTGTTGTTTTGACAGCAGACGTAAAATAACAAATTGCCGGAATACATATGACTTCACCCGAGGTGGAAGTAACGCAGCTCGAATGCCTATTATTATGCCTATTAGCTATTTTAATTAACAGGCTGTTGTATTTTATTTCAGCCTTTACAAATGAGGGCAAATAATTATTGTTGGTTATTAAGAAAATTAAATAAAGTTTTTTAATATAACAAAAGGATCATTCAAGTTGATGAAGAATAGAAATGGAAATAAGCGTTGCATTTTTTTTTTTGTTAATACAATTTTTCATTTTTATTTCTCAAAAATATTGTAGCAAAATCAAATCGTGAATTGGGTGAATTATTGCATGCCTATTATACAGTAATTACATTCAGTTTTGCTTTTCATTTTGTGGGACCATGTGGCCATGGAAACAGTCATGTACACAGATTAAAATATAAAATTCAGACAATTTACGTTAAAACAATGAATTCTGTCATGATCATATATAGGCTACGTTCACACTGCAGGCTGAAGTGACTCAAATCCGATCTTTTCGCCCATATGTGACCTGTATCCGATCTTTTATTGACAATATGAACGACACAGATCCGATTTTTTCAAATCCGACCCAGGCCGTTTGGATATGTGGTGCTAATTCCGATTCCTATCCGCTCTTTTCATATGCGACTTCAGTCTGAACCGCCAGGTCGCATTCATCCGACTTACACGTCATCAGCAAGCCACAAACGTCACTATTCTGCGCTGAAGTAGGCGGCGGGTCTCTCAAAAAAGTTACAACAACATGGCGCATAATCACGGGCGCAGATAGAGGGTGGGACTCGTCCCACCCAGATTTAAATTCACCTCGTTCGGTCCCCCCCACTTATAGGGAGGAAAAAACGTCTATGCTGTCTTTCTTTGCATAAGGCAAACCTCACGGAAAAATCAAAAGACTAATTACCATTCGGTTTATTGAGGTGCACGGCAGTGTATACATAGTTGCAACAACTCACATAAAACAAAACAAAGACTGATATTCGGTTGGTTGAGCTGCGCAGACTGCACAGGTTGCGAGCTCGAGCTTGGTTGCTATGGTAACCCACAAGTTTGACCGGCATATCGGGGTTGGGGTTGGTTTGCTGGCAGCTTTGTCCCCCCAGTTTTTTGTCCCCCCCCCAGTTCAAAAAACGTATCTGTGCCCCTGCGTATGACATCAATGCGAGGGACGCTTTGGGCTGTGAAGGTTCTGAATCTTCTCAATGGAAGGACGCAGAGGTTAGGGAGCTGATTTCCATTTGGGGGGATGCAGCTATTCAAGCTAGATTGGATGAGTCATACCGCAACTGGGCGGTTTTACTTCCGTAAACACTGGCCATGCTCACTGCGTGTGACGTCGTCGTATCCTGCAATGCGCATGCGGAACACTTTTAGGTCGCTTTTCGTTCATACTGAGGATCACATACAAGTCGCATATATTTGTTAATGTGAACGACCTCACAAAAAAATCGGATTTCACAAAAAAATCGGAATTGAGCATTAAGCCTTGCAGTGTGAACGTAGCGATAGTAAGAACATTTTATAACATAGGCTGACAGTGGTGCTTGAAAGTTTGTGAACCCTTTAGAATTTTCTATATTTCTGCATAAATATGACCTAAAACAACATCACATTTAAAAAAAGAGAACCCAGTTAAACAAATGAGACAAAAATATTATACTTGGTCATTTATTTATTGAGGAAAATGATCCAATATTACATATCTGTGAGTGGCAAAAGTATGTGAACCTCTAGGATTAGCAGCTAATTTGAAGGTGAAATTAGAGTCAGGTGTTTTCAATCAATAGGATGACAATCAGGTGTGAGTGGGCACCCTGTTTTATTTAAAGAACAGGGATCTATCAAAGTCTGTTCTTCACAACACATGTTTGTGGAAGTGTATCATGGCACGAACAAAGGAGATTTCTGAGGACCTCAGAAAAAGCATTGTTGATGCTCATCAGGCTGGAAAAGGTTACAAAACCATCTCTAAAGAGTTTGGACTCCACCAATCCACAGTCAGACAGATTGTGTACAAATGGAGGAAATTCAAGACCATTGTTACCCTCCCCAGGAGTGGTCGACCAACAAAGATCACTCCAAGAGCAAGGCGTGCTTTAGTCAGCAAGGTCACAAAGGACCCCAGGGTAACTTCTAAGCAACTGAAGGCCTCTCTCTCATTGGCTAATGTTAATGTTCATGAGTCCACCGTCAGACGAACACTGAACAACAATGGTGTGCATGGCAGAGTTGCAAGGAGAAAGCCACTGCTCTCCAAAAAGAACATTGCTGCTCATCTGCAGTTTGCTAAAGATCACGTGGACAAGCCAGAAGGCTATTGGAAAAATGTTTTGTGGATGGATGAGACCAAAATAGAACTTTTTGGTTTAAATGAGAAGCGTTATGTTTGGAGAAAGGAAAACACTGCATTCCAGCATAAGAACCTTATCCCATCTGTGAAACATGGTGGTGGTAGTATCATGGTTTGGGCCTGTTTTGCTGCATCTGCGTCAGGACGGCTTGCCATCATTGATGGTATAATTCAGAATTCATTGTTCCAGCGAATTCTAAAGGAAAATGTCAGGACACCTGTCCATGAACTGAATCTCAAGAGAAGGTGGGTCATGCAGCAAGACAACGACCCTAAGCACACAAGTCGTTCTACCAAAGAATGGTTAAAGAAGAATAAAGTGAATGTTTTGGAATGGCCAAGTCAAAGTCCTGACCTTAATCCAATGGAAATGTTGTGGAAGGACCTGAAGCGAGCAGTTCATGTGAGGAAACCCACCAACATCCCAGAGTTGAAGCTGTTCTGTGTGGAGGAATGGGCTAAGATTCCTCCAAGCCGGTGTGCAGGACTGATCAACAGTTACCACAAACGTTTAGTTGCAGTTATTGCTGCACAAGGGGGTCACACCAGATACTGAAAGCAAAGGTTCACATACTTTTGCCACTCACAGATGTAATATTGGGTCATTTTTCTCAATAAATAAATGACCAAGTATAATATTTTTGTCTCATTTGTTTAACTGGGCTCTCTTTATCTACTTCTAGGACTTGTGTGAAAATCTGATGATATTTTAGGTCATATTTATGCAGAAATATAGACAATTCTAAAGGGTTCACAAACTTTCAAGCACCACTGTATGTATTGTTGTTTTTGCTATAAAGGAGATGCATTGTGCAGAGTTGTGATTTGAATCAGATATGAGTTTACAGTAGTGTGGAGACATGACACAGCATTTCATTTGACATTGGACAAAAACCTAGAGCTTTGTGCTGACAGAAGGAATGCAAAAATTGCTTAAAGCAATATATATAAAAGCGCGCTGGGGGGGAAAATGCAGTATGTTTCTGGGGTTTTAATGAACCTTTGTTATTGTGCAGTATATATTTTGAAAGAGCACTAGTTTGTCAGTCACAAACAATAATTTGATTTATGTGTTAACTTTGTATTATAATTAAGCATCTTTTGCATTACTAACTAAACGTTTATATGTTGATTTTCGTATTGTATTTTTTAGGAGCTGGTAGAAAACAAAGTTGTCCCTGCAGTCAACCCAGTAATGATGCTCCCCTTGGTGAACCACGCCAAACCAGAGCCTAAGCCCTCCTTTAAACTAGTCAGTAGTACTTCTAAATGGTTCTTGCTGAATTCTTTTTTTTTATTATTATTTTTAACATTGTATGTACTGATGAATTATGAAACTATCATTGTCCATCCATAGTTGTCTTTAGTATAATTGTACTGTGTAATCTTTAAAACCCTGAGCTCTGATTCACTGTCAGTAGTGACGCATTTGACTTCTGGTTTCAGTCCATAAAGTACACTAGGAGGGGTCGAGGCTATTGTAGCACTCCTGGATGCTCTTTCTCCTACGTGACTCGCCATAAACCTCCTCGCTGTCCTGACTGTGGACAGCACCTCGGTGGAAAGTGGTTTCCGTCCGTGAGTCAATCCATCTCCTCAATGTTACTCATTTGTCTTTCGAATGAAATAACAAGGTGACTTGACGTAGTCCTGCTAACTACTAGCTCCGTGTTTGATGTTTTGGCCCATGAGTCATACACGCAAAGGGTTTTTAGTGCATCTGGCCATAAGCCCGATGAGCTGTTCCCATGGCTCAGCATCCGTCGTCCACAGTTCAGTTAAATCGTATTTCCTCCATCAGTTCTACACAGATTTCCGTTCTGATTGTTTTGTTTGAAAGAACTCATCACTCCGCACAAAACCTGGTCATTGTTTTGTCAAATATTTTGCTAACGAGTTCATAATTAGGCCAAATTAACGAATTTTCCAGGCCTCTCAGTAGAATTTTATCTCCTGTCTAATTTCTCATCCGATTCCAGTTCTGATTGATGTTTGTTTGTTTGTTTGTTTTGGCTAGATTTTCCCATAAGGAACAAAATTTGTTCATTTGTTTGTTGATTTTCCTGTTGTAAACAAGTTGTTTACAAGTTTGTTTATTTTCCAGTCCCCCCAGGATTCCGCGGGCCTTTTTTGTGATTGTTGCGGGCTAAAATGTCTGATGTTGCAGGGGGGTTTTCCAAAAAATTGCGATGAAAGTTGCGGTGCTTTTTAGGTTTTTGTTGCGATTACATTGCAGGAGGAAGTGAAAGTTGCGAGAAATTGTTGCGATTTTCTCTTTTTGTGATTAAAATTGAGTGATGTGTTAAATATTAAGTTATTACTGAAAAACTATCGATTAAAAAAACAAAGACACTGAGAAATGGTCCTATAAACAACTTTACCAATATAAAAGATTAGCAGGACTACAAAAATGCAGAAAAATAGGCTTTACTTACTTATCCAAATGCACCTGTTGGTTCAAAAGTTAAAGTGCAGAGAACCTCACAGCACAACATGAAGTTACTTTAAAATATAATATAAATGCCTCAGCTTTCATGTAAGAAAAAAACTATTAATACTAGTACTGTGTGCAGGCAGTCTCTCCTGAAGACTAAATTAAACAATAATTATAAACTAATAAAATAAATGTCTCAGGCTTCATAGAAGAAAAAAAAACAGTTTGAACAGAATCTCACAGTATGATGCTGAAGCTGCCTAAACAATGGAAAATAAAATACCATTTTGGCAAAAATGCTGGCATCCATTAATTTCTTGTATTAAGTAAAAAAATAATGTAAAGTGCACACAGTCCTTCACTGTAAACATAGCACACTTTCGGTAACAGAATTTAAGCCTACATAAACACTGACTCGCACATGCTGCTTCTCTTGAACGTATACACGGTAGTAAGGCGGAAGGTAGTTTGTCGACGTCACCTCAAGACGACGCCAACGGTTGGTCAAATTTGCGGGAAAGTTGCGGTGACTGGATATAATTGCAAGACCGCCCTGAATTCGCGGGGATTGGTTGAATTTGCGTTGAAGTTGCAAATCGCAACATCGCGAAATCCTGGAGGGTCTGATTTTCAGTTTAAGCGTATCTCCTCCGTCAATTCGCCACGGATTTCCATTCCGATTTGTTTTATTTGAAAGATCTAGATCTTCTGTACAACACTTGGTCATTGTATTGTCAATTTTTTGCGAACAAATTAGTAATTAGGTCAGCTTAACACATTTTCTTCTCATTTATTGAACAAATTCAGTTCTGATGGATGTTTTGGGTCGATCTTCCTTCAGGGAACAAAATTTAGTCCTTTGTTGATTTTCCTGTTGTAAACAATTATTCGTGGAGGTTGGTCCTCGCTCACATTTTCACATTTCAGTTCTGTTTTGGTCGTCATGGTTGTTTTGATGGCAGGCCAGATGAGCAACGACATCCTTGACGCTCTGGTTTTCAGGGTTCGTACAGTCATGGAAAACCTGGAAAAGTTATGGTATGTGATTTATGTCGTTTTCCAGGACTGGAATACTCCTGGAAACACGAGCACCCTGGAAAAGTTATGGAATTTATCTGCCTTCCTTTGTGAACAGACAATGTGATTTAAAATTGGTTATTGTATATTGTAAACAACTTATAATAAGAAAATCATGCGTGTTGATTTGATTAATCAGCCAGTGCGGAGATCATTACTGATCCGCTTTTTCCCCCTCTCCGGCCACTGTTCATATCATGTGTGACGTGCGTTGCCTAGATGCAGTGTAAACTTCCTTCAGTCTTTAGATCAGATCGTGTGGCTTGTACTATGCCAAGAGACAAAGTACACAATGCCAGGGAAATGTACATTTAATAATGTCTGGCTTCATGCCGAAAAATACAAATCGTGGTTGGAGAGGGTAGAGGACCCTGGAAGAGCCAAATGTGTCTTATGCAGTAAAATATTCGACATAGCTAACATGGGAGAAGCAGCTCTTACTAGCCATGCCAAAGGCGCTAAGCACCAAGCTGTAGTCGCTGCCTGCCAAGCAAACTCAATCGGCAGTTTTTTTTCAACCTCACACGACGACACCCACATCCACGCTGACATCTACCTGCATTACTGCCACTTCGTCTTTGAGACGAGGAACGCTTTCAAATACTGTAACTAGAAATGACTCACTTACTGCGGAGATATTCTGGGCGCGAAAGGTAATCAAAGCTCACTACTCCTTCAAGTCGTGTGAGGATACAGCCCAGTTGTTCCAGGCCATGTTTCCCGATAGTCAGATAGCCACAAGATTTGCGTGCGGTGAATAGGGTTGCAAAGGGGCGGAAAATTTCCGGAAAGTTTCCATGGAAACTATGGTACGGGAATTTTGGGAATTTTCAAAAAAAAAAAAAGCACTGGAATTACGGTAATTTAGGGGAATTATTTAATTATTTTATTAGAAAATTTTATATATATATATATATATATATATATATATATATATATATATATATATATATAAAATATTTATATATATAAAATCATCTCATCTCATTATCTGTAGCCGCTTTATCCTGTTCTACAGGGTCGCAGGCAAGCTGGAGCCTATCCCAGCTGACTACGGGCGAAAGGCGGGGTACACCCTGGACAAGTCGCCAGGTCATCACAGGGCTGACACATAGACACAGACAACCATTCACACTCACATTCACACCTACGGTCAATTTAGAGTCACCAGTTAACCTAACCTGCATGTCTTTGGACTGTGGGGGAAACCGGAGCACCCGGAGGAAACCCACGCGGACACGGGGAGAACATGCAAACTCCGCACAGAAAGGCCCTCGCCGGCCACGGGGCTCGAACCCGGACCTTCTTGCTGTGAGGCAACAGCGCTAACCACTACACCACCGTGCCGCCATATATTTTATAAACATTTATTATTTATTAATTATTTATTTATTATTAAGTCATAAACAAACAAATATAAACATTTTATTTTGTCATCAGCAGACATTATTGCAAAATGGAGACAATTAAAACACGATTACAACATTTTAGCACATCTGATGTCCCATTAAACTAGCACTAACACATTTTGCTGTAGCTAGCTAGCATGAGAATTTATTCAATGAAATGTTCTAATTATCTTACATTTACATTTATTTTTACCAGTAAGCTAGCATTAAATTTAGTTTTCTTACATGAAATGTTCATAGGAAGCTTTCATTTAGCTTATCTGGTTTCCCATTAAGCTAGCACAATTTGCTGTAACCAGCATCACAAGCTAACTACTTCAATGAAATGGCACAATTCTAATTTACAAGTAAATTAGCACTAGATTTATTCTACTATACCTTTTCATTTTTACTTAAATACCATAATAGATAAAAAATCATCCTCAAACATCCTCAAAACTTACTTGATGGCATGTAGTCCTTTGTCTGTAATGTGTGATCTCGGCAGTTTGTATTTAAAACAGTCCTAGCTCTTCAGAATTCTAGAAGTTATTGTGCATGTGATAGAGGGATGCAAAATGCATGTAAGGGGTGTGGCTTCAATGGCTCCTGAGAAAATAACATGTTTTGTCCATGTGAGTGAGTAACAGTGTGCTATGCACAACTTTATTCCCATAAATCTGCCTCTTTTAACCAAGATTATGCTACAATATTTTTTTCTATTTACTTAATTGATGTCCACTTTCAAAATTCCCAGTCTTTTCCCGAAAATTCCCATGGAAAGTTTCCACCTTTGAAAATTCCCGGAATTTTGCAACTCTAGCGGTGAACGCAAGTGTGCATATCTCTGCACATTTGGACTATCTTCATAACAAGGTAAAGAAGAGAATGAGAATGCGAGATTGTGAAAGCAGCCATAACATTTATATCCTGTTTATTCCGAACATGCATATTTGATGTTTGAACATATTGATCGAATAACAACGCAAACAATGAACTCCAGTCTTCAGCTCAGACAAAATAAGTGAGAAGGAATGAGGTGAATGCAGCACCAAATAAGAGAAGCAGAAAGAATGTAACTCAAGAAAACCCCGATTAATCCATTAAATGTCTAGGTTCACATTCGTGAACCCCTACTACAACACACCTTTCCTATTAGTTTCACTGTAGTTACTGAATAAATGAACTTAAATGGTTATAATGTGGAAAATTCCTTTTAATTTTGTTCTAAGGGTGTGCACATTTTGGTTGCATCGTCGCTTCTATTAAACCAGGGATGTGATTTTTCCGTGAATTCGCGGAATTCCGCTTTTTTCACCTCAAAACTTGAAGAAAAAATTTTTTCCGATTTTTCCCTCATCCACATTCGTATCCTATTCGTTCCGACTTTGTTTGAAAGATGGCAGCCTCAGATTTGCATTTTTACGCTCGATCACGGAGGCTGCCATCTTTCGACTCTTTGTTTGAAGCGAGCTTACGTACAGCTATCTGACAAGCGCGTTCATTGTTTGTTACAGAGCGATGAGCCAATCACGTACCTCGTTTCATCTCAATGACGGAATTGCGTAAATGACGTAATTACGTCAATGAGATGAAACGAGGTACGTGATTGGCTCATTGCTCTGTAACAACCAATGAACGCGCTTGTTAGATAGCTGTACGTAAGCTCGCTTCAAACAAAGAGTTGAAAGATGGCAGCCTCCGTGATCGAGCGTAAAGATGCAAATCGAGTTAAAGAAATCGACAGAATAGTGAAAAAGAAGTTCCGCTTGGAATGGTTGGAGAAAAACCGCGGCTCGCCTCGGGGCGAATTACGTCACAAGGCGCGGGGCTAGCGGGCCCTGCTCGCGCTGGTTCTTTGGGGTGTGTGTGTGAGAGAGAGAGTGTGTGTGTGAGAGTGAGTGAGTGTGTGAGAGTGAGCGAGAGTGTGTGTGTCAGAGTTGCATGTTGACCATTAAATTGGCTTGAATTTGTTAATCATGACAAGTTTTTTCTTGTGTGTTTGCTTGCCATTTTAGTACAATTTTTAAGTCAGAAAACCCCAGAACCCAGGAGCTTCGGGGGGCTTCCCCCCTTGTCCCCCCACCAGGCCGCTGCCCTGGACCAGCTGGGGGCTGTGGCCCCCAGCCCCCCGGCTAAAATTTTCAGATAATTTCACCAGCCCCAAATCACATCCCTGATTAAACACTTTGTACTAGCTATGGTTTACATAATATTTGGCATATATATGGCGGCACGGTGGTGTAGTGGTTAGCGCTGTTGCCTCACAGCAAGAAGGTCCTGGGTTCGAGCCCCGTGGCCGGCGAGGGCCTTTCTGTGCGGAGTTTGCATGTTCTCCCCGTGGGTTTCCTCCGGGTGCTCTGGTTTCCCCCACAGTCCAAAGACATGCAGGTTAGGTTAACTGGTGACTCTAAATTGACCGTAGGTGTGAGTGTGAATGGTTGTCTGTGTCTATGTGTCAGCCCTGTGATGACCTGGCGACTTGTCCAGGGTGTACCCCGCCTTTCACCCGTAGTCAGCTGGGATAGGCTCCAGCTTGCCTGCGACCCTGTAGAACAGGATAAAGCGGCTACAGATAATGAGATGAGATATATATATATATATATATATATATATATACACACACAGTTGTGGTCAGAAGTTTACATACAGTGGCATGAATGTCATGGCAATATTTGGGCTTTCAGTCATTTCTCTGAACTGTTCTTTTTCTGTGGCAGAATGTACAGCAGACATCTTTAATTAAAAAAACAACACTAGAATTTGGTGCACAAGTTTTAATGTTCTTTGGGTTTTCTGAAATCAACACAGGGTCAAAACTATACATACAGCACACCTAATATTGACATTTTAGAGGTTATGCGTAGTCATGGAAACTTGTGGCCAACTCATGGAAAAGTCATGGAAATTTGTTGGTTAAAATGTGTACGAACCCTGGGTTTTAAATTATTGTTAGTTGTAAACGATCTGAGCGTCCACCAAACAAATCTCTGTGAATTAGCGAGTTATTATGGAAATAACATCATAGAACAAGCATGTTAATATAGTATAAGCCTCCGATTTGCCCTGCAGTCCACGCTATTGTCAGAGCTGCTGTTGTAGAAGATAAATCAACACCCGCTGACCAATCAGAATTGAGAATTCAGCAGCGCTGAAGTATAAAATGCCGTAATTGTGGCTATATGAGATCTTTGACTGTCTGTTTCCACGTATAGTGTTCGAGCTTCATTTCCCCTCAGTAATATGAGATGTTTGCTGAGAGATTTCATGCGCCTTCATTTCAGGCAGCCAAAAAAGCAGGACCTGGTTCTAACCCGTCTCCACAAAAACTGAAAGGTCACCCTGATGGTTCCAGTTCTGCTGAAGTGGCTATTCAGAGCACCGTTCAGCCATCTGACACGGTCACCGGACAAACACAGGCACCCAAGAGCAAAAGCGACAAAACAGTGCGTCATCCTAAGGTTCCAGCCGACGTCTCTGCAGCATCCGCGAATGCTCCTGGACCCTGGAGGAGAGAAAAGATGGGTGTAGTTACGGTTTATCAACCAGCCGGTGGTGGTGGTGGTGCCTTTGACAAAACTTCAGACGCCTTTCAGCTGTCAGGATCAACAGCTGTCATGTGAGCAGATTTGTTAGAAATGGAATTAAACTTTGGTTTGGCATTGAAGCATATATGAATATTGTTCAACCAATTGTGCTACATATCCCTCATTAGTATAACTGTACTGTAACTGTATCTAATGTAGCCTGAGATTGAATTTCATTTTAACAAGTTCATCTTTGACTCAATGTTCAAGTGGGTTAAGTGGTGGCCATGTCCAGGTCATTAGCAAAGACACGGGTCAGAAACGGCGCATTCGGGCCATTCTCCCCGCCCCTGCCACCAAAAGTAAGCACTGTATCAAACATGATTAACTTTTTACCCCATATATTTGTGGAGTTCCTGGTGGTTTGGCACTCGGTGGGATTTTAATGCTGGTTTTTGCTGAATCTTTAACAGGCATTCCGTCTCAGCCAGCGGTTGTTCAGTGGATAACAGTGCCTCCAAGTAAGATTAAAGGCGACACAAAAATCGCAGCTCGAACAGGTAATAATTAACAATTATTCCACAAAATCAAGTCGTACATGAGCTGATAGCCGACGAGGCGTGTCGTGCCGAGTTGGCTGTCAGCCATGTACGACGAGATTGAGGCTTTATTCTATCCACATTCACTGGATTTTGAGAAACGGAGCGTTTTTATTTCTCATCTCATTATCTGTAGCCGCTTTATCCTGTTCTACAGGGTCGCAGGCAAGCTGGAGCCTATCCCAGCTGACTACGGGCGAAAGGCGGGGTACACCCTGGACAAGTCGCCAGGTCATCACAGGGCTGACACATAGACACAGACAACCATTCACACTCACATTCACACCTACGGTCAATTTAGAGTCACCAGTTAACCTAACCTGCATGTCTTTGGACTGTGGGGGAAACCGGAGCACCCGGAGGAAACCCACGCGGACACGGGGAGAACATGCAAACTCCACACAGAAAGGCCCTCGCCGGCCCCGGGGCTCGAACCCGGACCTTCTTGCTGTGAGGCGACAGCGCTAACCACTACACCACCGTGCCGCCACTTATTGCAAATTTGATAAATTTAAAACTTTATACAAAATGTCCCACAAAATAATTTCCGCTTCAGCGGACTTCTTAAAAACCTAGCAATGGCTGCATGAATTGACTGACTTGTTTTTTATAGAAAGTCCTGTCTCGCTGTCGTGCCGAGGTATAGAATAGCTTTAGACATTTATTTAATTCTTCCTTGGACATTTCAGTGACACAATTTTCAAACTACTTTGGGCTTTTGAACCAGTCAAAAAAGAATTCAACAAATTTTAATGCTTAAAGGTGGAAAACGTAAACAAACCGGCGAAATTACAGGAGCAATTTGTGAAAAATGCTATAATAAGAATTCTTGAAAAACAAACAAAAAATGATGTGTTCTTACCATCAAATACTTTCATTCCATATTTTGTTGCTTTTATTTTGTATTCGTTGGGGTTTTGTTTTCGAGTCAAGTTTTTGTTTTGTCTTCGGTTCAGCAACACCAGTTTGTTTTTCTCTACTCATGGTATATGAGCTGATAGCCTAGTAGTAGAGTAGCCAATCGGAGCACACGATTGCTCATATCCAGTGAATATGGATAGAATATATATATTTATTTTTTTCGCGGTCCAAATCCTGCGCTCTGATTGGCTGGCGAGCGGGTCCGTGTCCTACGGTACGGGCCCCGGTTATGGACCTCTGGTGACTCGCTCGTTCACAACAACAACAACAAACATAGTAGCATTTTTTGTCAACATTTATCTTTTTTATAAGATTTATTTATAAGATTATCAAAAATCTTATAAATTTTTGCCAGCATTTCTCAGGAGAATAGCTTTAATTTTACAGCATGGATAGCGATAATGACAGTATTCACAGCGAAAGCGAGTTTTACTACCCTGAGGAAGAAGAAATAAAAGAAAACATTTCAGGAGAAAGCTTAAAACCTCTAATTTGCTAACAGTTTGATCTAATTAGTTAATGAGGCCCATTTTGGACCATGTTATCCTAATACATAATATTACAGGGCTCGAAATTCGCGGTGGTCCGGTCGCCCGAGGCGACTTAATTTGTCATTTGGCGGGTAATTCCTGTCACTAGCCAGCTGAAAATAAAAAATATACATGAAGCGAAGATTCAGACACACCGTCAACTAAAGCCGCCACATATTAAGTGTGTGCCGTGTCTGTGTTAATCGATGTGTTTATCGGCAGGACGGAAAATACCGAAGAATTCGAATCGTATCGTGTACGATTCAGGCTGTCGGTTTTTTCACTACTGCGCATGCATATAACGCATCTCGCTGAATATCGCAGTAATCACGTGTAGTATTGGAGCAGGTGGGTGGAGCACAGAAGCACGGCAGGCCAGAACTGAGTTCTCAATGAACTATTTATTGCTAGCTTTTCAGCCTTTTATCACTTCCCAGTTGCGCGCGTGCACGCGCACACACACACACACACACACACACGCACACACACACGTGTTCTGGTTGGGGAGAGAGAGCTCCCTTTCTCTGCTCTCCTCTCCTTTTAAAGGGTGCGGTCACTGGGGAAGACACACAAACACAGGTTAATCCCCATCAGGTGCAATGATTCCACCACTTACCTTCCCTGACTCCGCCCTCCATTCACAGACCGATGCTTGGCCACGCCCCCGCTGCGACATCACGTTATCAAATTCAATAGATGTGGCCACATTATCACCCATTTAAACACGCGTGTTTGTTGTTGTTTACATCTGCCAAAGCTACATTGCGATGTGGAATTTTCTGAAAGGTGTATAGAAACCGCCAGAGACGGGGACAAAGCGACCTCGGTCTGAAGAGGAGAAACGACAAAGGACTTATAAGCAAACGTGGGAGCAGGGTAGGCCTCGGCTGCGATACGATTTTTATGGAATAATAAATTTTTTTCAAGTTGATTCCTAGTCAGTATGAAGCTCCTAATGCTTTCTCTCTCATAAATGGTTAAATACAGAAAGCATGTTGGACATATTTTGGATGCTATAGTCATGATGGTAAGTATATTTGTTTTCAATACTCATACACCAAGTTGCCAAGTTTTCCAATATATTATTATTTGTTGATATTATATTATCGTGCTCTGTGTTGTTCTCATTTATGTATTTAACAACAGTATCAAAATACTCGGGTCTCGAAATAAATGCACATTAGTCATGAACAATGGTAACTACTCTCTTTTGCGTTATTTTTGACAGAAGTAAAATTCATACATGAACACATTTTGGCTAGTTGATTTTCTGTTTGGCGAGTTACTCTGGAAGGTAACTAGTCCGGCTGGCTGGTGAAAAAAAAAAAAAAGAATTTCGAGCCCTGTATTACGTTTGGTAAAAACTTTAAACCAGTACAATCTCTTCTTCGAAGTTTCACCAAATGGCTTTATTTATGCAATATAAAGGTCATAATACTGTATTAACTTTGGTCGAGCAAAAACATGGCTGAATCCTGAATGACTCAATTGTGTATAAATAGGGGACTACATAGGCGGCAAAATGTAGTTTTTTTTTCCTGCCATGGAAGTGCACTTGTATACCGAGGAGGAAGCAATTTGCATTACAGCCGTGAATGACGATTCAAAATGGCGGCTCGGCTCGGTTTTCCCTTTCGGGCGCTCCCGTTTTCTGTTAGAATTTGGTAAAGAAAAAAATAAATATATTATTTACCAGCTTAAGGTCGGCCCGTATGGTGAAATACTGTGACCTCGGCCTTGAATACTGACCTCAGCCCAGAGGGTCTCGGTTAGTACTTTCAAGACCTCGGTCACAGTATTTCACCGTACGGACCTCCCAGCTGGTAAATATATGTATAAAATCGTGCAATGATAAATCAAGACACAAATTTGTGAAATAAAAAGTGAGTTGTGATTATTATCAGGCTCCATAACCTCTTAGTTTTTCCTTGCTGTCATTGTGGTGTTTTGGCAGCAGATGTAAAATAGCATAAATTGTGGGAATACATATGACTTCACGCTCGGTGGAAGTAACTCCGCTCTAATGCTTATTATTATGCTTATTAGCTATTTTAATTAACAGGCTGTTATGTTTTACATGCTTACCATCAAATACTTTTACTCCATATTCTGTTGCCTTTTTTTTTTCTCTTGGGGGGGGGGGTTGTTTTCAAGCAGAGTTTTTATTTTCTTCTCGGTTGGTTCAGCAACATGCTTCACCATTTTTGTTTTTCTCTACTCGTGGTATATGAGCCAGGCTTGTAGTACTCAGATCCAGGACTTGTGACTTGACTTAGACTTGAGCACTGGTGACTCGGACTCGTGCATTCACTGCATTCGGACTCGTAAATTGGAGACAAGGACTCGGATTCTTTCTTTATTTTTTGTAACATGCCATAATAATTTGACGTAAGATATTTATACTGTACATTAATTTTTATCCTAATTTCATGCAAGAGATGCACATTCACCTGTTCATACATCATTTTCAGGAACAAACTAACGTTAACTTCGCTAAAATGCCTGGAGAGAAGCCCCTAGGATTGTCCGCTTTGCTTATACAGACTTCTCGTGCAGTTGGAAAAAATGCACTGCTGTGTGTTCTGTATGTAGAAGAACTATCGAGGAGACGACGGGGACGACCTCAAACTTCAGTCGTCATTTGGCAAGACTCCACCCAGAGAAGGAAGTGACACGCTATGTTCATTACTCTGTTGATGGTGGGCGGGGCTTGCTGAGCAATGAACTAGCTAGTGTTAATCCTCTCTCATGTTATTTGCCCTGTTGATAGTGGGCGGGGCTTGCTGAGCGATGAACAAGCTTTTTATCTGTAGCCTGTTAACTAAAATGGGGCAGTCGAGCAGGAACGTTCGTCCAACACAGCAGCAGAGACGCTTTCAGATAAAGCCACCATCAAATGGTGCAATTGGAGTCTTGTTCTCAGACTCGACTTGAAATTTTCTTTAATGACTTGGACTTGAACACTGGGGACTCGAGACTGGACTCGGACTCTGTTTAGCGACTCGACTACAACACTGATATGAGCTGATAGCCTAGTAGTAGATTAGCCAGTCAGAGCGCACGATTGCTCATATCCAGTGAATGTGGATATAATGACTGTTATACCACTGCATTTGATTAATATAAATTTTGAACCAAAACAGATGCAAATTCCTCCTTTTATTCTGAATGTAGCTGTGTTGCCATGACATTGAGTGCTTTTGTTGGGTTTGGTGGTTTTCCACTGGAGTTTTGAGGTTAATGTAATCCTCCAGCTTCCTGTTTGTCATCATGGAAACCGTCTACGTCATCACACAGTCACCTAAAAATGTCAGCTGGCTCACTAATACGGTTTCTCTACAAACAGTTTTAAAACAGTAGCGGACTATGACTGTTGCAGGGCTGTGAAAAATCTGCGGAATTCCGCGAATTTGGCCGCCAAAAATATCATTTTAGTAAATCATCTAATTTTGCAATAACAAACTGGGGGGGTAGGGGTTGTTGTCTACCGACCGCTAGTAGTCTCGTATAGAGACTGTCACCGAGCCGGTGAGTCTGGGAAAGAGCCTACCGCAAATTGTTCTTTCTGTAACGACCAGGGCTTTGAACCGGTTCAAGGAACGAAAACGAAAACCGGGAACTTTTTCTATTTCACATGGAACAGAAACGAAACCAGAAACTTTATTATTTTTTATGTTCCGGAACAGAAACGCTTATTAAAAATAATGGTAACCGGTTAATACCGGTTTTTATTTCGTTCCTCAAAGTTTCCGTAGCCTACAAATAAAAAAGTCATTCTTCTCCTGCGCAAGTTTCTATGACCCGCTGGGGTTCACTTCCTGTGTGACGTTCGCTGACTGAATGGAGAGAGCGGGAAGGTGGACTCCATGTGATAATAAGTGAGTAAGTACATTACTGAGTGTCTGAGCAAAGAAGAGCCTGAACGTTGCAACCTCCCTATTGGCTGTTTGTAAAAATGTATCAGTTGTTGCCCTTCCCACGGGAATCATCGCGGGCTCGAGAGACGAGACCTGACGAGTTAGTTCGTTGGTAGCAGAACAAAATGTCTGGACACAAATCGGGTTTTCAGAAAAGGAAAGAAAATAAACGGAGGGTCGAAAATACAAAAAAGGAGGCAGAAAATGCAAAACGAGTTTTAAGGTAGGACAAATGGTTAGTTTTCTGAGGCAGCCCGCCGTGGCTGCAGGCTTTCAGTTGTGTCATTGAATGGTTACTTTTCTGAGGCAGCCCGCCGTGGCTGCCTGCAGGCTTATTTATTATAGCCCATTTAGTTAAAATAGTTGATATAAAATGTTTATAGTTATAGTTATGTGATGGTTGTCCTGATTTAGACTGGTGTTTTTTTGGGGGGGGGTGCGCGATGTTGCACCCGGGTCCAGATTAGGGCAGAACCGGCCCTGGCTACATTTCAGGTGTAGTTTGTTTTATGTATGTATGTACTTGCATAGATGTGTACTTGGTCTTCCAATATGGCGCCTAACAAAATCTCGCAGCGCGGTGACGTCATGCGGTAGCCCTCTATAGGGCCTGACTAGCCTTTGGTAACACACTAAACGAATTATCTTTCATTTTTGGCACTTCTTCTGTTTGTGTAGATGGGAAGACATACTGAGAATCCAAATTGCCAACATTTGAAATAATAATTGTTTTGAATTATTTCTTGTCTTATTTAATGAAGGTTGTAATAGAATTAGCCTACATTTGGCTTAAGTTGGATGAGACAGAGACATAATTTTATAGCCATTTGTTAAACAGCTGACAGGGAACGTAATTAACCGTTCCGGGAACGAAATTTTTTTGTTCTAACCGGTTCAGGAACGTCTATTTAATGGTGGAACCCAAAACCGGAAACGTTAAAATTCCGTTTCTGTTCGGAACGAACCAATAGGAAAAAAATTCCGGTTCAAAGCCCTGGTAACGACATTGTAATTTTTTTGGTATCTTTTTTTTCTTTTGCGACAATGACAGACCAGTTTACGGCATTTGTATCATGTTTACAAACCACGGCGCGAATCTTGTGTTCTTTTCGTTTTACCATTGTGCTCTTTAAACACGCTTTCGATATCAACGGTTTTGAAAAGGAGAATTTCGCGGTATGTCCGCGTTACGGAGGGACATCGTTCAGAGGGAGGACGGTGAGACCGACGATGTCAAAAACATTGACAAGGAAAACGGCATCAAAAATCCATGGACTTGGCCATGGCTGGAGTTTAAAGTCGGTAGTGAATATCTCCATGAGCACATACGGAAGATAAAAGAACCGGGGAAAGCTTACTGCATCTTGTGCCATCAGGATGTGAAGTACGGTTCTGGTGGAAGAACACGTTTGGTTGACCATGTTAAAGGAAAAAAAACCATGCGGAATTGGTGAAATTGAAGCTGTTGAACTATAGATTACCAGGTAGACCATCTTGTTCACATTTATTATTTATGTAGTTTTAACTTGTGTTATTGTTCATAATGTTCATTGTTATCATGAATATGTAATGAAAGAGAGACCAAAAGAGCAAGGAAAAGCCGTATAGAAAGAAAAGAGTAGGCTTTCTAAGCTGAAGAAACTGCTAACAGAGAAAAGGAAATAAATATAAATATTGACTTGTAAATAGCTGTATATAGTTTTTGACTAGAATCTGTCTAACATGAACAAGAAAGACATTTTGGTATTGAATCAGTTCAAAAACAAGAACATTAGTGACTATTATTTAATAGTCAGTCTAGAATTTCCCCCCTGGAAAAGACATTATGGTACCCAATGAATTGATACGAATCAACACAAGAATATAAGTGAATTTACAATATGAGGTATGTTATTGATATATTTTCATTCTTCAAGTGAACCCTTATCAGTTAAAAGGTAAATCAGTTCATATTGTATTATTTCAACATAATAACAGTTCAGATTAAATGGCATGGTTGAGAAAATATTTGCTTTCAGGAGATGCTTCAAATCTATCAATATACACAAAATCTGTTCAGCTTCTGGGGCCCTGCAGCCCCCCAGACCCCCTGCTAAAATTGTTTCCTCGGATTTTGTCATTTCTATTTCACAGTCCTGCTGTTGAGAATTTCTTTGCAAATAAATTTGGGACGAGATTATGATATACACACAGCGGGTGTGCGATTTCATTCTGAATCATGTGTGATGTGCAACTCACTTCCTTATTGTGTTGGAGAATTGCATTTTTGACTTTTAAAATTCTACTTAATAAGTAACTGTTTTTAGATTGATCATTAATCTTTATTGTTTTCTTTGGTTTCCTCAGTTAAGCCCCAAAATGAGAGGATTCTGAGCCTGAAACCCAGTACGCTGAAACAGCTGGGTCACTCTGTGTCTCCCACTGCCTTAGAGCAGGTGAGAGAAGCTTCACGCTAATAACATTGCTCTTTGTAGCACTCAAGTCTTTCATACAGTCCCTGACAAAAGTCTTGTCGCTTATCCATTTTGTAGAAACAACAGCTTATAACCTGACTTTTAATTAATCCATTGGTTTTAGAAATGGCTCATATGAAAGCTAAAACCCTCCCAAATTATGTTTAATATACTAAAATAAATTTGCTTCACTGAAGAAAGATTGATCACTTAATGAACACAGAAAGGTCAGATTTTGGCAAGACTTTAGCAGCCCAACTGAGACCCCTAGTATATTGGTGTAACTTTTTTTATGAGGCTAAATGGAAAACCATGGAGTTATCATTAACAGATGTACCAATACAGTCACTGATTGGTTGTGTGAGAATTAGGGTTGCAAAGGGGTGGAAAATTCCCGGAAAATTTCCGGAAAGTTTCCGGAAAGTTTCCATGGAAACTTTGGTACGGGAATTTTGGGAATTTTCAAAAAAAAAAAAAAAAGCACTGGAATTACGGTAATTTAGAAGAATTATTTAATTTTTTAATTAAAATAAATAAATTATATATATATATATATATATATATATATATATATATATATATATATATATATATATATATATATATATTTATAACCATTTATTTATTTATTTATTTATTATTAAGCCATAAACAAACAAAAATATAAACATTTTATTTTGTCATCAGCAGACATTATTGCAAAATGGAGACAATTAAAACACATGATTACAACATTTTAGCACATCTGATGTCCCATTAAACTAGCACTAACACATTTTGCTGTAGCTAGCTAGCATGAGAATTTATTCAATGAAATGTTCTAATTATCTTACAACCCCGATTCCAAAAAAGTTGGGACAAAGTACAAATTGTAAATAAAAACGGAATGCAATAATTTACAAATCTCAAAAACTGATATTGTATTCAAAATAGAACATAGACAACATATCAAATGTCGAAAGTGAGACATTTTGAAATTTCATGCCAAATATTGGCTCATTTGAAATTTCATGACAGCAACACATCTCAAAAAAGTTGGGACAGGGGCAATAAGAGGCTGGAAAAGCTAAAGGTACAAAAAAGGAATAGCTGGAGGACCAAATTGCAACTCATTAGGTCAATTGGCAATAGGTCATTAACATGACTGGGTATAAAAAGAACATCTTGGAGTGGCAGCGGCTCTCAGAAGTAAAGATGGGAAGAGGATCACCAATCCCCCTAATTCTACACCGACAAATAGTGGAGCAATATCAGAAAGGAGTTCAACGGTGTAAAATTGCAAAGAGTTTGAACATATCATCATCTACAGTGCATAATATCATCAAAAGATTCAGAGAATCTGGAAGAATCTCTATGCGTAAGGGTCAAGGCCGGAAAACCATACTGGGTGCCCGTGATCTTCGGGCCCTCAGACGGCACTGCATCACATACAGGCATGCTTCTGTATTGGAAATCACAAAATGGGCTCAGGAATATTTCCAGAGAACATTATCTGTGAACACAATTCACTGTGCCATCCGCCGTTGCCAGCTAAAACTCTATAGTTCAAAGAAGAAGCCGTATCTAAACACAATCCAGAAGCGCAGACGTCTTCTCTGGGCCAAGGCTCATTTAAAATGGACTGTGGCAAAGTGGAAAACTGTTCTGTGGTCAGACGAATCAAAATTTGAAGTTCTTTATGGAAATCAGGGACGCCGTGTCATTCGGACTAAAGAGGAGAAGGACGACCTGAGTTGTTATCGGCAATCAGTTCAGAAGCCTGCATCTCTGATGGTATGGGGTTGCATTAGTGCGTGTGTCATGGGCAGCTTACACATCTGGAAAGACACCATCAATGCTGAAAGGTATATCCAGGTTCTAGAGCAACATATGCTCCCATCCAGACGACGTCTCTTTCAGGGAAGACCTTGCATTTTCCAACATGACAATGCCAAACCACAGACTGCATCAATTACAGCATCATGGCTGCGTAGAAGAAGGGTCCGGGTACTGAACTGGCCAGCCTGCAGTCCAGATCTTTCACCCATAGAAAACATTTGGCACATCATAAAACGGAAGATACGACAAAAAAGACCTAAGACGGTTGAGCAACTAGAATCCTACATTAGACAAGAATGGGTTAACATTCCTATCCCTAAACTTGAGCAACTTGTCTCCTCAGTCCCCAGACGTTTACAGACTGCTGTAAAGAGAAAAGGGGATGTCTCACAGTGGTAAACATGGCCTTGTCCCAACTTTTTTGAGATGTGTTGTTGTCATGAAATTCAAAATCACCTAATTTTTCTCTTTAAATGATACATTTTCTCAGTTTAAACATTTGATATGTCATCCATGTTCTATTCTGAATAAAATATGGAATTTTGAAACTTCCACATCATTGCATTCCGTTTTCATTTACAATTTGTACTTTGTCCCAACTTTTTTGGAATCAGGGTTGTACATTTACGTTTATTTTTACCAGTAAGCTAGCATTAAATTTAGTTTTCTTACATGACATGTTCATAGGAAGCTTTCATTTAGCTTATCTGGTTTCCCATTAAGCTAGCACAATTTGCTGTAACTAGCATCATAAGCTAACTACTTCAATGAAATGGCACAATTCTAATTTACAAGTAAATTAGCACTAGATTTATTCTACTATACCTTTTCATTTTTACTTAAATACCATAATAGATAAAAAATCATCCTCAAACATCCTCAAAACTTACTTGATGGCATGTAGTCCTTTGTCTGTAATGTGTGATCTCGGCAGTTTATTTAAAACAGTTCTAGCTCTTCAGAATTCTAGAAGTTATTGTGCATGTGATAGAGGGATGCAAAATGCATGTAAGGGGTGTGGCTTCAATGGCTCCTGAGAAAATAACATGTTTTGTCCATGTGAGTGAGTAACAGCATGCTATGCGCAACTTTATTCCCATAAATCTGCCTCTTTTAACCAAGATTATGCTACAATATTTTTTCTACTTACTTAATTGATGTCCACTTTCAAAATTCCCTGTCTTTTCCTGAAAATTCCTGTTAATTCCCGAAAATTCCCATGGAAAGTTTCCACCTTTGAAAATTCCCGGAATTTTGCAACTCTAGTGGGAATGGAGGAAAAAATATTACATATGGAGAGCCAATGGGTTAACTGCTCATTGAAGGTATGGGTGGAGGTGGCTAAAAAAATTTGAACTCCAAAAACAGATAAAACTACTTAGATGGCCAGCGTATGACCCCGAATTCACACCAGCATTACTAGATCATAGGTATAAACAATGGACCCATTATGGTGTTACTGCTGTATGCAAAATTGCTAAAAACTGGGAACTTAACAGCTTTAACAATTTATGTCAAATGTATGGACTAGGTGGACATAACTTTTACAGGTACTTACAGTTCCGTGACTATTTTTGTAAAAAACTGAAAGGTTGCAACACAGTAGAGCCACCAGCAATTATTCATATATTTATGGATGCATATAACTCTGGGAATATTAAAGGACTTGTAAGCAAGCTATACCACAGCATCACCTCATTGAAGAAGGACTCTACAGACTATGTGAAACAACGATGGGAAAAAGAGCTGAACATTGTGATTACAGAGGACCTGTGGCTGAACGCCTGGAAAATACAGTCATCCTCCACCAACTCTTGGACTTGGAGAGACTTCTGTTGGAAAAGCTTAATTCGTCTTTTTATAACTCCCAAGCAGAAGTCCAAACAGACTGGTACACAACTGGCCTGCTGGAGAGAATGTGGAGAGGTCCTTGCTGATTATGCTCATATTTTTTGGTCCTGCCCCTCCATCCAGTTTTTCTGGAGGGAAGTGGCAAAAATTATTTCAAAGGTTCTATGTTTTAATATGAATGTACAACCCTGATTCCAAAAAAGTTGGGACAAAGTACAAATTGTAAATAAAAATGGAATGCAATGATGTGGAAGTTTCAAAATTCCATATTTTATTCAGAATAGAACATAGATGACATATCAAATGTTTAAACTGAGAAAATGTATCATTTAAAGAGAAAAATTAGGTGATTTTAAATTTCATGACAACAAATCTCAAAAAAGTTGGGACAAGGCCATGTTTACCACTGTGAGACATCCCCTTTTCTCTTTACAACAGTCTGTAAACGTCTGGGGACTGAGGAGACAAGTTGCTCAGGTTTAGGGATAGGAATGTTAACCCATTCTTGTCTAATGTAGGATTCTAGTTGCTCAACTGTCTTGGGTCTTTTTTGTCATATCTTCCGTTTTATGATGCGCCAAATGTTTTCTATGGGTGAAAGATCGGGACTGCAGGCTGGCCAGTTCAGTACCCGGACCCTTCTTCTACGCAGCCATGATGCTGTAATTGATGCAGTATGTGGTTTGGCATTGTCATGTTGGAAAATGCAAGGTCTTCCCTGAAAGAGACGTCGTCTGGATGGGAGCATATGTTGCTCTAGAACCTGGATATACCTTTCAGCATTGATGGTGTCTTTCCAGATGTGTAAGCTGCCCATGCCACACGCACTAATGCAACCCCATTCCATCAGAGATGCAGGCTTCTGAACTGAGCGCTGATAACAACTTGGGTCGTCCTTCTCCTCTTTAGTCCGAATGACACGGCGTCCCTGATTTCCATAAAGAACTTCAAATTTTGATTCGTCTGACCACAGAACAGTTTTCCACTTTGCCACAGTCCATTTTAAATGAGCCTTGGCCCAGAGAAGACGTCTGCGCTTCTGGATCATGTTTAGATACGGCTTCTTCTTTGAACTATAGAGTTTTAGTTGGCAACGGCGGATGGCACGGTGAATTGTGTTCACAGATAATGTTCTCTGGAAATATTCCTGAGCCCATTTTGTGGTTTCCAATACAGAAGCATGCCTGTATGTGATGCAGTGCCGTCTAATGGCCCGAAGATCACGGGCACCCAGTATGGTTTTCCGGCCTTGACCCTTACGCACAGAGATTCTTCCAGATTCTCTGAATCTTCTGATGATATTATGCACTGTAGATGATGATATGTTCAAACTCTTTGCAATTTTACACTGTCGAAGTCCTTTCTGATATTGCTCCGCTATTTGTCGGCGCAGAATTAGGGGGATTGGTGATCCTCTTCCCATCTTTACTTCTGAGAGCCGCTGCCACTCCAAGATGCTCTTTTTATACCCAGTCATGTTAATGACCTATTGCCAATTGACCTAATGAGTTGCAATTTGGTCCTCCAGCTGTTCTTTTTGTACCTTTAACTTTTCCAGCCTCTTATTGCCCCGTCCCAACTTTTTTGAGATGTGTTGCTGTCATGAAATTTCAAATGAGCCGATATTTGGCATGAAATTTCAAAATGTCTCATTTTCAACATTTTATGTTTTGTCTATGTTCTATTGTGAATACAATATCAGTTTTTGAGATTTGTAAATTATTGTATTCCGTTTTTATTTACAATTCGTACTTTGTCCCAACTTTTTTGGAATCGGGGTTGTATCATTCACAACTTTCTACCTTGAGAATATGCCAGATGGGTTGAGTAGAGCAGATGTATGCCTACTTGGGGTCCTGCTGGCTGCAAGTAAAAAGGCCATCACAAAATGCTGGCTCCAGAAAAATGCCCCCACTACAGATTCTTTTGTTAATATTGTAAAACAACTACATGTATTAGAGCAAATGACTTACTCAGTCAGACTCCAGAAAGATCTAGGGGAAAAACGATGGCAGAAATGGCAAGCCTATTTAGCTAATGAATGAGACTGTATGCATGTACTGGGTATGATACTTTGTCTTTTGGTTTTACTGATCACCCCCGGACCTTGAATATGGGTAATTGTTCAATGTTTTGTTTTTGTCTTTTGTTTTAACTTCCTGTATTAAAAGATGAAAATGATCTATAAATAGAGTTTTAAAAAAGATTTTGGCAAGACAAAAGTTTTGTCGACTACAGAGAGTAATGTGAAAATTGAACAAATAATTTACTTCAAATACAAAAATATGTTGCATAACATCAGTGAATTAAGTAGTGGTGCTGTGAGATCCATATTTAATATCTTGTATGACTTCCATGAGCTTGAAGGACTGCAACCATGCGGTTCGACAACGAGTCATACAATTTATTGATGAAGTCATCAGGAATAGCAAAGAAAGCAGTCTTACATGCCTCCCAGAGTTCATCAAGATTCTTTGGTTTCGTCTTCCATGCTTCCTCTTTCATTCTACCCCAGACATGCTCAATGATGTTCATGTCTGGTGACTGGGCTGGCCAGTCCTGGAGCACCTTGATCTTTTCAGCAGTTTTGTTTGGCACCAAAACATTATTTCAAAAGCTGTTGGGATTGAAATTAGCCATTTCTTGTAAAAAAAAAAAAAAAATTGATTAGACATATATTTGAGGGGCACTTAAGGTCAACTTGTACCCAAGCGACAAGACTTTTGTCAGGGACTGTACATCACAGCCGCCGCAAATATTGCAGGAGACCTACTGGAGTCCGCATGGATCCGAGATTCACCCAGAAAACAGTTAAGTTTGGTGGCGGAAAAATCATGGTCTGGGGTTACATCCAGTATGGGGGTGTGTGAGAGATTTGCAGGGTGGAAGGCAATATCAATAGCCTAAAATATCAAGAAGTATTAGCAACCTCTTCCATTCCCAACCATAAAAGGGGTCAAATTTTGCAGCAGGATGGTGCTCCATCGCATACTTCCATCTCTACATCAAAGTTCCTCAAGGCGAAGAAGATCAAGGTGCTCCAGGACTGGCCAGCCCAGTCACCAGACATGAACATCATTGAGCATGTCTGGGGTAGAATGAAAGAGGAAGCATGGAAGATGAAACCAAAGAATCTTGATGAACTCTGGGAGGCATGTAAGACTGCTTTCTTTGCTATTCCTGATGACTTCATCAATAAATTGTATGACTCGTTGTCGAACCGCATGGTCGCAGTCCTTCAAGCTCATGGAAGTCATACAAGATATTAAATGTGGATCTCACAGCACCACGACTTAATTCACTCATGTTATGCAACATATTTTTGTATTTGAAGTAAATTATTTGTTCAATTTTCACATTACTCTCTGTAGGCGACAAAACTTTTGTCTTGCCAAAATCTGACCTTTCTGTGTTCATTAAATGATAAATCTTTCTTCAGTGAAGCAAATTTATTTTCGTATATTAAACATAATTTGGGAGGGTTTTAGCTTTCATATGAGCCAGTTCTAAAACCAATGGATTAATTAAAAGTCAGGTTATAAGCTGTTGTTTCTACAAAATGGATAAGCGACAAGACTTTTGCCAGGGACTGTAGTAATGTGTGTTTGACTTTTAAAATGCATGCCAGGCACGGAAGGTGTCTGTGCTGACCCCAGGCTCGGGTTACTGTCTCTGCAGAGTTTATCGTCTTCTCCATCTGTTCCTCCTACCTCCCAGAAACCATGCCATGAGGTGGATTGGCTATGTTAAGTGACCCCTAGGTGGGAATGAGCATACGAATGTGTGTGTAAGGTGCCCTCGGATACACAGATGTGTATTCCTACTTCATGCTTAGTGTTCCATCACAGTCCTGACCTTGCTGAAAATGAACGAATGAATAAACTTAATTATGAGTTCAACTTTTTTTTTTTTTTAAATATTTTGATATTACTTAATTATGGAGTGGCGGCTACAATTATCAACACCTTAAAGCAGATACGCAGAACCTTTATTTTTAAATAAATTTCTGAGTGGATAGTATCTCCATCCTTGACTCTTGTATGCTGCATACATGGGAATTTAAAAAATATATATTTTTGAGAGTTAAAATCGACAGCAAAGTTGGCATTCGAGCTGCCCCGCTGAGCCAGCCAGCCCTGAGTGCGTGACGTCACAGCGGTAACCGGCTTTAAGGCCGAGGCCTTTGACAGCTATAGACCAAAGTCATATAAATAAAAATTTATGGTGAAAGTAAGAAATCCCGTTACCGACTTGCTCAACTAAGACTGATTTGACTTCAGTGATTGTGGGTTGACTCTCATTAAAACAGGATAGGTGTTATAACTTGTGCGACATACATGTACATGCATGCATTTTCACTGATAAAACATAAAAGGCTAATTAAATAATCAGATGAACTGAGACAATCACATTCTGAAGCAAATTAAATAATCTTATACCGGTAACTTAAACACACAATACAAGTTACATGTATTAATCTAAATGCAGGTAAACAACATGGTGTTTTTGTTTTATATCCAAATGAGAGTCGGAGCTTACCCGTCTGAGTTCTCGCTTCCTGAAGGCCGATCTTGTGGCCGATTTTGTTTTGAAACAATCTGACTTTCAGTTCTCCGTTCATTCACTTCTTCCACATAAGGGCGAGATGGCGGCAATATCCAGTTTAGAAATAAGACGGCTGCTCCACTCATTCTCTCCATTACTGAGTACTCCGCCATTACTGCTCAGCTCAGGCAATTACTAAAACCCAGGACGGAACGGGACGTCACCAGTTTTAGCAACAACCGCGGAGAGGTCACTGCCCGACCGATATGTCCCGTCCCGCTCCATCCCGGGTTTTACCAACAACCCTCAGCTCACACTCCAGGAGGACTGGTGCAACTGAACTCACTTTAAAAAATAAAATAAATACTTTTCTTGTAGTTTTCTTTAATTGTTGGTACTGCACCCTCTTTCAATACGGGCTTATAGCCAACGCTCTTCAACAGATCAGAGGTTTCGTACGAGTCTTCAGTAAAGTGTGCAGAGCAGAGGAGAGACCACTTCAGAGGCGCCCAATGTGCCTGTGAACTTCCCGCAAAACGCGTCCAAATCTTTGTAGTCTGAACATTCTTGGGCCATGAATGCAACGTAAATCCACCTTCTGTCATGCTGCTGCACCTGCCAGCAACACATCTACGTGGCATGGCAATAAATTAGCTCAAAATGGAGGATCGAAGTTGCAGTTAGCTCTGTGTTTTAGTATAGCGCAAATGGCGATGAGACCGATAGACTTCCTGCTGTGACGTCACGGACGTCAAGGTCATTCACTCAGACCGCTACCTATATAAATCACTTTAATCATAAAAATTACTATATTAGATTTATTGTTAACGCTTAAAACTATTCCTGTGCCATTCTTGAGGTCTCAAGGCATTTATAAACGAAAGTGAGGCCATGGCTTTGTGTACATGCTTTAATGATCTTTTGGCTGTTGCAAAAGTAGAAAAGACTTTCAGTACGTAAATTGTGCATGAATAATTACTCAAACTTCCACTGGGCAAAAAAGGAGTTGATTCCTGATTACTTAGCGTATCAGATCACATGACACCATTCCACACGTATTGACACCATTCCGCAATTATCGACACCTAGATGATTATTGATAAAAAAAAATAATCGGTATGTGGTGTTAAGTTAAGAAAACATAGTTTTTATTTACATTTTTTTTTACATAGACTTATATTTAGTCCAACATATCTTTTTATATAAATATATGGATGTCGGTGTTTTTTACATAAACGAGGAAGTAATTTTAATGTTTGTAAACAAATGAACTGATGATGTTGAATCTACGTCAGAAAATCTTTTTGTTCCACTTTCTACCCACTTTCTAAGTATTTTCGTAGATCACATTTTGTGAATCATTTGTTGTTGTTTGTATTAATTTCTAGTTTTGTAGTTTACCAATAAATGTCAACAGGCAACTGATATTGTAACCACATGAAAATCCAGGTCAAAGGTCGCATGCCATTCCTCGAATCAAAATATAAAACGTCTACTGATATTGTAATATGTGGTAGATATTTACAACAAACTGCAAAAAAAAAAAAATATATATATATATATATATATATATATATATATATATATATATATATATATATATAATATATCTCCACTTTATCCCGAATGGAATAGAAACACCTGAATATTTCAAGCATGTAATTTTTTTTTTTATATGCTAGGAATTTAATTCTGGTTGAATTCTATTGATTGCAATTGGATTCCAAATACTCTATAAACATTCCATTCTGTTATGAATCAGAAAAAAAATTATAAGTTACAACACTTTTTTTAAAAAAAAAATGTTTTAAGTACTTCATCGACTTCAACAATGTTACACAAAGATCGATCCATAACAGTTGTAAATGTCACTTAATTCCACAGGGTGTCGATAATGGTGGACACTGGTGAAAGTGATCACTATTATCGAAACATCACGTGTCTTCTCAAACGCGCATTTAGATACAAAATGGTGACTGTCAAATGAAAGAGTAAGAAACAAAGTAGGTTTCGATGAGGAGATCATGAAATATGATTTTTTTTTTTTCTCTCCGTGCTTCCACGGAAGGCGGTCGGATTTTCTGGGCTCCCTCTCCCTCCTTTTTTTTTTCCCTGCTTGTGCTTCTGTGTCTTGTCTCGTCTGCTGTACTCTTTGAAGAGACTCTCCCTGCATTACTTTCTAAACTAAAAAAAAGCATGGAATTGATAAACTGGTCTCCTAACGAAATTGACCACAGTTTTCTCGACGAGAAGTTTGGGTTCGGGGGAGCCCGTTTGTCTTGCCGGAACATTTGCGGCTGGTTACACAATGGATGCGTGGGAGCGGTGGCGGGTCGTGTGCCTGGCGATTCTTTCTGTGGAGGACATTGAAGATATCTACCTATTCGGAACCATGATTACAGGACTTTTGCTGATTGGATTAGGCATTGCCCTGGCATATCGAGGAAATCGGACAACGGTGACAGCTGTTCAAAGCCCCACAAAGCTGCCCGATATGATTGGAGTGGTGGGCAAAGCTGTTGGCACTCGGACTGTGGACATTCAGAACTTTAACCACAAAATGGTTGTTATCTCGGAGCAGCTTTCAGCTTTGCAAGGAATACGTTTTTCGGAGATCACTTTGAATAGAATGGACGGAATGGACAGATATGGATGAGCGGTGTGGATGTGCAAAGACTGCGTCTGGAAAGACCAAACAATTCATATCTTATCGACATTCGGCTCCCGAGACAGCATCGGCCTTGGTTCAGGCCGTTGCTGAGGAAACATTTCCCCCTGAAGGTCACTGCCAGGAGACACTCTCGCATTCCTTCTCTAACTCTCCATGGTCGCCATTTTTGCCCCCAGTGTGACAAGCGGGTGCGTGACCAGCACCTTCATGGCTGCAGGAGCGGACGGCTGCTTGCTTGCACTGGATTACCTCCTCCCCTACCCCCGCCCCCCCCTTACCCCCTACCCCTGATTCCCCCCCTCAAGTCCCGTGTTTAAAGTGTACTTGTGTTGTTGTTTGTGTTATTGTGCACTTGTGCGGAGGTTTTTAAAAGCTCCCACACTGTACTCCTGACAGGAGCATAGTGGGGGGTGTTCTTTTTTCCTCATCTTTCCTCATGTTACTACTGTTTTTCTTTTCTTTTATCCCTGTCTTCCTGTCCTGTTCCCCCTCTGTAAGGACAGGTTGATGGTCAATTTCACTGGTAACAGTGACAATAAAGGGTTCATTCAAACATCAGTGAATTTGATCAGTAAAAACATGTCCATGATCTTTCCACCATGCTTACCTGCGATGATAACGTCCAGGTTTTCCTCAAATTGCTGATCGCGCTAAAAAAAATTCCATCTCCACTAACGAGCGGTCATCAGGCGACAAGATCAAAGGCCGAGGTGGGTCTTCCGGTTGATTAATTAACCAGTAATAACTGTTGTAACTGAAACTCACCTTTTTGTAAAAGTGTTTTTTTTATTGGTAAATCTGAAAGTGTCGATAATTGTAGCCGCCGCTCTAGTATGTATTTGTAACTACTTATACTGATAGTGTCTCAGGCCCTGGATTTTATTAAACATGTATTGAGAATGCACATTGAAGAATTGTCTTTGATTTAATTTGCTATGAATTATCCAGTTTTGATATTGGTAAGTTGTTCAAAGAAAAGAGGTTAACGAACAATTGAGAGCCAAGTGCTTAAAGAAACAAAAAAAATAGATGAGTCAGGACGGGAAAACGGGCTTGTGGGTCACTCATGATATAGTTAAAATGGAGAAATGCATCAAAGCAGCAGTGCTGTATGACTTGCTTTTTCCCAGGATTATGTTAATGGAACGAACTGATTCTTATCTCATTTCCTCTTTTATAATATGTTGGACTCTATTTTGGCATTAACACCGATCAGCCATTACATCCTGACCACTGACAGGTGAAGAAGTGAATAACCTTGATTATCTCATTACAACGGCACCGGTTAAAAGGATGGATATATTGTATTAGGCAGCAAGAGAACAGTTAGTTCTTGAAGTTGGTGTGCTGGAAGTAGAGCATGAACTTTTTCAGCAGTTTGTGCTACAGTAGCTCTTCTGTAGGATTGGAACATATGGGCAAGCCTTCAACACCCATGCGAATCAATGAGCCTTCGACACCTGTGATCCTGTCGCCGGTTCACCGGTTGTCCTTTAGATCCTTGGACCACTTTTGGTCGGTACTAACCACTGCATACCGGGAACACCCCACAAGATGTGCCATTTTGGAGATGCTCAGACCCAGTCATCTCGCCATCACAGTTTGGCCCTTGTTAAAATTGCTCAGATCCTTACACTTGCCCATATTTCCTGCTTCCAACGCATCAACCTCAAGAACTAACTGTTCTCTTGCTTCTTAATATATCCCACCCCTTAACAGGTGCCACTGTAATGAGAACCAGTGATCGGTGTATACTCCTTTCTGATTTAATTCCTTGTTTCTCGTGCATCCTAGAAACCATCTGTAATCAACAGCAGCCAGTACGTGGTGACTGACAGCGGAGTGAAGATCCTCTCGATGATGCCTTTGAAGAAAAACTCAGGCTCTTCCCTGGTTTGTGCTTTAGAATTCTGACAAGGCACGTATAAAATAAAACCATATCCTGTCGTCCGAATATTTATTTGTTGACTTATTTGCCTCGGCAGGCTCTAGGCTTGTCCACGGCACGGGGCAGGGGCAGGTGTAAAAACCCCTCCTGTGATTACATCTACAAGAACAGACACAAGCCGCGGTACTGCCCCAGCTGCGGCTGCGAACTCACCACCAAAGCATCCAAGAAAGCCAATGCCCCGGTGAGTTACGGCCTTAAGTAGCCAACTTATCAAGGCAAACATATTCTGTCTTTTTTTTTTTTTTTTTTTTAATACTTGCAGGGCATTTAGAAAGGCATAGTGTTCTGAGCTTTATGCTGTAATTTGAACACGTGTCCTAAAATGCTATAAATTGATAAATCGTGAGATGAGAGTTAGTTTATCTCTATATTATCACACAGAACACAGCAGTAACTGAACAGCAGCAGCAGATCGGTCAGTCAATCAATAGTTAAAAATTTTTTAAATATTAACAATAATTATACTATATATATATATATATATATATATATATATATATATATATATATATATATATATTTTTTTTTTTTTAATTTATTTATGGGCATGTACACATATTTTTATTTTAAGCCTAAAGTCTCAAAGTGCTCTACGTGCAAAAGTTTAAACACAGTACAGCACTGAAAATTTTTATGACCATTTATAAGTTGGGAATCGAACAAAATAACCACATAGAAAATGGAAGTGATTGTTAATAAGCACTTGTTTATCTCATAAATGCATTAATGTATTATAAATAACTTAATTAAATTGTTAATGCTAAAACATTTTATCTTTTATAGTAAGTCGCTGTTGTTGTTGTTGTTGTTGTTATTATTATTATTATTATTATTATTATTATTATTGCAGCACCAGCAAGAGCAATAATACAACCCCGATTCCAAAAAAGTTGGAACAAAGTACAAATTGTAAATAAAAACGGAATGCAATAATTTACAAATCTCAAAAACTGATATTGTATTCACAATAGAACATAGACAACATATAAAATGTCGAAAGTGAGACATTTTGAAATTTCATGACAGCAACACATCTCAAAAAAGTTGGGACAGGGGCAATAAGAGGCTGGAAAAGTTAAAAGGTACAAAAAAGGAACAGCTGGAGGACCAAATTGCAACTCATTAGGTCAATTGGCAATAGGTCATTAACATGACTGGGTATAAAAAGAGCATCTTGGACTGGCAGCGGCTCTCAGAAGTAAAGATGGGCAGAGGATCACCAATCCCCCTAATTCTGCACCGACAAATAGTGGAGCAATATCAGAAAGGAGTTCGACAGTGTAAAATTGCAAAGAGTTTGAACGTATGATCATCTACAGTGCATAATATCATCAAAAGATTCAGAGAATCTGGAAGAATCTCTGTGCGTAAGGGTCAAGGCCGGAAAACCATACTGGGTGCCTGTGATCTTCTAGCCCTTAGACGGCACTGCATCACATACAGGCATGCTTCTGTATTGGAAATCACAAAATGGGCTCAGGAATATTTCCAGAGAACATTATCTGTGAGCACAATTCACCGTGCCATCCGCCGTTGCCAGCTAAAACTCTATAGTTCAAAGAAGAAGCTGTATCTAAACACGATCCAGAAGCGCAGACGTCTTCTCTGGGCCAAGGCTCATTTAAAATGGACTGTGGCAAAGTGGAAAACTGTTCTGTGGTCAGACGAATCAAAATTTGAAGTTCTTTATGGAAATCAGGGACGCCGTGTCATTCGGACTAAAGAGGAGAAGGACGACCCAAGTTGTTATCAGCGCTCAGTTCAGAAGTCTGCATCTCTGATGGAATGGGGTTGCATTAGTGCGTGTGGCATGGGCAGCTTACACATCTGGAAAGACACCATCAATGCTGAAAGGTATATCCAGGTTCTAGAGCAACATATGCTCCCATCCAGATGACGTCTCTTTCAGGGAAGACCTTGCATTTTCCAACATGACAATGCCAAACCACATACTGCATCAATTACAGCATCATGGCTGCGTAGAAGAAGGGTCCGGGTACTGAACTGGCCAGCCTGCAGTCCAGATCTTTCACCCATAGAAAACATTTGGCGCATCATAAAACTGAAGATACGACAAAAAAGACCTAAGACAGTTGAGCAACTAGAATCCTACATTAGACAAGAATGGGTTAACATTCCTATCCCTAAACTTGAGCAACTTGTCTCCTCAGTCCCCAGACGTTTACAGACTGTTGTAAAGAGAAAAGGGGATGTCTCACAGTGGTAAACATGGCCTTGTCCCAACTTTTTTGAGATGTGTTGTTGTCATGAAATTTAAAATCACCTAATTTTTTTCTTTAAATGATACATTTTCTCAATTTAGACATTTGATATGTCATCTATGTTCTATTCTGAATAAAATATGGAATTTTGAAACTTCCACATCATTGCATTTCGTTTTTATTTACAATTTGTACTTTGTCCCAACATTTTTGGAATCGGGGTTGTAATTAGAATCATGCCACTGTGTGTTCAGGGAATTAATATTTAAATCAAACTCAAGTGTGTTTGCTTTCACGCAGTCATCTCCTGAGCTGACAGATATGTCCACACTCCTGTTGGACCCATCGCAACCTTTGACCCCAAGCCAGAGAGAGCTCCAGCGTCAGTCCACTGTAACCCTGCTCAAACACAGCCTACAATTCCCTGAGAACGAAGCCGAGCTCCAGGAAATCCTCACACACATCCACAACCTCAACCAAGCACATAGGAAGAGAGATGAAGAGGACAGTGAGAAGGATGAAGAGAAGGATGGAGAGAGGGAGGAGCACTGTGGTTCTCCAAAGGATGGATGGTTGAGTTTCTATGAGCCAGAAGCCACTCACTGCAGTCTGTGTCACTGTCCACTTTACAGAGGAGGAGAGAGGTGTGTGTGTGTGAGCCCTGCACTGAATCAGTGACTGATTATAAACTGAACATCTTTAAGGAAGTGTGTGTGTGTGTGTGTGTGTGTGTGTGTGTGTGTGTGTGTGTATAGTTGTTCTATAGCAGGGCAGCAGCAGTGTTGGTTAGTGACGGACTATTTACTGCAGCCGGTGTCACTGCAGCTGAAGGTGTGTCTGAACTCTCAGTGCCTGGCTGTACACAGCTTCACCAACCTCTACCCAGGTACACACACACACACACACACACACACACACACAGTCATGGGTAACAGCACACCGACTCGTACATCTGAACAGCAAGAAACACATAATACCATAAACATCTCACTCTGTATGTCTGAAAACTCAAAAACGTTTGATTTGGGAGAATTTATTTCAAATGTAAATGTAAAGAAAGTAACATGTACAGTGGTGCTTGAAAGTTTGTGAACCCTTTAGAATTTTCTATATTTCTGCATAAATATGACCTAAAACATCATCAGATTTTCACACAAGTCCTAAAAGTAGATAAAGAGAACCCAGTTAAACACATGAGACAAAAATATTATACTTGGTCATTTATTTATTGAGGAAAATGATCCAATATTACATATCTGTGAGTGGCAAAAGTATGTGAACCTTTGCTTTCAGTATCTGGTGTGACCCCCTTGTGCAGCAATAACTGCAACTAAACGTTTCCGGTAACTGTTGATCAGTCCTGCACACCGGCTTGGAGGAATTTTAGCCCATTCCTCCGTACAGAACAGCTTCAACTCTGGGATGTTGGTGGGTTTCCTCACATGAACTGCTCGCTTCAGGTCCTTCCACAACATTTTGATTGGATTAAGGTCAGGACTTTGACTTGGCCATTCCAAAACATTAACTTTATTCTTCTTTAACCATTCTTTGGTAGAACGACTTGTGTGCTTAGGGTCGTTGTCTTGCTGCATGACCCACCTTCTCTCGAGATTTAGTTCGTGGACAGATGTCCTGACATTTTCCTTTAGAATTCGCTGGTATAATTCAGAATTTATTGTTCCATCAATGATGGCAAGCCGTCCTGACGCAGATGCAGCAAAACAGGCCCAAACAATGATACTACCACCACCATGTTTCACAGATGGGAGAAGGTTCTTATGCTGGAATGCAGTATTTTCCTTTCTTCAAACATAACGCTTCTCATTTAAACCAAAAAGTTCTATTTTGGTCTCATCCGTCCACAAAACATTTCTCCAATAGCCTTCTGGCTTGTCCACGTGATCTTTAGCAAACTTCAGATGAGCAGCAATGTTCTTTTTGGAGAGCAGTGGCTTTCTCCTTGCAACCCTGCCATGCACACCATTGTTGTTCAGTGTTCTCCTGATGGTGGACTCATGAACATTAACATTAGCTAATGTGAGAGAGGCCTTCAGTTGCTTAGAAGTTACCCTGGGGTCCTTTGTGACCTCGCCGACTATTACACGCCTTGCTCTTGGAGTGATCTTTGTTGGTCGACCACTCCTGGGGAGCGTAACAGTGGTCTTGAATTTCCTCCATTTGTACACAATCTGTCTGACTGTGGATTGGTGGAGTCCAAACTCTTTAGAGATGGTTTTGTAACCTTTTCCAGCCTGATGAGCATCAACAACGCTTTTTCTGAGGTCCTCAGAAATCTCCTTTGTTCGTATCATGATACACTTCCACAAACATGTGTTGTGAAGATCAGACTTTGATAGATCCCTGTTCTTTAAATAAAACAGGGTGCCCACTCACACCTGATTGTCATCCCATTGATTGAAAACACCTGACTCTAATTTCACCTTCAAATTAACTGCTAATCCTAGAGGTTCACATACTTTTGCCACTCACAGATATGTAATATTGGATCATTTTCCTCAATAAATAAATGACCAAGTATAATATTTTTATCTCATTTGTTTAACTGGGTTCTCTTTATCTACTTTTAGGACTTGTGTGAAAATCTGATGATGTTTTAGGTCATATTTATGCAGAAATATAGAAAATTCGAAAGAGTTCACAAACTTTCAAGCACCACTGTACACACACACACACACATTCTTTTCTTAACCCCAAACATATCGCATGCCAGTGGTGCAACTGAATTGCTTCTCTGTGTTTCAGGTTTGTTTAATGTCCGGAACCAGCTGCTAGTGAGTTTGGACTTGTTCTTTAAAATCCGGAGTCAGATCAAACAGGGTCAGGACCCTTCACTCGCAGCCCTCGACATCATCAACAACACACACAGTCCACCAGGTATTTTGTGCTTCTTGCACATGCGTACGGTCCGTTCTATAACCACTGGTACATTTCAAGTGTCGACTCTGTCGGTCATCGTCAACTCCGTTATCGTTAAACTGGGCAATCTGTTAGCAGAATTGGCGATAACAAAGTTGACATTTTCCCCACCATTTTGTGTCTTAACTCCACACGGGAACTTCAAACTAGCTACCACATGGCATGTATAATAACCGAATTTTATGGATCTTAATCATATCGTATTGTGTTTTTAAAAAATGACAGAGTTTCACTCCAGTATCACGATAACAAATTTGACGAATAATTACTCTCCTGTTGGTGTATCCTCAACATTTTGTTTAAATTAATGAGAGCAGAAACATAACATACCTCACTGCCTTTCTGAAGTCTCCCGCCAGAGGAAGTGACCTCTCTCGGTGCAGGTGTCATGCGGATTATTAAAAGTCTTTCTGGATTTTATGCAGTTTGATAACAGTTGACAAGAATGTTGGGACAGATTAAAAAAAAAAAAAAAGTCTTTGTATTACTGAAATTTCACATAATACAGAAAATTGACTTTCTGTGCAATTGATTATAGAACAGTTAATAGAATAAGCCCCCAAAATACAGATTGTTAGACTGAATCACTTCATGTTTATTCGAGTTGAATGGATGAATCGGGAGTCGAAGACAGACAATAATGTGGGGGGAGGGGTGGGAGTCATTTAGTTCATGTTTTACGGATAAATTGGGTCTAAAATGTACGTCAAGCATTGCTATTGGTGAAAGTTTGTCATAATTTGCATTATTGTTCAAAACTGATTCGATAAAGATTTCTTTCATGTAAAATAACAAAAGGTTTTATCTCGGAGACGTGAAATGTACTCCGAATTCTAGGATGACCCATATGTTGGACAGTATTAAATATTTTTTACCAATATTGATTTTAAATTAATTATAATTTCTCATGACTGATAATATCAACTGAAATAGTTTAAATTGTCAAATGTAAAGTATTAGAATATTCTTGCCAATTTAAGCACCAGAAACAGGAATTAAATACAAAAATGCTGATTTTTATTATTATTATTATTATTATTATTATTATTATTATTATTATTATTATCAGTACACTCACCGGCCACTTTACAAGGAACTTGTTCTTGAGTCTAAGATTCCTGTTCTTGGCTGCAGGAGTGGAACCCAATGTGGTTTTCTGCTGTTGCATGCTGAGATGCTTTTCTGCTCAGCACGGCTGTAAAGAGTTGCTACGAGTTGCAATATACTTCCTGGCAAAAAAGCTCGAACCAATCTGGCCATTTTCCTCTGACTTCTCTTATCAACAAGACGTTCGTTTCCACCCACAGAACTGTCGCTCAATCAGTGTTTTTTGTTTTTCACACCATTCTGTTTGTGTAAACTCTCGAGATGGCTGTGTGTGAAAACCCCAGGAGATCAACAGGTTCTGAAATACTCAAACCAGTCCATCTGGCTCAAACCAACACCCACGCCACAGTGAAAGAAAGTCACACTTTGAGATCGCAATTTTTTCCCATTCTGATGTTTGAAGACGTGAACATTAATTAGCTGAAGCTCTTGATTTGTATCTGCATGATTGTATGCATTGTGCTGCTGTGAATGGATTGGCTGATTAGAGAACGGCATAGAACAGCAGGCGGGTGGGTGTATGTAGAACAAAACTCAAACCTTTTCAGTTCGCTCTTGATTCCTCACCTGATTTTTTAAATTTTTTTTTCCTTCCCCCCAATTCCTCTCCTCAGGCTGTGTATTGAATCCAGATGAGCAGACTCGTGTGCAGGAGTTGTTGTGCAGTGGTTACTGGGCGTTTGAGTGTCTGACGGTGCGTGATTTCAATGACATGATCTGCGGGATTTGTGGCATCGCTCCGAAACTGGAAATCGCACGACGCGACACAAACAGCGTCCTACAGCTCAAAAACGTGGAGGTGAAAGAACATTTCTATCTCTTTTCATCATAGTCCTGTAAGAAACACTCAACTAAGCTGCATGGAGGTTCGAACATGACTTCTCTCTTCTCCCTGAAGTTCACATGGCCGGAGTTCCAGGCCTCAGACGAGGTGCAGGTGGAGGAGTTCTGGCTAGCGATGGAGAGCGAGGCCCTGGAGCAGGCGGTGTTTCCTTCCAACGTCTCCATCACACGCTTTGACGCCTCCATCATCGCGCCCTTCTTTCCTGTACTGATGAGGAGCTCTGTGGTCATTAATACAGAGAAGGACAAGATCATCACCAATACGGAACACACAGGTGGAGCTGTTTTCCATCCATCCATCCATCCATCCATCCATCCATCCATCCATTATCTGTAGCCGCTTATCCTGTCCTACAGGGTCGCAGGAAAGCTGGAGCCTATCCCAGCTGACTACGGTCGAAAGGCGGGGTACACCCTGGACAAGTCGCCAGATTATCGCAGGGCTGACACATAGACACAGACAACCATTCACACTCACATTCACACCTACGGTCAATTTAGAGTCACCCTAACCTGCATGTCTTTGGACTGTGGGGGAAACCGGAGCACCCGGAGGAAACCCACGGGGAGAACATGCAAACTCCACACAGAAAGGCCCTCGCCGGCCACGGGGCTCGAACCCGGACCTTCTTGCTGTGAGGCGACAGTGCTAACCACTACACCACCGTGCCTGAGCTGTTTTCCAATTAGTTTACCGTATTTTCTGGACTATAAGCCGCTACTTTTTTCCTAGGTTTTGAACCATGCGGCTTATACAAAGGTGCGGCTATTCTGTGGATTTTTCTTCCACCGCTAGGGGCGCTCTAACCGGAAGTAGAATCAAAAATAAGATAGACAAAAAAATCAATGCAAAGAAGAATTAGCAGATCTTTAGCAGATAGAACACGCACGACAAATTACTAACTGGTAATTATTTTCAAATCCAGCGAAGATGATTAAAGTGACTTGTGGTTTCAAACACAGGAGAAATGAAGGTAAATAAATACCGGTTATTTTCTCTTGGTTCTGTTCCGTTTTAATCAGCAAAGTTGCTGCCGTGTTAAAAGGCACTGTTCGGAAAGAATCTGTTCAGGTACATACATGTACATTTACAGTACAAAATCGTTCTGTACATGCAGTAAATATCTAATTTTTCAACATAGATATCTGCGGCTTATAGCCCGGTGCAGCTTGTATATCTTTTTTTTAATTTTTTTTTAAAAATAGAGCGGATGCGGCTTATATACAGGTGCGCTCTATAGTCCAGAAAATACGGTATTTATAATGAAACGTTGTGACTTCATTACATCATCAGGATTGCCATATTCTTTCCTTCTTTTGACTGGTACATGCATTAGAACGTGTTCCAGTTGTGGCAAAAATTAATTATATTTTATTCTATCTACACTCTTAATTTCCCTGAGGGAACCCTCTCAAAGGGATCAATAAAGTTTTATCTAATCTAATCTAAAATCTCATTCATTGGCTATGAGCAATCGCGTGCTCTGATTGGCTACTCTATTACTAGGATATCAACTCATACACTGTGAGTAGAGAAAAACAAAATGGCGGAGTGCATCTAGTCAGATGTATCAATTTATCAAGTATTTAAAAGAAACAAATGGCTAAAAGAATATAGTTCCTCCCCAATATCACCTGTTCCACACTCCAGCCCACTCAGTGGCGCCAAACCTCCAAAAACTCTACAGTCCCTGGCAAAAGTCTTGTCGCTTATCCATTTTGTAGAAACAACAGCTTATAACCTGACTTTTAATTAATCCATTGGCTTTAGAAATGGCTCATATGAAAGCTAAAACCCTTAATATACGAAAATAAATTTGCTTCACTGAAGAAAGATTGATCATTTACTGAACACAGAAAGGTCAGATTTTGGCAAGATAAAAGTTTTGTCGCCTACGGAGAGTAATGTGAAAATTGAACAAATAATTTACTTCAAATACAAAAATATGTTGCATAACATGAGTGAATTAAGTAGTGGTGCTGTGAGATCCATATTTAATATCTTGTATGACTTCCATGAGCTTGAAGGACTGCAACCATGAGGTTCGACAACGATTCATACAATTTATTGATGAAGTCATCAGGAATAACAAAGAAAGCAGTCTTACATGCCTCCCAGAGTTCATCAAGATTCTTTGATTTCGTCTTCCATGCTTCCTCTTTCATTCTACCCCAGACATGCTCAATGATGTTCATGTCTGGTGACTGGGCTGGCCAGTCCTGGAGCACCTTGATCTTCTTCGCCTTGAGGAACTTTGATGTAGAGATGGAAGTATGCGATGGAGCACCATACTGCTGCAAAATTTGACCCCTTTTATGGTTGGGAATGGAAGAGGTAGCTAATACTTCTTGATATTTTAGGCTATTGATATTACCTTCCACCCTGCAAATCTCTCGCACACCCCCATACTGGATGTAACCCCAGACCATGATTTTTCCGCCACCAAACTTAACTGTTTTCTGGGTGAATCTTGGATCCATGCGGGCTCCAGTAGGTCTCCTGCAATATTTGCGGCAGCTGTGATGTACAGTCCCTGACAAAAGTCTTGTCGCTTGGGTACAAGTTGACCTTAAGTGCCCCTCAAATATATGTCTAATCAATTTTTTTTTTACAAGAAATGGCTAATTTCAATCCCAACAGCTTTTGAAATAATGTTTTGGTGCCAAACGAAACTGCTGAAAAGATCAAGATGCTCCAGGACTGGCCAGCCCAGTCACCAGACATGAACATCATTGAGCATGTCTGGGGTAGAATGAAAGAGGAAGCATGGAAGATGAAACCAAAGAATCTTGATGAACTCTGGGAGGCATGGAAGACTGCTTTCTTTGTTATTCCTGATGACTTCAGCAATAAATTGTATGAATCGTTGTTGAACCGCATGGTTGCAGTCCTTCAAGCTCATGAAAGTCATACAAGATATTAAATATGGATCTCACAGCACCACTACTTAATTCACTCATGTTATGCAACATATTTTTGTATTTGAAGTAAATTATTTGTTCAATTTTCACATTACTCTCTGTAGGCGACAAAACTTTTGTCTTGCCAAAATCTGACCTTTCTGTGTTCATTAAATGATCAATCTTTCTTCAGTGAAGCAAATTTATTTTTGTATATTAAACATAATTTGGGAGGGTTTTAGCTTTCATATGAGCCATTTCTAAAACCAATGGATTAATTAAAAGTCAGGTTATAAGCTGTTGTTTCTACAAAATGGATAAGCGACAAGACTTTTGTCAGGGACTGTATAAAGAAGAATACGAAAATGGCAGAGCGTGTTACTGAACCAACTGAGGACGAAATAAAAACTCTACTCGAAAACAAAACCCCAAAAATACAAAAAAGAAAGCAGCAAAATATGGAATAAAATTATCTGATGGCAAGAACGTTCCCTTATTTATTTCAAGAATTATTATTATTACAGCATTTTTGTTTACATTATAAGCAGAATTTTGTCGGACGTTTTGTATAAAGTTTTTATTTCTTGAATTTGCAAAAACTAAAAATGCTCTTCTTTATAGAGTTTTTGGCGGTTTGGCGCCACCGAGTGGGCTGGAGTGTGGAACAGGAAATATTTGGGGGGGGGGGGGAAGAAACTCATCTCATCTCATTATCTCTAGCCGCTTTATCCTTCTACAGGGTCGCAGGCAAGCTGGAGCCTATCCCAGCTGACTACGGGCAAAAGGCGGGGTACACCCTGGACAAGTCGCCAGGTCATCACAGGGCTGACACATAGACACAGACAACCATTCACACTCACATTCACACCTACGGTCAATTTAGAGTCACCAGTTAACCTAACCTGCATGTCTTTGGACTGTGGGGGAAACCGGAGCACCCGGAGGAAACCCACGCGGACACGGGGAGAACATGCAAACTCCACACAGAAAGGCCCTCGCTGGCCACGGGGCTCGAACCCAGGACCTTCTTGCTGCGAGGCGACAGCGCTAACCACTACACCACCGTGCCGCCCGGGGAAAGAAACTATATTCTTTTAACTATTTGTTTCTTTTAATACTTGATAATTACTGACTAGATGCGCTCTGCCATTTTGTTTTTCTTTACTCATGGTATATGAGCTGATATCCTAGTAATAAAGTAAACAATCAGAGCATGCGATCTGTTTCTCAAAATCCAGTGAATGTGGATAGAATAAAAGTTATTCCACTCCATCTCTTCATACACTGCTTATAGCCAACTCGGTGCTACACACTTCATCGGCTATCAGCTCATGTACAGTACGACTCGATTTTGTGAAATAACTCTTAATTTTTTTTTTCACGGTCCGGTTTCCATCAAATCCTGCGCTCCGATTGGCTTGCGAGTGGGTCCGTATCCTACGATACGGACCCTGGATACGGACCTCTGGCGACTCGCTCATTCACAACAACAAACATAGTAGCAATTTTTGTCAACATTTATTTTCGCATTTCTCAGGAGAGTAGCATTAATTTTACAGCATGGATAGCGATAACGACAGTGTTCACAGTGAAAGTGAGTTTTACTACCCTGAGGAAGAAGAAATAAAAGAAAACATTTCAGGAGAAAGCTAAAAACCTCTAACTGTTGCTAACGCCGAGCAAAAACATGGCTGAATCCTGAATGACTCAATTGTGTATAAATAGGGGACTACATAGGCGGCAAAATGTATTTTTTTTTCCTGCCATGGAAGTGCACTTGTATACCGAGGAGGAAGCAATTTGCATTACAGCCGTGAATGAGGATTCAAAATGGCGGCTCGGCTCGGTTTTCCCTTTCGGGCGCTCTCGTTTTCTGTTAGAATTTGGGAAAGAAAAAAATATATTATTTACCAGCTTAAGGTCGGTCCGTATGGTGAAATACCGTGACCTCGGCCTTGAATACTGACCTCGGCCCTCTGAAGACCTCGGTCATGGTATTTCACGATACGGACCTCCCAGCTGGTAAATAACAGACATGTATCGGTGTTATAGCGAATTATAATGTTATAATTGTGTGTGTGTGTTGGCTACACAGGAGACCTGTGCATGTTAATGCGTTTAATCCATGATGGTCAGCTAAAACCAGAGCAGATGGAGCAGCACACTGAAGAGGAGCTACAGTCCATCCTGGAGCAATGTGGTGTACCTTCAGCACCGAACAGCACCAAGGTGTATACACACACACACACACACACACACACACACACACACGTGCTTCGTATTACACTGGCTGTCTGTTGATTTATTTTGAAGTCATTATTTCCTTGGCAACAGGAAAACATTGTTTGTTTGTTTTTAAATGTATATATTTTTGCTGTCAGGATGAGTTGATGGTATCTGTGTGTTTACTTTACACACAAGTACAAAATGGCCTTTCAACAGCCCCCCAACCTGCTCAGCACCTCACTGCAGGAAAACTCAGCAAGATGTGCCCTCACCAGGTAAATACACTCTCTGCTTTTTAATGATTACGCTCAGGAAACGACAGGCAAGAATTTCAACCCCTTTTCTCTGCATGGAGAAAAAAAATTAAACCAATTTACATGAGCCACACTTCTTTCTAACGGCAGTTGTTAATGCGTCAATAAAGCAATAAGCCGTCAGAGAGCCTGATTTGATCACGAATAACAGCACTGCCCTTAAGCTTGAAAAAAAATCACTAACCCCTGAGAGTTACACAGCCCGTTCAAGGCGGGATTCTTGCGCTTTTATTTCACGGATAATCCTGACCACCCTCTCCACTACATACTGGACAGACAGCAGAGCACCTTCTCCAACAGACTGTGTTAGCTTCGCCGTCATAGGGACCGATACAGGAAATCTTTCCTGCCCCAAGCCATCATACTGTACAATAACTCACCTCTGTCTGACAGGGAGAACTCAGACCCCTCTGCTGTCGAGTCCCATTTACGATCCTGGTCCTCTGTAACGTTTACACCATCAGAGCTTCTTTGTTTACTGCCATTAATCACTTTGCACCTTATGGTGATGATACACGGGGCAACTTTTTGGGCAGTGTTGCCGAGCAAAGTTGCTGGCAACGGGCAACTAGGTGAGACACAGGGCAACTTTTCAGGGCAACAGCAGTTAGCAACGGCAGTTTACAGTTAGCTAAAAAAAAAATTGATGTCTTAATTTTTGCTGTGACCATTTAATCAAGCTGTCTGTTGTTTTTTAGAGCTTTGGTGAGGTAAATTCCTCCATATAGAATATTAAAATAACAACTTACCGGCGTAAAAACAGATGAGGAGTCTCTCCATCTCTTCACTCCACTGACACTGAGCGGCCGCCATATTTGTTTGAAATTTCTGATCCGAACCTCACCGGAGGTCACATGACTCAATACTCGCGTTCTGATTGGCTTATCTCAAAAAGTTGCCAGAGATTATCAAAACCATTCAGAAAGAAGCAATGTTGCCCAATCTCAATAGAAAAGAGTCAAAACGCAATTGCCCAGCAACATTGCTCGGCAACATTGCCCAAAAAGTTGCCCCGTGTATCATCACCATTAGAGTTTATTTGCTTTCTTTTTTTTTTTTAAATGTATACAGTATATGTTATTTACCAGCTGGGAGGTCCGTATGGTGAAATACTGTGACCAAGGTCTTGAAAGTACTGAGCGAGGCCCTCTGGGCCGAGGTCAGTATTCAAGGCCGAGGTCACGGTATTTCACCATACAGACCGACCTTAAGCTGGTAAATAATATATTTATTTTTTTCTTTACCAAATTCTAACAGAAAACGAGAGCGCCCGAAAGGGAAAACCGAGCCGAGCCGCCATTTTGAATCCTCATTCACGGCTGTAATGCAAATGGCTTCCTCCTCGGTATACAAGTGCACTTCCATGGCAGGAAAAAAAAAAAACCTACATTTTGCCGCCTATGTAGTCCCCTATTTATACAAAATTGAGTCATTCAGGATTCAGCCATGTTTTTGCTCGGCGTTAGCAACAGTTAGAGGTTTTTAGCTTTCTCCTGAAATGTTTTCTTTTATTTCTTCTTCCTCAGGGTAGTAAAACTCGCTTTCACTGTGAACACTGTCGTTATCGCTATCCATGCTGTAAAATTAATGCTATTCTCCTGAGAAATGCTGGCAAAAATTTATAAGATTTTTGATAATCTTTTAAATAAATCTTATATTAAAAAAAAGATAAATGTTGACAAAAAATGCTACTATGTTTGTTGTTGTGAACGAGCGAGTTGCCAGAGGTCCATAACCGGGGTCCGTATCGTAGGATACGGACCCACTTGCAAGCCAGTCAGAGCGCAGGATTTGATGGAAACCGGACCGCGAAAAAAAAAAATAATTTATCTATCTCTGTCTGTCTATCTTCCGTTCAATGCTGCCACTTTTTGCAGTTTTTATTTTCATTCATCACAATTATTGTTTTTTGCACTATTAGTGCATGCTAACCTGTACAAAGCGCACACACAGATATAGTTAACAATTATTCCACGAAATCGAGTCGTACATGAGCCGATAGCGCCGAGTTGGCTCAGCTAAAGGACTCAAACGTAGCGATTACACGTTGCATATGATGCTCAGCAGCTTTGCTTGTGTTTGAAGAGTGGTATAAATGTGCACAGCTACCAAAAGCACCTCAACACTCAGGCCTGAGTTTCCCAAAAGTGTTGCAGTACAAAGATCAGCATTAAATGGTAGAGTGAGCAGCACAATGAACACACTCTCTCTTCTAGTTAAGACCCTCTTAGTGTTAAAAGGCTTTTGGGAAACCCACCTCAGTTCACCAGCTGTTCATTTTAAAGCAGCATCGAGGTATTCCTATTTCCGACACGTAGATACATCACCCTTGACGCCGACGCCCCATTGTGACACATCACGCCTCTGGTTGTTGAACGCCGGCTCACAGTGTAAAAACACACACTGGCACGGCTTTATTTGGCTCAGTGTAAATCACTAAGGTGGGAATATTAAAGTGCATATCCTGGACCAATTTGGTGGGGTTTTTTTGTTTGGTTGTTTTTTTTTTTTTTTTAAATTTATATTAGTGCTGTCAAAAATGTCGCGTTATTATCGCGTTAATTTGACTCAATTTTAACGGCGATAATTTTTTTTTATCGCGAGATTAACGCTCTGTGGCATGATGTAGGTTTTTCATAAGCTTTTGAAACTGCCAGGAACTTGGAACAGAGACTTTGCTTAGAAAAATGATAGCAGCTAGACTGTAATGCCGCGCCCCGCACAGCCAGAGTCCTCTGCCCTCCCCCCAAAGAACCAGCGCGGGCAGGGCACGCTCGCCCCGCGCCTTGGGACGAAGAGCCATGGTGCTCGGCTTAGGTTTCGTTTTCCCATCGGTGGCTCCAGCCCGACTTTGCAGTGGCTGTGACAAGACGTGTTATGCTCTGCAATAAAAAAAAATAAAAAATTGGTACAAAGCAAGCTCATTCACTTTTTTATGCTGATAAGAGAATTACAATGTTTTTTCATGTGACAAAAATGTGCGATTAAATTGCGATTAATCGCGAGTTAACTATGACAGTCGCGACATTAATCGCGATTAAATATTTTAATCGCGTGACAGCACTAATTTATATGAAAGTATGTCCCTTTACACACTCATCCAGAAGGGTAATTTTGCACAAGACCATCTGTCTACAGCAGAAAAAAATAAAATAAAACGCGTCTGGAAAAATCCCAAGGGAGTCTGGAGCCAGATTCGTGACGTCACCTGCGGAACCGCCAGCAGGCTGCGTGAGCTTGCACGGTTTCAGTGCACAGCCTGTGTAGACCAAGTTTAGCAGCGAGCGATTTTGCATTGAAATATGGAATTGTCGCCTGAGCTTCTAAACCCATGGATTCATGTATCAGTGCTCATCTATCTATTGTTACATAAATCAGATTTTTCCTAATTACTATTATGTATTTATATATTTCTTCATTTAGAATAGTACTGGCTACTGTAGGAGAAAGATTTCATAAGCTACACACATGGAATCGGCTAAGCAGGGTCGTATATACATTGAATGTGTTTGACAGGTCCCAAGATCTCAAGCCCTGACACGCAGATCCCTTGATACATGTGAAGTAAGCGTATTATCGCCCAGCGCTTTTGTGTGCGTCAATAAATAACATTATCCGTGTACCACACAAACACAGGAACACTTAATTTAGAGTATAGTCTCTCTTATTTCTTACCCTGGCAACAGTCAACTTGTGAAGTGCCGATTTTCTTGGTCTTTTTCTCGGCTCTGCTTTGGTCCTCGGCTTTTTCCGGGTGCCTCGCACAAAGCGCTCCCATTTCTCTCTCATTGTCTGGTCTTTTGGAAAATGATGAGTACTAATCCCATCATGATTGGCAGACGTGCAGCTTGTGAACAGGCAAGGCAGGCAACTGCTTGGGGCCCCTGAGCTAGGGGTCCCCCGAGAGTCGGGGCCCGAGGGCTTATTTATTTTGTTTTTTATTGTTCTTTACCATTTGTATTTTCACATTTGGAATTTAAACTTTGGTTTCATACATTTTTCGTTGGTGTCAGATTATTTATAACATATTGGTGATGAACACTGGTCAGAAGGGCCCCCTGGAAATTTTTGCTTGGGGCCACAGCAGACTCTAGAATCGCCTCTGATGATTGGTGTTGCTACGCCCTCCTACGATACATCTGTTAACCGTTTTAATAATTACGCGATAACGTTGAAGAAATTTGCAGAAAACCACCAGGTCGTTTTCTCGTAAACAAACCAGCGCTGACGTAGGATTCAGAAGGAGGCGTCCCGCACGCGACGTCACGAAAATCAATGTTTGCCGGGAAATCCAAACGGCAAGTTTTTTCAGAGGCGGACCAATTCGCCTCAAATGGCTTGATTTCAACTGAATTTTTCTGGTATTGCGCAAGGTACAAAAATTGCACAAAATGCAAAATGTGATAGATATTTGACCAAAGTTTAATATAAAATAGGGGAATTACATTGATCTTGCTCCTAAATATACCCAAGATGTGCACTTTAAGGTCCCTTCTTTACACCAATGTTACAGAATATCTGTGTAAAAAAGGGCGTAATGGATGCTGTCGAGTGTCGTCTTGTTTTTTTCTCACAGGAATAAAAATATGATTAAATCCAATGTTTAGTGAATAATGTATTAGTTCGAGATAATATTCGGTACAAGCTTTGGTTGTTGAGCATTCTATGGACAGAACGATGACTTTGGTGAGTTTAAACCATGATTCATTAATAAAGTGTTCAGTTATTGTCATGCGTTTATACACGGCTCAGCCAGTCATATGTTTAAAAACGTATTGAAAAATTAACTATACTTTTTATTTATTTATTTGTTTATTTTTATATACCATAAACAATCTACAACCTTTCCTCCCTAACAGTAAAGGAACATTTAATGACTGCCCCAGCAGGTTTTCTGTTCTTTTCACCATCTACATTATACGAATATTTTGTACATGGTACTCACACACACAGACTACAAAATGTGGTAGATTAGGGCTAAAAATTCTGCCATATTGCCTCTGTTTGGTCTGTTTTGTATTACCCTGCTGAACCCCGCCTCTATAAAACCCAGAGTGTAAGGTCCAAATGTGTGTCAGGTGGTGTGTGGATCTAAGTACCTGGTGCGTGGAGAAAGTGCCCGCGATCATGTAGACCTCCTGGTGTCTTCTCGTTTCTGGCCACCCGTGTACGTCGCAGACTGTGCTCAGAAGGTGGCGCTGTGTACAGAAGCACTGTACCCCGAACTGGCGTCACAGATGTGGGGGAGGAACCAAGGCTGCTTCTCCGATCCCATGACTCCTGCAGAGGTCAGCACACTTTCTGCATAACCTTTTGAACTTGTAAATAGCTGTCGTTTTCAACAACTGTGTGCATGTTTTTGATCGCAGAGTAACTTCGAATGACTTACAATTTGCAGAGGGGGGAAAAACCTTCCCCTGTCTGATGGGTGCAGAGTTAATTTTGCAGCTACAGCTATATTTGGAGCTACAAAGAAACATGTATTGTGTTTTTTTTTTTTTATTAAATTCACTTCCCTTTCTGTAAATATGTGGCTCATTTATTTCTCCCGTGCTGTCATACAGGGTTGTCGATGTGGTTTGGTACACAGTCAGACATTCTGTAACTTGAATTAAATCTCACAGTGTAACTTAACACGGTCATGCGTGCATCACTGTGAGTTTAATTTGGCATTATTCCACCCCTTAAACCACATCATCTCCCAAAGTTTGTCTGGAAATCATGCATATGATATAGTATACGCATCAGTTTCACAGTTTAAAGCAAATATTATTCTTTGCAAGTATTATGTATAGTGTCCCTCCATGATTATTGCCCCCCCCGTAAAGTTTAGTAAAAAACGGTTCGAAAAAATCCACCTTTTGGTGAAGTCGCTTCATCTCGCACTGAAAAAACAAAAAGAGAAAAATCGTGGGTGGTAGAAAAGGGCAACTGGACTTGCTTGAAGATTCTTGAAAACGTTTCACCTCTCGTCCAAAAGGCTTCCTCAGTTCTACAAGGTGGTCTTGGACACTCTTCCCAGACGGCTGGGTGTACGCCAGGACCCAGCTGTTTTCGGGGACTCACAGGAGGACAGAGAGAGTCAGATTGCCATTGATCACCCTAACGGGCAATCCTTTGATCACCCTAATGACTCGCCATTCACACCCAGCCTCCAGCGACCCACACCAACATGATGCCTCAGTGACACCTTAGATGAGCTGGTCATCAGAATTCTGATTCTGAGCCAGGAGAGGATAAATATCTGATACTCCCTATTAGTCAGACAGAACTGAGGAAGCCTTTTGGACGAGAGGTGAAACGTTTTCAAGAATCTTCAAGCAAGTCCAGTTGCCCTTTTCTACCACCCACAGTTTACTATGACCTGGATGATTGAGAATCTTCACAGAAAAGAGAAAAATCCAATCTTTTAATTGAAAAGTTTATTCAGAGAAGAACAAATCCCTCATCAAGAAATAATCATTTTCAACAGAAACACTTGAGCCGCTATGATTATCACCCCTGCATTTAAAGTGCTGATGACACGTTTTTGACATCTTTGGCGATGTTTTATAACATAAAAAGTAATTCCCGATGATCCATATATTAATTCACGAAGGCGCCTATTTTACAAGTTATGATGATAAACGCGGCTATTTGGGCAAATTTGACGGGGCTGCAGCACCCAGGAGACGAAGGAGGAGGAGGAGCTATATGACGTCAGCGAAAGAACCTTCCTCCTAACTTACCAGTTTGTTGTTGATGCGACAGGTGTTCAGTTTATCATTATTAGTATTTTTATTAGACATTATTATATATATAGTTATTATGCCTTCGCGTTGTGTTGCCGGCTTTTGCTCCAAAACCCACAAGGATGGGGTAAGTTTATTCAAGTTTCCCAGAGATCCCGAGCTGCATGCGAAGTGGGTGAAGCAAGTCAGGCGCTCTCGTGACAAGTGGGAGCCCTCACCAACATCCGTCCTGTGCTCTGAACACTTCGATTTGGATTGTTTTGACACCCTTCCCAGCTTAAAAGAATCTCTTGGGTGTTCAGTTCAGCACAAACGTGTGTTACTACCATCAGCAGTGCCTACACAGTGTTGCCAGATTGGGAGGTTTCCCGCCCAGTTGGGCGGTTTCAAGTGCATTTTGGTGGGTTTTGAACATATTTTGGGCTGGAAAACATCAGCAGTATCTGTTGCCAGATAATGCTGAAGTTTTCCAGCCCAAAATATGTTCAAAACCCACCAAAATGCACTTGAAACCGCCCAACTGGGTGGGAAACCTCCCAATCTGGCAACACTGCCAGTATTCCGGAGGGGGTCTACTAGTAGCTATGCCGGATCCAAAGACAGTCCTCCTGTCAGAACATGTGTTGTGAAATGACATAAGATAAAGATACGTAGAGCTATAGATTCTACATGATAATCATAAATGTAATCATAAAGTCGGCGTGATATCAGTCATGTATTTGCTTGTGAAAGCTTGCGGCTTTCATGTAACTGCCGCCTAGCAACGAGAGGCAAAGGGTAAAGAGGGTAGGCTATCGTAGATTCTATTCGGAAGAGATCAACACAATTCTAGACTCCCAGAAGAGGAAGAGCTAGCACTAGAGAGTTCACCGGCGTTTTCATGCGCCATTTCCATTGAGTAGAACCAGAGTAGAACAGCCAGTGAACCGCAGCGTGTTCTCCCGCTGACGTCACAACATGGCCGCGAGCCACGGACCCAGTTTTCTTGCGCTGTGCCATTAAAAGTTGGATATTTGCGTAACAACAGCTTCTTTTCACGTAATTATAACAGAAATCTAACATGTTTGCCATGTTGTATAGTTTATTTAAGAAATTGCATAGAGTCATGTTCGTGTCATCAGCCCTTTAATACTCTGTACAACTTCCCTCTGCCAGTAAAACAGCCCTGAGTCTCTCCTGTAACATTTTATAAGGTCGGAGATACAGAGCAGGGCATCTGAGACCATTCTTCTTTACACAATCTCTCCAGATCATCCAGGGTTCGAGGCCCTCTCTTGTGCTGTTTTTTGTAAAGGCTTTACCCCGTTTAAAACAAAACAAACAACAAAGAAAAAAACTCTCATATATACTAACCCTGATTAGCCTATATACCCTGTATGCCCCCACATTTTGTATGCTGCTGAATCTGTCCTTTTTTCAGTAGCTTTGTATAAACAATAACCGCTAAATGTAATGCAATGTTATGTAAGGTGATCGCCTAGGCATTCTCATTGTGAAAAGTAAGTCACATGTACATGGACTGGCATTTAATGTTGTATTTGTTCCTTTCTGTTTGTTTTTTGTCTGTTCATATTCTTTCTGGGGGAGTGAAGTCAGTTTAAAAATGCCGTTAAATGCATAGGCCTATAGGCCAAGTTTAATGACCTTGAGGTTATCAGAGGTCATATGTCGTTTTACAAATGAAAAATGAATTCAGCACCCAAACATTTAACAAACAAGGCCATTTGCTAACTTCATTAATCATTTTATTACATTTCATTCCTTAGAAAGCTGAGAAACTGGGTTCAGCTGAGACGTTTACAGGCCCAAAGTTCAATGACCTCTAGAGGTCAACAGAGGTCAGATAGAGCTCGGCATATTGCAGATTTGAATTCGGCACACCCAAATTGACAAAATAAGACTGTTTGCCGACTTTGTCTCAAAAATGCCTTTGGGTGTCACAATTCTGGAGTACCAGTCTAGAACTGGGTACTGAATACAGAAAGAGACCAGAAAATCAGCATGTCACACTTCCTCTATTGTGTCCCATGCTTAGAGTTTGTGACGAAGTAACTTTGAACAAAGGGCTAAAGTTTGTGACAAAGGGACAGTGTTGTAACTTTCAAAAGCAGAAATGTCCAGAAGTATACTGTTGCTTCACTACTGTGACCTTAACGCTAGTTGGAAATTGAGGGAGGAAAAAGAGAAGAGAGATGTGTTGGAAAGGTTACAGTGGTGCTTGAAAGTTTGTGAACCCTTTAGAATTTTCTATATCTCTGCATAAATATGACCGAAAACATCATCAGATTTTCACACAAGTCCTAAAAGTAGATAAAGAGAACCCAGTTAAACAAATGAGACAAAAATATTATACTTGGTCATTTATTTATTGAGGAAAATGATCCAATATTACATACCTATGAGTGGCAAAAGTATGTGAACCTATGCTTTCAGTATCTGGTGTGACCCCCTTGTGCAGCAATAACTGCAACTAAACGTTTCCGGTAACTGTTGATCAGTCCTGCACACCGGCTTGGAGGAATTTTAGCCCGTTCCTCTGTACAGAACAGCTTCAACTCTGGGATGTTGGTGGGTTTCCTCATATGAACTGCTCGCTTCAGATCCTTCCACAACATTTCCATTGGATTAAGGTCAGGACTTTGACTTGGCCATTCCAAAACATTCACTTTATTCTTCTTTAACCATTCTTTGGTAGAACGACTTGTGTGCTTAGGGTTGTTGTCTTGCTGCATGACCCACCTTCTCTTGAGATTCAGTTCATGGACAGATGTCCTGACATTTTCCTTTAGAGTTCGCTGGTATAATTCAGAATTCATTGTTCCATCAATGATGGCAAGCCGTCCTGGTGCAGATGCAGCAAAACAGGCCCAAACCATGATACTACCACCACCATGTTTCACAGATGGGATAAGGTTCTTATGCTGAAATGCAGTGTTTTCCTTTCTCCAAACATAACGCTTCTCATTTAAACCAAAAAGTTCTATTTTGGTCTCATCCGTCCACAAAACATTTCTCCAATAGCCTTCTGGCTTGTCCACGTGATCTTTAGCAAACTGCAGATGAGCAGCAATGTTCTTTTTGGAGAGCAGTGGCTTTCCCCTTGCAACCCTGCCATGCACACCGTTGTTGTTCAGTGTTCTCCTGATGGTGGACTCATGAACATTAACATTAGCCAATGTGAGAGAGGCCTTCAGTTGCTTAGAAGTTACCCTGGGGTCCTTTGTGACCTCACTGACTATCACACGCCTTGCTCTTGGAGTGATCTTTGTTGGTCGACCACTCCTGAGGAGGGTAACAATGGTCTTGAATTTCCTCCATTTGTACACAATCTGTCTGACTGTGGATTGGTGGAGTCCAAACTCTTTAGAGATGGTTTTACAACCTTTTCCAGCCTGATGAGCATCAACAACACTTTTTCTGAGGTCCTCAGAAATCTCCTTTGTTCGTGCCATGATACACTTCCACAAACATGTGTTGTGAAGCTCAGACTTTGATAGATCCCTGTTCTTTAAATAAAACAGGGTGCCCACTCACACCTGATTGTCATCCCATTGATTGAAAACACCTGACTCTAATTTCACCTTCAAATTAACTGCTAATCCTAGAGGTTCACATACTTTTGCCACTCACAGCTATGTAATACTGGATCATTTTCCTCAATAAATAAATGACCAAGTATAATATTTTTGTCTCATTTGTTTAACTGGGTTCTCTTTATCTACTTTTAGGACTTGTGTGAAAATCTGATGATGTTTTAGGTCATATTTATGCAGAAATATAGAAAATTCTAAAGGGTTCACAAACTTTCAAGCACCACTGTAACTCGAATAAGGCCAAAGCGCACGCGTGCACACACATACACTCATCCTCTTTCTCTCTTCCTTCTTCAGTGCATCTCCTGTCCTGAGCTCCAGGACCAGCAGTACAGCATGGACCTCTCATCTGTGGACTCCAACCCCCGTGTTCACCCTCACACCAAGTCCTTTTTGCGCTATATAGTGCACCCTGGTGATAATTCCGTCTCCTCCTCCGACCCCCACCATGACCTGACTCTTTGTAAAGAGCTGCAGTCTTACTCCAGTCTGGTTTCATCCATAAGCGGCGGTTTAGAAGAGAATGACAGCGAGTCCAGGGGAAAAGGAAAACAAAGAAAGCTCGTGTTCAACAACGCAGCGCACTTCTACCTCTACAACCGGCTCGTGGACTTCCTGAGCAGCCGGGACGTAGTGAGCCAGCAAATGGCCGAAGTGCTGAGGGTGTGCCAGCAGGGCGAGGTGGTGATGATCCGAGACGCCCTCTACAGGCTCGGAGTAGCGCAGCTCAACAGGGAGGATGAGGAGACTGAGCGCATAGGAGAGGGAGAGGAAGAAGAGCCAGAAGGAGACGCAGACACCGTAGCAGTGGATGTCTTGCTAGAATGATAGAGGGAGAGACGATGGGACTCAAACACTGTGAGATTTTCAATAACACGATCTACAAGAGGACACTGTGCAGGGCGCATGTAATAGGTTTTAATATAAAATGATAGTATTTATTGCTAATTATGTGTGTTAATGAAGAAACTATGGTCATATGAAAGATAACCACTCAGAGTAACTTTTATTGTAATTGCGATTGTCCATATTTCTACATATTTATAACTTTGTTTTTGATATGCTACATCAAAATGTACAATTAATTAATTTACTGATTTAAGAGCCAATACTAATTTAACAAACATCATGAATTGCAATACACTGCTAAAGCGTTATATTCACTTTTCTTTGTTCCATTTCTATCTTCTTTTAAAGCGATGCCTCAATGACAATCATGTCCTATTATATCAATGAGCCACGTTAATGCCAATTTCAGTGAATAGAAAGTAAACATGCTACACTGTATTAAAGCAATAGATAACAGCTCGAGTAAGTCATTTAAAAAAAATCTTTGCAATGTTTTCTTGACTTTAGTGAATAGCTTATGACATTTGCAGGAAATAAAATACAGACAAGGAAAGTTTCATGAACACAGACATAAATGCCAGGAAGTTTGATATAACAAGACCTTCAACATAACTTGTAGGAAAAACTTTACAGAAATATAACAAGAAATAACATGAGAACGTCGGTGGCGCCATTTTCTAAAGATTTCGCAGTGCACCTGATCAGGAACCAGGAGTGATTTATGCTAATTATGTCAAATGTCGGCGGCACGGTGGCGTAGTGGTTAGTGCTGTCGCCTCACAGCAAGAAGGTCCGGGTTTGAGCCCCGTGGCCGGCGAGGGCCTTTCTGTGTGGAGTTTGCATGTTCTCCCCGTGTCCGCGTGGGTTTCCTCCGGGTGCTCCGGTTTCCCCCACAGTCCAAAGACATGCAGGTTAGGTTAACTGGTGACTCTAAATTGACCGTAGGTGTGAATGTGAGTGTGAATGGTTGTCTGTGTCTATGTGTCAGCCCTGTGATGACCTGGCGACTTGTCCAGGGTGTACCCCGCCTTTCGCCCGTAGTCAGCTGGGATAGGCTCCAGCTTGCCTGCGACCCTGTAGAACAGGATAAAGCGGCTACAGATAATGAGATGAGATGTCAAATGTCGCAGCACAATCTTCTCTATAACATTAAAGTGATTAAATGTAACAGACCACCACTGACTAAACCCAGAGTGCTCATGAGGACGATCACATTCTTTGACATTATTTACACATGGCAGTGTTTTGCTTGGTGCTACATAAAATACACATATACACAGTATACAGTTTAATGAACAAGGCATGCAGGAGACAAGAAATATCTCATGAAAGAACAGAATGCGGTGCATGTCGTAAATAAGTGGATTTCAAAAAGATGTCGGGTGGTTTTTTTTTTTTTTTTTTGTGTGTGTGTGTGTGTATTTAATCTAGTTAAAAATCATATACCATGATGAATCACAGATCTAAATTCTTGTTAAATAATGATTCAATCATTCAAATACAAAAAAAAAAGCAATTCAGGAATATTACATGGATTTGCATAATAATAATAATAATAATAATATGCATTTAAAAAGAAAGAAACCATTCATCAAGCTTGTAAAAAATATTAAAAATTGGAAAAATACACATATAACATAAAGTACCACTGTTTGTGCTCTTTTCCACTTTTCAAGAACAAGAACAGACTGAGAAAAATGTGGAAGTGAACTTTGCAAGCTTGCTTCTGGGAGACGGAAATGCTGAATTGACTTTTTTCCCTCCATACGTCCAAACAGGGAACTGCGATTTAACACGAAATGAGTGAGATAAACTTTGTGACTTGTGTAAGCCTGGCATGAAACAGATCTCAGCCAATGAAACACCCATCTTACTCTAAATCTGTCTCATTTTGCCCTTGTAGAAAGGGAAGCTACAATCACTGAGGAATTTGACCCAAACACTGAAAGCAGTTTGGAATAAAGGTTACAATCAGGCGCGTGATTTATTTGCTGTGAGCGCTGGGCTTTTTTATTTAAAGTATCCTGAGAGTATAGTTAATTGAGGCCTTAGCAGAACTGATAGTTGTTGGCCTTCATCAGGGGCTGCTCATCTGCCTCCTGCTCACATGATTCCTCGTCACTTTTAGTGGGATCGCAGGCCTCCAGCTGCTCTTCGTCCAGTTCTTCTGTCTGCACGTTCTGATACTGAGTCTAAAAACAGAGACAGCAACTTCAGACTAAAGGCTCTGATTTAATACAATTCTAAACAATGATCAATAATCTGCGCATGCAATGCAATACACTCACTGGCCACTTTATTATGAACACCCACTCTTTTATGTACCGGTAGTTATCTAATCGGCCGATCCCTTGACAGCGGCACAGTGCATAAAATCATGCAGATACAAATCAAGAGCTTCAGCTAACTAATGTTCACTTCAAACATCAGAATGGGAAAAATTGTGATCTCAAAGTGTGACTTTCACTGTGGTATGGGTGTTGGTTTGAGCCAGATGGACTGGTTTGAGTGTTTCAGAAACTGCTGATCTCCTGGGGTTTTCACACACAACAGTCTCTGGAGTTTACACAGAGTGGTGCGAAAAACAAAAAAGTGAGTGAGTGACAGTTCTGTGGGTGGAAATAAACGCCTTGTTGATAAGAGAGGTCAGAGGAAAATGGGCAGATTGGTTCGAGCTGCCAGGAAGGATATAGTAACTCATAGCAACTCTTTACAACCGTGGTGAGCAGAAAAGCATCTCAGCATGCAACAGCAGAAGACCACATTGGGTTCCACTCCTGCAGCCAAGAACAGGAATCTTAGAACCAAGAACACGGTCCTATTAAAATGGCCAGTGAGTGTAAATTGCTGCCATTGTTGTAGGTGATTAATAAAGAATCAAGTGAATTAAATCATGTTAAGTAAGCAGAGGAAACATTGCAATATATAGCCATGGGAAAAAATAAAGTATATCCTCCTTCAGTTTTTTTATTTTGTTTATGAGGGCATAAATAACAATTCTGTGATCCTCAGCAATCTATAAAGAAACAAATAACCTCCAGTGACAGTCAAAACACACACACACAATGGGTTTCAATATGTAGTCATTTTTCCAAAATTTAAACCAACATTCAGAAACCAGCTGGGGAAAAAAAAAGTCTACTGTTCCTGTTCCGACTTCCACAATCAATAAGAGAGAAATTAGCAGCCAGGTGTTACAAATGAAATGCACAAGATTAGTTAATCATCAAGACGTGTGACTTCCTCGATAAAAGCAGAACTTTTGGCAGATTGATGTTCTGGAGCACTCAGGTGTGTGTCTACATCATAGTAGAAATTAAGGATATCAATCATGATCTCAGAAAAGGGAGGCACGGTGGTGTAGTGGTTAGCGCTGTCGCCTCACAGCAAGAAGGTCCTGGGTTCGAGCCCCGTGGCCGGCAAGGGCCTTTCTGTGCGGAGTTTGCATGTTCTCCCCGTGTCCGTGTGGGTTTCCTCCGGGTGCTCCGGTTTCCCCCACAGTCCAAAGACATGCAGGTTAGGTTAATTGGTGCCTCTAAATTGACCGTAGGTGTGAATGTGAGTGTGAATGGTTGTCTGTGTGTCAGCCCTGTGATGACCTGGCGACTTGTCCAGGGTGTACCCCGCCTTTCGCCTGTAGTCAGCTGGGATAGGCTCCTGTGACCCTGTAGAACAGGATAAAGCAGCTAGAGATAATGAGATGAGATCTCAGAAAAGCAATTGTTACACTTCTTCAATCTGGGAAGGGTTATAAGGCCATCACCAAACAATTTGAAATTCACTATTTTACAGTGAGGAGATTGTTTGTTTACAATGGAGCCTTCAAGACAGCTGTCTTCCCAGGAGTGGATGTTCCAGCAAATTCAGTCCAAGGTCAGACCCTTTAATGCACAGAGATGTAAAGAAAACACCAAGGCGAATATAATGTGCCTCTCTGGAAGCACATTAAATATTTTATGTTCATGACAGAAAAAGTAGAAAATGACTGGGGGAAAAAGTATGGCTTTCAGGGAAGTGTGGTTAGGAAAAAGTCCTTCTCTCCAAAAAGAGTAATGCAGCATGAATTAGGTTTGCAAAATTGCATCTCCTCAAACCACGAAAGTTCTGCACCAAGATCCTGTGGACTGCTGAGGCCAAGGCAGAGATGTCTGGTCATCATGCACATGATTTGGGCTTGTTTTGCAGCTACAGGACCTGGGAAACTTGCAGTCATGAAGACAATGAACTCCACTCTTATACTACTGTAGTATATTCTTGAGTACTGTGGGGCCATGTGTCCAGCAGTTTAAAGGAGAGATGCAGAACCTTTATTTTTAAATACATTTCGGAGTGGATAGTATCTCCATCCTTGACTCTTATATGCTGCATAAATGGGAATTAAAATATATATTTTTTAGAGTTAAAATCGACCGCAAAGTTGGCATTTGAGCTGCCCCGCTGAGCCAGCCAGCCCTGAGTGCGTGACGTCACAGCAGTAACCGGTTTTAAGGCCGAGGCCTTTGACGGCTATAGACCAAAGCCAGACTTGGCAGGCGAGAGTGGTTGCAATGTAGTCTGGTTAACACCAGACCATATCACAAGTGAAATATGGTCTGGAATCCGCCTATTGAATTTCTCGTAGGGGAGGTGTGGTTTATGATTGTCAATGGCCGTTTATTGGACGTTGCGAATGTCTATCATTTGGCGTATACGTAGCCCATGGCCAATCATGGCAGTTGTACCCAGTGACGTAGTTAGAGCAACGAAGAGGCAAAGAAGGGAAGGAAAGAGTTTTTTAAAACAAACTTTCACTCTAAACTATTCAGAACAGTGTCTAAAGCTTGATCGAAAGTTTGGTTCGTATCGCTCGCCGCCATGTTAAATGTGATCCGTAAACAGTCCCAAATAAACTACAAGCTTCCGTTTGTCGAGTAGTACGCGTCACCGTCTTTCCACCCCTCCCCACTCTCTGATTGGCTCCCTAACTCAGGCGAGCCTTTAGACCATAGTTTCCATGCTGTCTTTTCAGATCGGAACGATTGTGCAAAGCAGCATGGGATTTCCCAGGCTAGTTGCAATGGCCTCTTTGTTCGGATTTATTGGAGATTCTTCGGATTCCACAGATAGTAGTACATCTGACTGTGACAGTCCTGAAATTGGAGTGTGTGTACATGCTACTGCTATACACGTAGAATTGTATCAGTTCGAACCATCGGAAAGTGAATCCAATAGTAACACGTCGGCCATGGAGGCCCCCACCTTACGAAACAAAGCCAGAGAACCAAGCCGTCTAGAGAATTGGATGGAATTGAACTGACAGTCTCATGTGACTCTCATTAAAACAGGATGGGCATTATAACTTATGCAACATACATGTACATGCATGCATTTTCACTGATAAAATGTAAAAGGCTAATTAAATAATCAGATAACCTGAGACAATCACATTCTGAAGCAAATTAAATCATCGTATACCGGTAACTTAAACACACAATACAAGTTACATGTATTAATCTAAATCCAGGTAAACAATGTGTTATGTAACCAAATGAGAGTCGCATCTTACCCGTCTGTGTTCTCACTTCTTGAAGGCCAATCTTGTGGCCGATTGTTTTGAAACAATGTAACTTTCAGTTCTTTGTTCATTTGCTTCTTCCATGTAAGGGTGAGATATTATTGCTGAGGCAAGCATATCCGGTGGGGGGGTGGGAGAGCATATCCAGTGGAGAAATCTGACGACTGGTCCACTCATTCTCCATTTTCTCCATATGGAGTACTCCGCCATTACTGCTCGGCTCATGCTCCGGGAGAACTGGTGCAACTGAACTTGCTTTCCTTTTCTTGTAGTTTTCTTTACCTTTAATTGTTGGTACTGCACCCTCTTTCAATACGGGCTTATAGCCAACGCTCCTCAACAGATCAGAGGTTTCGTACGAGTCATCAGTAAAATGTGCCTGTGAATTGCTCACAAGATGCGTCCAAATCTTTGCAGTTTGAACATTCTTGGGCCATGAATGCAACATGAATCCACCTTCTGTCATGTTGCTGCACCCGCCAGCAACACATCTACATGGCATGGCGATAAATTAGCTCAAAATGGAGGATTGGAGTTGCAGTCAGCTCTGTGTTTCAGTATAGCGAAAATGGCAATGAGACCGATAGGCTTCCTGCTGTGACATCACAGATGTCATTCACTCAGACCGCTACCAATATGGATCATTTTAATCGTAAAAATTACAATATTAGATTTACTGTTGATGCTTAAAACTATTCCTGTGCCATTCTTGAGGTCTCAAAGCATTTATAAACAAAAAGTGAGGCCATGGTTCTCCTTTAAGCTGAGCCCAAATTGTGTCATGAAATAGGACAATGATCCCAAGCAAATTGAAATCCGAATGGCTAAAGAAAGAAAAAAAAAATGTGCTGAAATGGCCAATTCAAAGTCTGGATCTCAACTAGATGCTGTGGCAGGATCTTAACAGAGCTGTGTATAAACAAATGCCTTCAAATATCGATGAGATGCCATGGCTTAATGGTTAGAGAAGCAGCTTTGTGACCAAAAGGCCACTGTTCGATTCCCTAGAATGGTTGAAGTGTCCTTGAGCAAGACACCTAACCCCAACTGCTCCCCAGGCTGCTCTGGGTATGCTATATGTCACTCTGGATAAGAGCATTTGCTAAATACCATTCATGAATGAATAATGAATGAATGATGAAGCAATGTTGGAAAGAAGAGTGAGTCAGAATTTCTCCAAAAGAATGTGTCAGAAAACATTCAGGTTTTTGTTGCTAAATGTGGGCAGTGTAATGGTTAGCGCTGTTGCCTCACAGCAAGAAGGTCCGGGTTCGAGCCCCGTGGCCGGCGAGGGCCTTTCTGTGTGCAGTTTGCATGTTGTCCGCGTGGGTTTCCTCTGGGTGCTCCGGTTTCCCCCACAGTCCAAAGACATGCAGGTTAGGTTAACTGGTGACTCTAAATTGACCGTAGGTGTGAATGTGAGTGTGAATGGTTGTCTGTGTCTATGTGTCAGCCCTGTGATGACCTGGCGACTTGTCCAGGGTGTACCCCGCCTTTCACCTGTAGTCAGCTGGGATAGGCTCCAGCTTGCCTGCGACCCTGTAGAGGGATAAAGCGGCTAGAGACAATGAGATGAGATGAGGTTGCTAAATGTTGTTCTACAAGTCACTGAAATATAGGGTGTGCTTACTTTTCCCAGCTGGTTTCCAAATGTTGGTTGACTTTTGGGGAAAAAAAGTGATTATATGTATTGAAAAATTTCCCCCCACCCTCAGTCACCTGAGGTTATTTGTTTGTTTAAAGAACCTGATGAGGCCCGTGCAATTGTTATTTAGGCCCTGATAAGTAAAAACATTGACTTGAAGGAGGGTGTACTTTTCTTTTTCCCATGACTGTGATATAGAGTATAGAATATAGTATAAATGCAAAATAAGTTAATTTCTGTTTTCTGTTTATAAGCTATGTGTGAATTTAAATCTGTGTATAGTCTCTATTTGGCATCTGAAGTGTCAACATGTAACTAATATTTCATATGAAAGCCACATTGCCATGGCAATATTGTCGTCATTTTAAAATTGTCAATAGTTTCTGGTGATTTCGAAATACTATGGCGTAACTAACCTTAAGTGAAGCATATAATCTTGTCTTCAACTCATTGAAATGTTTCCACGGATATAATACCTTCCCTTCAGCTGTACAAATGTGTATGTGCAATATCAGTTCCCAAGTGAATTACAGGCTGGATTAAAATCACACTGGAGTTCCCAATGATTTTGCCGTGTAGTTTGCATGTTTAGGGAGTAATTATCCAAATTGCAAACACACAAAATGGACAAGATATACTATTGTTCACATGTAAAAGGGGGGGAAAAAACCCACAATCCTCTGTAGATTCTTCTAAATCAGCTTGTACCTTTTTTTGGCTGGTGTTATCAAGTCTGCATGTGTTTTCACAAGTAAATCAGGGTCTTGGTCAGCTAAGAAATTGTGCACCATGTTTCTCGAGTGTTTTGGCGAGATCAGATGTGAGCCATTGAACCTTTCAGACATTTCTGCTTTTTACCTGATCTGGTGTTTCTCCCAGTAGCCTCTCGATGAGCTGAGCAATCTTGCTGAAAGTCGGCCGCTCTGTGGGTTCAAGGTTCCAACACGTTTTCATGATGGTGTACCTGAACACAAATGTTTCCAACACAAAAAGTCTCATATGTGCGTAAAAAATGAAATACAAAAGTAGAATTTGTATTGAATCAAGGAGTCATGACAGCTATGATTGTTAGGAAAACAAAATTCGTCTCTCTGTGGCATTCCATATGGAAGGAAGCTGTGGCCTAATGGTTAGAGAGACAACTTTGGGACCAAAAGGTCACCAGTTTGATTCCCTGGACCAGCAGGAATGGTTGAAGTGCCCTTGAGCAAGGCACCTAACCCCCAACTGCTCCACAGACTGCTCTGGGTACAGTATGTTGTACGTTGCTCTGGATAAGAGCAGTGGTGAACCATTACTATTAGAGCTGGGACTTGAGCTCAGCCAGACACCAAAAAAGCAACAGGGCAAAAGATTTTGCAAGGGATTAGTAGCAGGCTCCCAGGTCACTCCGTTGTGTGTAGCTGTCGATGTTGATTTTAAGAGTAACTAAGTGAATTGCACAGGGAAATGAATACTTACAGTTGTGTTCAAAATAATAGCAGTGTGTTTAAAAATGTGAGTAAAGCTCAAAATCCTTATAATAGTTTTTATTCCCATGCATTGGGAACACTGCACATTATATTCTACATCAAAACATGAAGAAAAATGTATGAATATTTTAATTACTTTACAGAAAATGAAGAAAAATGAACATTGGGCTGTTCAAAAAAATAGCAGTGTCTGCATTTTTCATTACAAACTCCAAATATTTACTGTATAAACTGAAAAAATCTTAAGGATTTAGTATTCCTGTGAATCACTAAACTAATATTTAGTTGTATAACCACGGTTTCTGAGAACTTCTGGCACCTGTGAACAGGTATTCCAGCCCAGGATGATTTGACAACATTCCACAATTCCTCTGCATTTCTTGGTTTTGCCTCAGAAACAGCATTTTTGATGTCACCCCACAAGTTTTCTATCGGATTAAGGTCCGGGGATTGGGCTGGCCACTCCATAACTTTCATTTTGTTGGTCTTGAACCCTGATGCTGCTCGCTTACTGGTGTGTTTGGGGTCGTTGTCTTGTTGAAACACCCATTTCAAGGGCATTTCCTCTTCAGCATAAGGCAACATGACCACCTCAAGTATTTTGATATATGCAAACTGATCCATCATCCCTGGTATGCGATAAATGGGCCCAACACCACAGTAAGAGAAACATCCTCATATCATGATGCTTGCACCACCATGCTTCACTGTCTTCAGAGTGTACTGTGGCTTGAATTCAGTGTTTGGGGGTCGTCTGAAAAACTGTCTGCGGCTCTTGGACCCAAAAAGAACAATTTTACTTTCATCAGTCCACAAAATGTTTTTCCATTTCTCTTTAGGCCAGTCGATGTGTTCTTTGGCAAATTGTATCCTCTTCAGCACGTCTTTTTTTTAAACAGTGGAACTTTGTGGGGGCTTCTTGCCGATAGATTAGCTTCACACAGGCATCTTCTAATCGTCACAGTACTCAGAGGTAACTTCAGACCGTCTTTGATCACCCTGGAGCTGATCATTGGCTGAGTCTTTGCTATTCTGGCTATTCTTCGATCCATTCGAATGGTAGTCTTCTGTTTTCTTCCACGTCTCTCTGGCTTTGCTGTCCATTTTAAAGCACTGGAGATCATTTTAGCTGAGCAGCCCATCATTTTCTGCACTTCTTTACAGTATACGTTTTACCTCTCCAATCAACGTTTTAATCAAAGCACGCTGTTCTTCTGAACAATGTCTGGAACGACCCATGTTTCTCAGGTTTTCAGAGAGAAATGGATGTACAACATGTGCTGGCTTCATCCTTAAATTAGGGCCACCTGACTGACATCTGTTTTTTCACAGAATGAATGACCTCACTAATTAAACTCCACACTGCTATTATTTTGAACACGTCCCTTTCACTTAATTATTCAATTACACAGACTCAGGAGCATGCATATCATGAATGTTGGGTCTGTTGGTTTTCTATGACTCTACTACACCTACTGGTAAATTATTTGCCATGTAGTAATATAATTTCCACCAAAAACAGTGATTGATCTGGTTAGTCGTGTTGGACTGCTATTATTTTGAACACAAGTGTAAGTCTGAGTGAAAAATACTGTAGTGAGCGTGTGTGGAAGAAGAGTCTGAAGACAGAAATCTCAGTTGTTAGCCTGTGCTACTTGCTCTCGATAGCACTGGCTTGACTGCTTTATTAGCATTCGCTAACACTACTGATGAATGCTACACTGGCTGCAAGGTGACTTCACTGCTGCACTGACGGTGCTCGAATTGGCTTTTGAGAAGGCCTAGGGTGATACATTTTTGGTCCCTCTCACTATAAATCAAAATCTGATTGGTTAATTCATCTGTCACTTCCTACATAAACATACACTGCCATGGCATTCTGTCCTGGCAATAAAGTCCTAACCAGTGAGTGATCCAGCTCTAAACTCTTCTCAGCCTAGAGAAAACAAACAAAAAAATCTCATTGGATCACTTGATTTTAATGTTTTCAGGACAGTAACCCTTTCATTACTGAAGCAAATGTGATAGAAAATGAGTCTGAATTATAATTAGAGGAGAATAATTGTAATGAAATGAAGAAATAAATTAAAGAATGAAAGAAATTAATTATAACACTTGAAATGCTGATATGTTTGGGCCTTCTCTGAAGGCCTAGAAGGCCCTGATAGTTCCCCTCTGGATAAGAGCATCTGCTTAATGCCATTAATGTAATCTAATTCTATACTTGATGAGTTTGGCCAGATTTATGTTGGCTCAGATTAAGCATAATCTTACAATAAAAATAAATTATAATATTCACATGGGATAATAAAATTTCTGGAGGACACCTGCAGTAATTATGGCCACGGTTCATGGGATTAGCAAGAGATGGGAGTGGTGCTTCTTCCCTCAGAACTGAAGAAAATCATTCAAATCTATTTTCCCATAATGGAATTTAACATGTCTGATCTGTACTTTTATAATGGGCATCATGGTAATAATTCCATGTATTATAATACATGGGCATTCCATGTATAATAATAATAATAATAATAATAATAATAATAATAATAATAGGTGGCACGGTGGTGTAGTGGTTAGTGCTGTCGCCTCACAGCAAGAAGGTCCGGGTTCGAGCCCCGTGGCTGGCGAGGGCCTTTCTGTGCGGAGTTTGCATGTTCTCCCCGTGTCCGCGTGGGTTTCCTCCGGGTGCTCTGGTTTCCCCCACAGTCCAAAGACATGCAGGTTAGGTTAACTGGTGACTCTAAATTGACCGTAGGTGTGAGTGTGAATGGTTGTCTGTGTCTATGTGTCAGCCCTGTGATGACCTGGCGACTTGTCCAGGGTGTACCCCACCTTTCACCCGTAGTCAGCTGGGATAGGCTCCAGCTTGCCTGCGACCCTGTAGAACAGGATAAAGCGGCTAGAGATAATGAGATAATAATAATAATAATAATACAGACTTAAGAGTGTAAATTCATTCAAGACTCAACTTATGGCCCTGTATTTTCAATAAATACCTGTCAACTTTCTTATACTCCCAAGATCTTTGAGGAATCCAGACTTTCTTACTCTTGTAACTGTTACATACAGTATGTTTCTTATTGGTTTCAGTGTAGTTAATGTGCAATACTTTAATATGAATAAATTGGTGAATAATCAGAGTTTAGGGAGTGAACCTCTTGATCTCCACAAGCATTGCAGCACTGCAGGCGGGTGTGAAATACCAGAAAAGTCAAATCCAGTTCATCCATTATCTGTAGCCGCTTTATCCTGTACAGGGTCGCGGGCAAACTGGAGCCTATCCCAGCTGACTATGGACGAGAGGCGGGGTACACCCAGGACAAGTCGCCAGTTGGTAGACACAGAGACAAACCATTCACACCTACGGTCAGTTTAGAGCCACCAATTAGCCTAGCCTGCATGTCTTTGGACTGTGGGGGAAACCGGAGCACCCGGAGGAAACCCATGCAGACACGGGGAGAACATGCAAACTCCACAGAAAGGCCCTTACTGGCTGCTGGGCTCGAACCCAGAACCTTCTTGCTGTGAGGCAACAGTGCTAACCACTACACCACCATGCCGCCAAATCCAGTTAATCTAAATCTAAATTTGTGCTGCAGCACACATGTTGTTGGTGTCTTTAAAATCTACACATTGTAGGAAATTCACTGAAGCTGCCTAACACGAGCAAAGTGTCACGCAGAAATAACTCAGTGGAAGAAAAGATGGAGACACCAAGATGCCATGGTCTGATGATTCAGATGCTTACACATCACTCATGCAATCGGTTTGGGGAAGCAAATGGACTATATTCACCAATCTGTCTATAGAGAATTCAGACATGCTATTACTTCCCTTACTTCACCATTACTCACACTACTGCTTCTTCTTTTTAACTTATAGGTTTTTGTGAGTAAGTGACAAAATGCTTACTACAGTGGTGCTTGAAAGTTTGTGAACCCTTTAGAATTTTCTATATTTCTGCATAAATATGACCTAAAACATCATCAGATTTTCACACAAGTCCTAAAAGTAGATAAAGAGAACCCAGTTAAACAAATGAGACAAAAATATTATACTTGGTCATTTATTTATTGAGGAAAATGATCCAATATTACATACCGTATCTGTGAGTGGCAAAAGTATGTGAACCTTTGCTTGTGACCCCCTTGTGCAACAATAACTGCAACTCAACGTTTGCAGTAACTGTTGATCAGTCCTGCACACCGGCTTGGAGGAATTTTAGCCCGTTCCTCCGTACAGAACAGCTTCAACTCTGGGATGTTGGTGGGTTTCCTCACATGAACTGCTCGCTTCAGGTCCTTCCACAACATTTCCATTGGATTAAGGCCAGGACTTTGACTTGACCATTCCAAAACATTAACTTTATTCTTCTTTAACCATTCTTTGGTAGAACGACTTGTGTGCTTAGGGTCCTTGTCTTGCTGCATCACCCACCTTCTCTTGAGATTCAGTTCATGGACAGATGTCCTGACATTTTCCTTTAGAATTTGCTGGTATAATCCAGAATTCATTGTTCCATCAATGATGGCAAGCTGTCCTGGCCCAGATACAGCAAAACAGGCCCAAACCATGATACTACCACCACCATATTTCACAGCTGGGATAAGGTTCTTATGCTGGAATGCAGTGTTTTCCTTTCTCTAAACATAATGCTTCTCATTTAAACCAAAAAGTTCTATTTTGGTCTCATCCATCCACAAAACATTTTTCCAATAGCCTTCTGGCTTGTCCACATGATCTTTAGCAAACTGCAGTTGAGCAGCAATGTTCTTTTTGGAGAGCAGTGGCTTTCTCCTTGCAACCCTGCCATGCACACCATTGTTGTTCAGTGTTCTCCTGATGGTGGACTCATGAACATTAACATTAGCCAATGTGAGAGAGGCCTTCAGTTGCTTAGAAGTTACCCTGGGGTCCTTTGTGACCTCGCCGACTATTACACGCCTTGCTCTTGGAGTGATCTTTGTTGGTCGACCACTCCTGGGGAGGGTAACAATGGCCTTGAATTTCCTCCATTTGTACACAATCTGTCTGACTGTGGATTGGTGGAGTCCAAACTCTTTAGAGATGGTTTTGTAACCTTTTCCAGCCTGATGAGCATCAACAATGCTTTTTCTGAGGTCCTCAGAAATCTCCTTTGTTCGTATCATGATACACTTCCACAAATGTGTGTTGTGAAGATCAGACTTTGATAGATCCCTGTTCTTTAAATAAAACAGGGTGCCCACTCACACCTGATTGTCATCCCATTGATTGAAAACACCTGACTCTAATTTCACCTTCAAATTAACTGCTAATCCTAGAGGTTCACATAATTTTGCCACTCACAGATATGTAATTTTGGATCATTTTCCTCAATAAATAAATGACCAAGTATAATATTTTTGTCTCATTTGTTTAACTGGGTTCTCTTTATCTACTTTTAGGACTTGTGTGAAAATCTGATGATGTTTTAGGTCATATTTATGCAGAAATATAGAAAATTCTAAAGGGTTCACAAACTTTCAAGCACCACTGTAAATGCAGAGTAGTAACATTTACCATCACAGGATGTGTCTTTTATAATTTGTAAGTTCTTGCCTGAACCACTTTGCCTTTGATGAATTTCAAAAGCCACTTACATCTCAGGTGGGGCAAAGTCAGGACGGTTCATCTGATAGCCACACTTTATCATCTTATAGAACTTGGAGTCCACCAGGATGTTTGGATATGGGCTTTTACCTGCAAAAAAAAAAAGCAGAGGACCTATTACTGAATGACTTATGGCTGGACAAAACAAGTGATGACAGCCTACATTCACATGAGTAGAGTTCATTCGGTTACAGTGACTTGTAAAAGTATTCACCCCCATATGAACATTTCCACATTTTGTAGTGTTTGCCAACCTGGCACTGAAATGTTTCAAACTGGATTCTTATCATTTGATTAAAGGTTTTAAAATGCAAACATTTGTTGGTTGCATTTGTATTCACCCATCCATCCACTATCTGTAACCACTTATCCTGTGGAGGGTCACAGGCAAGCTAGATCCTATCCCAGCTGACTATGGGCGAGAGGTGGGATACACCCTGGATATGTTGCTAGATCATCACAGGGCTGACACAGACACAAACAACCATTCACACCTACAGTCAATTTAGAGCCACCAATTAGCCTAACCTGCATGTCTTTGGATTGTGGGGGAAACCAGAACACCCAGAGGAAACCCATGCAGACATGGGGAGAACATGCAAACTCCATACAAAGGCCTCTGTTGGCCACTGGGCTCAAACCCAGAACCTTCTTGCTGTGAGGCGATAGTGCTAACCACTACACCACCATGCCACCCATGTATAGTCACCATTAGCCTATATATTTAAGTTTCCTAAGATGGAAAAGTATTTCAAATGAAGCCATAGCTGAAATTTTATTTGAATGTGTAAAATCAAACTTCCTTTAAGTTGCTCTTCGATACACCTGTCAGGAACACGACAGTGCAACCAGAGCTGATGGATCTTCCAGAAACTTTGAATTCCTTCTCCAAAGTAGGCATATTTCTCATCTCATTATCTCTAGCCGCTTTATCCTGTTCTACAGGGTCGCAGGCAAGCTGGAGCCTATCCCAGCTGACTACGGGCGAAAGGCGGGGTACACCCTGGACAAGTCGCCAGGTCATCACAGGGCTGACACATAGACACAGAACCATTCACACTCACACCTACGGTCAATTTAGAGTCACCAGTTAACCTAACCTGCATGTCTTTGGACTGTGGGGGAAACCGGAGTACCCAGAGGAAACCCACGCGGACACGGGGAGAACATGCAAACTCCGCACAGAAAGGCCCTCGCCGGCCACAGGGCTCGAACCCGGACCTTCTTGCTGTGAGGCGACAGCACTAACCACTACACCACCGTGCTGCCCAGGCATATTTCTCTAAAACAAAAACTAGTTTGGTTTGCTGAACATCACTGACTTGACCAATGCAATATTAATAGAATGATCAGATCTCCTACCCATTTTGTACCTTAACCCTTTCTTTAGCTAACAAAAGCCTGGTGTGGATACAATCATTTGAGATCAAGTAAGTAAGGACTGATTACAAATCAACATGTCCAAGACCTGTTCAAGCCCAATTTCAACTTGGAATGCTATATTTTTGGTGTAATTTTTGTTGACACATAAGAATGAACAACTTCTCTTACATTTCAAATTTATAGTGACATGGGAATAATGAAGATCTTAAACTCCTTTACACTTTACCATCTGGAGAGGTACTGTCAGGTGAAGAGTGTATTAAAGATCTTGGAGTCTATATCGACCAAAGTCTCAGGTAGAGAGCCCATATCAATATTAAGGCAGCTGAAGCCAGCAAAAAAGCCAATTGGGTCTTGAGAACCTTCTCATGTCAGGACAAGGACACAATGATTCTCTTATACGAATCATAGGTCATGTCCATCATAGAGTATTGCTGTCCACTCTGGTGGCCCCATCTTCAATGTGATATCATCAAGACTGACAGCATACAAAGATCGTTCACAACAAAAATCAATGGTCTTTAAGCTATGAAGTTCTGGAACAGACTTAAGGCTCTCAACCTCTATTCCTTACAAAGGCACTGTGAGCGATATGCCATCTTGATCTGGAAGTTCCAGAACAACCTCATCCCTAATTGTATCAATATTGAGTTCATTGAATCTGCTAGAAGAGGAACAATATGTATCAGACCTCTTGGCAACTCATGTTACAGCAATGTCAACATGATATTCAACTCTCTCATCGGTCGCACCAGTTCTCTACAATGTGGTGCCAGCAAACATCAAGTTGATCCCTACCCTGATGAGGCTCAAGACAGAACTTGATAAGTGGCTCAAATCATTCCCTGACACTTCACCTACACCCGGGTACCTTGGAGCGAATAGGAACTCGCCATTGGAGTGGGTCGGTAGCAAGTGTTAATAGCTGCTACCTTGGGAATCAGCGGTGGAGATATAAGATATGCTTGGTCTGAGTGATCAAGCTTGAAGATGATCCAAGGTAAGGCTGCATTAGTAAGTGAAAGGTAGATAATGATAATTTCTACATGTTTGTGTTTTTCTTTTCTTGGTGTGCTGTCTTACCCAGAGAGAAGATCTCCCACAGCAGAATACCATACGACCAAACATCACTCTGTACTGTATACACACACTCGAAGATACTCTCTGGAGCCATCCACTTCACTGGCAAACGAGCCTAAACGCCAACACCCACACATACACACATAGATTAGTACCCTTAATAGTTACCTATATCACTATTCTGAAATAATGCGCATTTGATTTATTTTCAACACTGCAGACACAATTTCTTCCTTGTCCTTAAGAATGAAATAATCTTTTTATGAAATTCATATACAGTACACTTGGGGGGGGGGGGGAGGTGAACTCTAGAGCGGTACATCAGACCGAATTCCTCTTAAGAGAACTAAGATACTTTAAAATGTGAAGCACTCGATAGCATAGTTTTATAGGATAGATATAGTAAGTTATATGGAAATTTTAATGCGTCTTTTTCTTCACTCACATTTCCTTTGACCACATAGTTAGAATCATTCATGATATCGCGGGCCAGTCCAAAGTCACAGATTTTAGCCATACCCCCATCTGTCAGAAGGACATTCCTGGCTGCGACGTCTCTGTGAATACACTTCAAAAAGACAACAAAAGCATCCAAAGTCACATAAAAATGTCAACATCCAGTGTAAGCTTTCTGATCAATAAAACAGTTCAGGAGTAATCATTTGTTTTAGTTAATTGACATAAAAAAAATTGGTGTAACCCGCCTTTCGCCCATAGTCAGCTGGGATAGGCTCCAGCTTGCTTGCGACCCTGTAGAACAGGATAAAGCGGCTAGAGATAATGAGATGAGATGAGATATGCTCAAGTGAACTCACATTTTTAGCCGCAAGGAACTCGAGTCCTTGAGCCACCTGGTAGGAGAATCTGAGCAGATTATCCATATCCAGTGACTCTCCATCTTCACTGCAGGAAGGAACTGCACCAGAGTAGGAACTAGAATTAGTTTGGTACACTTACAAAATCCTTCAGAAAAGATCAGGTATGAGTTCTCATGTGTTCAGATGGAAGAATAACAATAATAAAGGATTTATGAGTTACATACGGCGTGCAGTCTGAGATCTGGGCACTAGAGGCTTCATGTCCAGGTAACTATCTGAACAGATGCTGGAAATCCCACTGTCACTGTAAAATGATCAAAACATGCATTATGATTTTGTAAAATACATATACACACGTACATACGTACAGTAGTGTGCATGTAAAGAAAATGCTGTAGACCAAAAATGGCTGAAAAAATAATGTTTCAACATTTTTAAAAAATAAAAACATCAGTATGCCATAATAAATGAAACCAAGTCAATTTTTGGTTTGAGACGACCCTTTGCTTTAAAAAAAAAAATAGTAGTCTCAGGTACAGTGAGCGCAGTTTTATAAGGAAATGAGCTGTAGGTTTTACTGAGCATCTTACAGAACCAGCCGCAGTTCTTCTGGACACTTTGACTGTCATACTTGCTTCTTCATTTTGCACCAAAACCCAGTAGGCTTCGTTATGTTTTCTTTTTTAATCTGAAAAGTGGTCTCATATGTAATATGCTACTCAGATACAAACTTTTTTTTTTTCCTGTAACATTTAATTTTGTGCTGGAAAACGAACATTTAAAACTCTAAAATGTTTTTGTACTGACTCGATAATGTAGAAGTCATAAAATAGGAATCGATAAAGTTTTTATTAAAAAAAAAGTGCCAAGACTTTTGCACAGTACTATATATATATATATATATATATATATATATATATATATCATCTCCTCTAGCCGCTTTATCCTTCTACAGGGTCGCAGGCAAGCTGGAGCCTATCCCAGCTGACTACGGGCGAAAGGCAGGGTACACCCTGGACAAGTCGCCAGGTCATCACAGGGCTGACACATAGACACAGACAACCATTCACACTCACATTCACACCTACGGTCAATTTAGAGTCACCAGTTAACCTAACCTGCATGTCTTTGGACTGTGGGGGAAACCGGAGCACCCGGAGGAAACCCACGGGGAGAACATGCAAACTCCACACAGAAAGGCCCTCACCGGCCCCGGGGCTCGAACCCGGACCTTCTTGCTGTGAGGCGACAGCGCTAACCACTACACCACCGTGCCGCCTTATATATATATATATATGTTAGGGTGCATCAGTTGCCCCCTAAAAATGAAAAGTTCCTCTGATCATGATGCATTTTTGTTTTTATGTTCCTTTTGGTAAGAAAACACACTGGGTGAAATATTTTGACAAAATTCAAAAGTTTAATGGTGGCACCAGGAGCTCAAAGTTATGGAAAAAGCTGCTATTTTATGACTTTTATGACAAAATTTCGATCACTTTTCATGAAACATTATGGCACCTTATAGAGTATACCAAATATCTTAGATCCACATTTTTAGTACATATTCTAAATATATCATCAAGCACAGTTTGAGTTTTAGCTGTTCATTGAATCATTGTTCAACTACTTTTAAACAATACAAATGTATTATGAATCACATTAATGCTTCTCGATCCCTTGCAAAGGTTCTTAACATGATCTCTGGCTCACAAGAAATCAATAAATGGAGTCCAACATTGTGATTCAAACCTTACGCGAAAACATAAAATAAGCGTTTTTTGGCAAAAAATGAACCTCATGGTGCCACCATTAGACTTTTGAATATGGTCAAAACATTTTACAGGATGTCTTTATTGGTGAAAAGGAACACCCAAACAAAAATGCATCAGATTTTATGAACGTGAGGGCAACTGATGCACCCTAATATATGTGTGTGTGTATAAAATATTATATTTCATTAGTAATTATACCTTCTAAAAAACATCTTGTCGTTGTTGACATTTTTATAGTTGCTTCTCTCCTCTGGGATTGAAATCATACAGTTTAGGAAGGTCTGTGCTTTATTACGCAGGAAGTTCAGAAGATCACCATGGCAGCAGTACTCAGTGATGACCAGTACAGGACCTTTTAGTGGGAAACAAATAATGAATTTCAAAATACACAGAACTACACAGTTACACCACACATGAAAGCTCAGGGGCTTAAAGTTCATATCTGCTGCTGAGATCAGCTAAACAGTGAGCAGTCCTGAACCTTCTTAACCTCTCAGCTGTTAACTACAGTCCTCATCTGGTCATCTTCAGCTGTTCATTCATTCGTTAGTTTTTTACACCTACTTATTTACTTACTTTTGTAATTTGTTGCTTACTTACTTTTATACCTACTTAATTACTTTCATACTTACTTGTTTCCTGATGGATTTACTGACTTAATTTCTCATTTGCTTGCTTACTTATTTACTTCCTTACACCAACTTACATACTTTTATATATATACATAGTTAAGCTGATTTATTCTCTTACTTTCTTACACCAAATTATTTACTTACTTTCATTCTTTCTTATGTACTTACAGTTGTGGTCAGGAGTTTACATACAATGGCATGAAAGTCGTCTTGGATTTGAATGTCATAGCAATATTTGGGTTTTCAGTAATTTCTCTGAACTGTTCTTTTTCTGTGGCAGAATGATTGTACAGCATACAGCTTTAATTAAAAAAAAACACTGGAATTTGGTGCACAAGTTTTAATTTTCTTTGGGTTTTCTGAAATCAACACGGGGTCAAAAGTATACATACAGGGTCAAAAATATACATACAGCACACCTAATATTTGGATAAAAGGTCTCTTTGCAAGATTCACCTTGACCAAACATTTTTTGTTTACCATGAACAAGCTTCTGGCAGAATTCTGGTTGGATATTTCATGACTTTTCATGGTAGAATTGGTAGAGTTCAATTAAATTTGTTTTTTTCTTGACATGGGCTTGACTTATAAGCACGATCCATATATTTTCAATAGGGTTGAAGTCAGGACTTGTTTTAAGCTTAATGTTAGCCTGCTTTATCCTCCACAACCAGCTCTGATGCGTGTTTGGGTTCATTGTCCTGTTGTAAGTCCCAAGTTGTGTTCAAGTTTCTGATGGTTTATGCTGAAGAATTCTGAGGTAGTCCTCCTTCATTATTCCATCCACTTTGTGCAATGAACCAGTTCCACTGGCAGCAAAACAGCCCCAGAGCATGATGATCCGACCACCACCACCAGCTGGTACAGTGTTCCTCTGTACATGGTGGTCATTGTGGCCAAACAACTCAATCTTTGTCTCATCTGACCATACAGCTTTCCTCCAGAAGGCTTTTTCTTTGTCCATGTGGTCAGCTTCTTTAAGCTTGAAGGTGTCAATTTTGGAGCAGGGGGTTATTTCTTGGATAGCAGCCTCTTAGTCCATGGTGATCTGAACTGTAGACAGTGATCCATCAGCTTCCAGTTCATGGCAGGGCTGTGCCATGGTGGTTCCAAAGTTGTTCCTGACCATCCAAACCAATTTCCTTTCAGCTGAGGGTGACAGTTTGGGTTTTCTTGAAGCAAAGTGGCTTGGCAAAGTGACTACACCTCACAATAACTTGGATATAATTGTTTGAACTGATCTTGGAATTTGCAGTTGTTTAGAAATGGCTTCAAGAGACATTCCGGAGTTGTGTATATCTGTGATCCTCTTTCTCAGATCTGCACTGAGCTCCTTGGACTTTCCCATTTTACTGTGTGTTGGTCATTCCAATGAGTGCTGTAAACAAACCGTTTTTATGAAGGCACAGAGAAGCTACCAGCTGTAGTTAATCATAATCACTAACAGGAAGTTTAGAGACCTTGGCCTTGGCAAGATAAGAGACATTTTGGAAGTTTCAGCACCTCTGAATTAATAATCTAAGTGAGCATATGTAAATTTTTGACCATGTATGTATAATTTTGATCCTGTGTTGATTTCAGAAAACCCAAAGAAAATTAAAACTTGTGCACCAAATTCTAGTGTTTTTTGTTTAATTAAAGATGTCTACTGTACAATCATTCTGTCACAGAAAAAGAACAGTTCAAAGAAATCACTGAAAGCTCAAATATTGCCATGACATTCATATCCAAGATGACATTCATATCACTGTATGTAAACTTCTGACCACACTGTACATGCTTACTTTCATACCTGCTTACTTATTTACTTGCTTAATATCTTACTTACTCTTGATTGCTTACTTACTTTAAATTGTTTACTTCATTTCTTATTTGCTTTATTTTTAAATGGCAACTTGCTCATCTACTTACTTAGTCTCTCTTTCTTACTCTCACTCCATATATCTTACCTCCATGTGTACAGGCTCCTAGCAGGTTGACGATATGCTTGTGTTGTCCGAGATGACTAAGAATCTTCAGTTCAGACATCAGAGCCTCCTTCTCATCTGAATGAGCGCTGGCTGTGATCCAAGACATTCTCCAGTTAATGATGTACTTAGGATTAGTTCATGATCAGAAATCGCAAATCTTTTCCCTGGCCAAATAAAAATCCTTATTGGTCTAATTTGTGCAAATGTAAAATAATATTTAAGAATAAAGTCATCATATTGGGATACTGTATAGGGAAAGCGAAAAGAGAGGAACATGTCCATCTCAGATGCCTGGTTTTTTTTGTTCCTTTGTTTGTGAAACTTTGTGTAAGTTATAACTTTAAGAAATGTTGTACATCCATCTTCCGTTTTTCTTATTTTAACATGCAATAACCAAAATTAAGATAGTTTGTCTACAGTAAATATAGATGGCACATATAAGCTTTTTAAATCTAAACATTTACATACTACACATGAGATTTTTTTTTTGTATTTGTTTCCCTAAAATAGTATCATACTTTATTAAAATGATTTTTTTTCCCCACTGTGCCGTGGAGTATGCATATGACATGCAAATAGGCAACTAATGAGAGGGGTTAATGTTTCCAAACAGCTGAAGTTGAAAATGCAGTTGTGCGTAGATCAGTGGTTGTTGCAACATCTCCTGATGGTTTCATGAATCAGACCCAGAACATCTTGTACGTCATACCAGGGGTTAAAATCTCTGCTTGTTTGTGCAATGTTGATGAATAAATGCCAAAACTTTTTTCATGAAGCAGGTACATCAAATGCCCAGTAAATTAATTCAAATAGCAATTTGAATTAATAAAAAATGTAACTACTAATAATCATGCTTATACAACCTCAAAACTGAAAACAATGATTTGTAAATAATCTTTGACCTGTATTGCACTTAAAACAATACAACAGCACATTATTTGATGTTTAACCTCATGAATTTTATTGTTTTGTTCAAAAGAAACACTGATTTCAACTTTGATTCTTGTAACACATTTCAAAAAGGTGGGACGGTAAAGCATTTACCACTTTATAAGTTGCCATTCCCGGCACGGTGGTGTAGTGGTTAGCGCTGTCGCCTCACAGCAAGAAGGTCCGGGTTCGAGCCCCGTGGCCGGCGAGGGCCTTTCTGTGCGGAGTTTGCATGTTCTCCCCGTGTCCGCGTGGGTTTCCTCCGGGTGCTCCGGTTTCCCCCACAGTCCAAAGACATGCAGGTTAGGTTAACTGGTGACTCTAAATTGAGCGTAGGTGTGAATGTGAGTGTGAATGGTTGTCTGTGTCTATGTGTCAGCCCTGTGATGACCTGGCGACTTGTCCAGGGTGTACCCCACCTTTCACCTGTAGTCAGCTGGGATAGGCTCCAGCTTGCCTGCGACCCTGTAGAACAGGATAAAGCGGCTAGAGATAATGAAATGAGAAGTTGCCATTCCTTCTCACAACACTTCAACGATGTTTAGGGACTGAAGACACCAAGTGATTAAATGTTTCAAGTGTTTTTGTTCCATTCTTCCTGCAAACAGATCTTAAGGTGTGCAACATTGCACATGAAACATCACTGTTTCATTTCAAAATTCATCACACATTCTCTATTGGGGACAGAGGGGACAGGCACCCTCTTCTTCCACAGCCATGCCTTTGTGATATGTGCAGAATGTGGTTTTTGATTGTGGTGTTGAAAAATCCCTGGAAAAGATGTCATCTTGAAGGCAGAATATGTTGCTCCAGAATCTCAATGTACTTTTCTGCATTAATGCTCCATCATCATCGTTTCCCTTTTGGCCCGTGCTTGGCCTTGGGACGCATCTGCTCTGAAAACCTCTGCTCAAGCAGAAGCCTAAATTCTCTTTTCTTCATCATTGCTTTCCTAGCCTGCTGCCAATCCACCCCCAATAACTCCTCAACCTTAGACCAGGTCCTCTCTGGTGTTCTTTTGTCAAACAGGACTTATTTCTACAGTGCATCATTTTCCATGCAGCAGACATGGCCCATGTACTTAAGGAACTGCACATGGCAAAATTCCCTTATCGAGCTGGATTTTGTAATCTCATGTAGTCTTTGGTTTGATATCTTGTAAGCCCAGTCTAACTATTCTTCAACTTGACCTGCTGTGTCCACATCCTTTTTACGCTCGTTGCGGGAGGGAGCATTCTTTCTGGCATAACCACCTGACACCATCTACTGCACGCAACCATTCCAAACAGTTTTGATCTTTTGGAGATCTGCAGCCGACAGATCACATGCTTGGATCCCATATAGTAAGCGGGATCTCGTGCACGCTGTTAGGATTTTCATATGCATACTCGGGTAGATTTTCCTGTTGGTCAAACATTGTTTGAGTTTGTCCCACTTTTTAAAGGCAGATGCAATTCTCGAGTGCACTGCTGAAGACTTTGTTGTGTTGGTTATCACGCACCCCAGGTACCAAAACTCCCTGTCATTCTAGATAGATGTCTACGCTGTTGACAGAGATTATTGATTTCTGAGCTCCATTACAGAAGTGATAAGTTATCTTTGCCAAGGGCACTGACATAACCCCATACTATGACAGACCCTGGCTTTTGGACTTATTGCTAGTAATAGTCTGGATGATGGTCCATCCCAGATGCCTCCAAGCCCAGAGAAGTTGACAACGCTTCTGGACACAGTTAACATAAGGCTTCCTTTTTGCACAGTAAAATTTTCACTGGCATTTGTGGATGTAACTCCATATTGTAGTGCTTGACAATGGTTTGCCAAAGTAATCCCAAGCCCATGTGGTTATATCAGCTATAGATGAATGATGGTTCTTGATGCAGTGCCGTCTGAGGAATTGGAGATCATGAGTGTTCAGATTAGGCTTGTGCCCTTTATGCACTGAAAGCCTTCCAGTTTCCTTGAATTGTCTAATGATATTATGCATCATGAAGGATGAAATATCCAAATCCCTTCCTATCTTTCTTTGAGGAACACTGTTTTTAAACACTTCTATTACTTTCTCATGCATTTGTTGACAAACTGTAGATTCTCAGCCCATTTTTGCCCCTCAAAGACTAGGCCTTTCCTGGATACTGATTTTGTACCAGATCATGATTACAATCACCTTTTGACATCACCTGTGTCAAATCACATCATTATTTAAAGGAGAACTGAAAGCAAATTTTTTATTATCAAAATTCTATTTCTCATTTTATTAAATATCGGAATGCATTTTTGATCGCTATTTTGTCACTGCTATTGCAAGTTATGAATGTTTGAAATATGCTCTGTAATATATCAGTCCATATGTCAAAGCAATGGCCGTAAATGAGATTCGCTGAGACCTGTGCGAGACGGAAGTAAAAAGTACAGCGGAAATCAAAGTGACCAACATCTGCCAACATTGTCAAAAGACGCGCGCGCACTCCTTCGAATGCTGATGTCATCAAGCTGGAAGTTTTGTTTGTTTTGATAACAATCAGGAAAGTTTGAAAAAAAGTAGGCAGTAATCGTCATTTAAACTCGTTTTTGTGCAATACTTCGTTTGGAAAACAGTTTTCAAAATGGCGGCACTGACACCTGGCTGACACTTCACGTTTCGAAGTCTCGCACAAGTCTCGTGAAGATCGTGCAGATAAGCAACGCCTGCCGTGGACCAAACGAACTAAATTCAACACGGCTAAAAACCGAATAGGCCAATATGGTAAATATAATATTTAATTGCAATTAGTTGTCAATACGACTCATGATATAAGGTTACTAAAACCGAAAACGTAATTGAATAACATGTTAATTAAAAAATAAAGCAAATTTAAAAATGACTTCAGTTCTCCTTTAATGGCTTTACCTCATTACTAGCCCTAAATTGCCCCATTCCAAATTTTTAGGAATGTGTTGCAGGCCTGAAACACAGGATTGGATGTATATTAACCAATGAAATGAACTTGACCGGATGAAATATTTTGGGTTCATACTGTCTACAATGAAATACAAGTCAAAGTAAATTCAGAACTTGCTGCTTTCTTTGTTAATTTGAATTTTCCACACCGTCGCAACTTTTTTCTGATTTGTGGATGTAGTACATCATTCACTAAAGGCATAATTTAGGTTTCATTGACTAGTTCTGTGTTTTTCCTCCTACGAGACACCAAATTTAATTCCTCAAGGGTTTATTTAGACAATACTTGATGTGTTTCATTAAATTTGTACCTTTGAGCATTTTCACAGCCACACGGGTCACATTGTCCTCCTTCCCCAGACCATATGCTGTAGCCTCCACCACTTTCCCAAACGCCCCTGAGCCCAGAACCTTGCCTGCAATTCCAGTGCAAATTGTTATTTTCTATTACATCAATTTATATTTGTGTTTTAAAATATCATTTACTCGCAACACAAGACAGTGTGTTTGCCAGTTCTATGAATATTAGTCAAAATTTGTCACTCAGTGAAATAATGTTTCATAGTAATTGCAGACTATTTGATGTACAAACCTAATTTAAGCTTGTCTCTTGGAAATTCCCATTTCTCATTATAAGGAAGTTGAGTGGGGTCGATAAATGTGTAGCTGTTCCCATCTGTGGCTTCAATAATCTTCCAGCGAATCTCATATTTGGGCTTCTATTGGATAACACAACCAAACTGAAGTGCACTCTACATATTATTACACAGCTCTCATGATAACTTGTGTAAGAGCTAGGAATGCAACAGTTCCAATTTCTACATTTTCAATATGACATAATATCAGAGAGTAGTGTCTGACACTGATGTACTCCTTACCTGTTTATATTTGTACATGAGGATGAGGAGGAGTAGAAGGAGGAAAAGCATCACCGTTATGGCTCCAGTCAATGTTGCAGTAAACAGTTTCTCTGTAGTAATATAACACAGTGTGAAAATAAATGTGGGTCAACCAAAAATACAGTTACGTTGATCTTGTCAATTAAAACAGAAAAATGAAAGAAATAAGAAATACCTGACAAAGCAAAACAAATGATCTGTACTTAACGTTACCTGTTTCTTCAATTTACTAGATATTATACACTACTGTTCAAAAGTTTGGGGTCACCCAGACAATTTTGTGTTTTCCATGAAAAGTCACACTTTTATTTCCCACCATAAGTTGTAAAATGAATCGAAAATATAGTCAAGACATTTTTCTGGCCATTTTGAGCATTTAATCGACCCCACAAATGTGATGCTCCAGAAACTCAATCTGCTCAAAGGAAGGTCAGTTTTATAGCTTCTCTAAAGAGCTCAACTGTTTTCAGCTGTGCTAACATGATTGTACAAGGGTTTTCTAATCATCCATTAGCCTTCTGAGGCAATGAGCAAACACATTGTACCATTAGAACACTGGAGTGAGAGTTGCTGGAAATGGGCCTCTATACACCTATGGAGATATTGCACCGAAAACCAGCCATTTGCAGCTAGAATAGTCATTTACCACATTAGCAATGTATAGAGTGGATTTCTGATTAGTTTAAAGTGATCTTCATTGAAAAGAACAGTGCTTTTCTTTCAAAAATAAGGACATTTCAAAGTGACCCCAAACTTTTGAACGGTAGTGTAGTTCTGTAGCGTTTGCTTTTAGAGTGAATTAAAAACATGCTATTGTAAGATTCTAAAATACAGTGCAATGGTGCAACCGTTCTGATCATTATTACAATATTTCTGTAGTATTTTATCTGATTTCTTTTGTTGCTTCCATTTCAGTGACTAATAATGTAATCACCAACATCCTTCTATTGTTAACTACCCAGACCACGACCTAAACTCTAAAACAAAAGGTCGTGCAATTGTATTTTAAACTCCTCTCTCTTACCAGACTGGTCTATTGGGAATGTATCGCTGTCTTGCCCAACCAGATTTTGTGCCACACACTCCACAGTCATCTTCTGATCAGATGGTGTGATGGTTACAAAACTTTCTACTTCCACTGGTTCAAACTTGTCATTCTTCACCACTATGCTCTTAGATGTGATCAACTGGTGAGGCTCCACATCTGTGGAATTCTCTGTACATCTGGAATGATTAAAATGTTATGATTCAGGAATTGTGGGAATTACTGCAGCGGTTAGCACTTTGATTACTAAGTAAGAAAAAAATGTGATGATAGATTTAATAGTTATTCCATGAAACTGAGTCGTACATGAGCTGATAGCTGACGAGGCGCATAGCCCCGAATTGGCTATAAGCCATGTACAACGAGACTGAGTGGAATAACTGTTTTATTCTAGCCACATTCACTGGATTTTGAGAAACAGAGCATTTTTATTTTTAATTTTTGTAAAATCGTGAAATAAAAACTTTATACAAAACGTTTGACAAAATCATTCCTGCTTAGAATGTAAACAAACTGATGAAATGACAGTAGCAATTTGTGAAAAATGCTATAATAATAATTCTTGAAAAATAAAATATGTTCTTACAATCAAATATTTTTATTCCATATTTTGTTGCTGTTTTGTATTTTTGGGGGTTTTTGAGTAGAGTTTTTATTTCATTCTCGGTTGGTTCAGCAACACGCTCTGCCATTTTGTTTTCCTCTACTCATGGTATATGAGCTGATAGCCTAGTAGTAGAGTAGCCAATTTGAGCGTATGGTTGCTCATATCCAGTGAATGTGGATGGACAGACAGACAGACTAATTGATTAGTCACATACGTTGACCTGGTTCCTTGGCACTGGAACCAGAGGATTTCGGGAGTTGGGTATCCAGATGCTGTACATATTAGGGAGCTCCCATTCCTTCTTTTATCCACAATAACTGGTTTCTCTGTTCAACAACAAACGCAATTTCAATACAGCACAGAAACTGTATAATTAACATTAAAATTACTTGCATAAGTATTCACCTCCCTTTGGACCTTTCCACATTTTGTAATGTTTTGGGTTTCACAGCATTGGGGCTGAATACTTATGCAAACTTTGATGTTTTTATTTTATAAACCGTAAACAGTTTTGCCAACTATCTTGACTTTTCCTCCCACTTCAAAATTACTATTGTAGATTCATGACAAATAAGCTTGTGTAGTTTAAACCGTTCATCTGTGAAAAAGAACCATGACTGTGGTTAAAACACTAAAACAAGGCTTTTTGTGGTGAACTGTTTTATGACGTTGCTTTTATTTTGTCAGCTAATAAACCTGAAACATGTTTAAGATTACTGACCATAAACATGAATGCTAAATGTTATGGAGGCATGGGCCTTGCTGCTGTTGGTGTAGAAGGTGTATCTGCCCTGTTCCTTGTAGTTTAGTCTCCTCAGAAGCAGCACTGTCTCGTACCTACATGAACAAATCCAAACTCGATGTCATTTTAAACAATACACTGGTATAGAAGACTTTTCTGTTCAATGAATATACAAAACATTTCTTCCATGATTTAGTGACGCTTTCAACGTTTACACTCAAGCAGTTTACTCATAAGTTATTTTAACTGATTATGTAAGTCCTTTCCCATAAATATATTGCAATATTTTACCGAGTATGACTATTGGGTACATTATACAACATTGCAAAATACAGCTTCACTAACTGACCTGTTATTATTGCTGAAGAACCTGATTTCGTGCTGTGACTTGTTGAGAAATGTTGGTCCCTCCCATTGCTTGTGTGTGATTTGTGGGTAAGCCTCAATTGTCACCCTTAGCGCTACATCCTGTCCCTCGTGGACATCAATGGACCAATCCTTATGGATCAAATGGAGGGACAGCTTGGGGGACAGCCTAATGTACGGTTCATCTGTCACAAAACACAAATTCCCATCTTATTACTTTCTCTGGAATATTATTTCATTTTCAGTGTGGAACATGAGGACACAGTTGACATTTTCTTGAATAACCCATAATTAAGAACAGAATCACTCAAGCATTGTATGTATTGATTAGGACTTTTCTTTTGAGTTCTTCAAAAAGGTGAAAAATTATCTCATCTCATCATCTCTAGCCGCTTTATCCTGTTCTACAGGGTCGCAGGCAAGCTGGAGCCTATCCCAGCTGACTACGGGCGAAAGGCGGGGTACACCCTGGACAAGTCACCAGGTCATCACAGGGCTGACACATAGACACAGACAACCATTCACACTCACATTCACACCTACGGTCAATTTAGAGTCACCAGTTAACCTAACCTGCATGTCTTTGGACTGTGGGGGAAACCGGAGCACCCGGAGGAAACCCACGCGGACACGGGGAGAACATGCAAACTCCACACAGAAAGGCCCTCGCTGGCCACTGGCCTTGAACCCGGACCTTCTTATTGTGAGGCGACAGCGCTAACCACTACACCACCGTGCCGCCCGTGAAAAATTATCTTTGTGAAAAATAATTATTTATATTATATAATGGAGTACAGCAAAGATATTTACTGAAAATAAAGAGCAATTTTATCAATACCTACAATTTAAGGGTTATATTAATGAACAGAACAGTCCTTAACATATAGAATATGAAGGATAACACACACACACATTTATATATCCACATTCACTGGATATGAGCAATCGCACACTCTGATCGGCTACTCTACTACGAGGATATCAGTTCATATACTGTGAGTAGAGAAAAAAATGGTGGCAATGTTAAGTATTTAAAAGAAATAATAGCGAAAAGAATATAGTTCGGGCGGCACGGTGGTGTAGTGGTTAGCGCTGTCGCCTCACAGCAAGAAGGTCCGGGTTTGAGCCCCAGGGTCGGCGAGGGCCTTTCTGTGTGGAGTTTGCATGTTCTCCCCGTGTCCGTGTGGGTTTCCTCCGGGTGCTCCGGTTTCCCCCACAGTCCAAAGACATGCAGGTTAGGTTAACTGGTGACTCTAAATTGAGCGTAGGTGTGAATGTGAGTGTGAATGGTTGTCTGTGTCTATGTGTCAGCCCTGTGATGACCTGGCGACTTGTCCAGGGTGTACCCCGCCTTTTGCCCGTAGTCAGCTGGGATAGGCTCCAGCTTGCCTGCGACCCTGTAGAAGGATAAAGCGGCTAGAGATAATGAGATGAGATGAGAATATAGTTCCCCCCCACCCCCATCCCCCAATATCTCCTGTTCCACACTCCAGCCCAGTCAGTGGTGGTAATGCACCTTTAAGTTGATTTGCCAACCACCAAAAAAAAAAAAACCCTAAAGAAGAAGAACAACAACAAAATGGCTGAGCGTGTTGCTAAATCAACTGAGGACGAAATAAAAACTCTACTCAAAAACAAAACCCCCAAAATACAAAAAAGCAACAAAATATGCAATAAAAGTATTTGATGATAAGAACATATATATATTTTTTTCAAGAATTCTTATTACAGCATTTTTCACAAATCGCTTCTGTCATTTTGCCAGTTTGTTTACGTTCTAAGCGGAAATGATTTTGTCAGGCGTTTTGTACAAAGGTTTTATTTAGTGAATTTGCAAAAAATTAAAAAATGCTGTGTCTCAAAATCCAGTGAATGTGGATAGAATAAAACAGTTATTCCACTCAATCTTGTTGTACATGGCTTACAGCCAACGAGGCGTATCCATGCAAGAAATTCTCAACATATATAAAACCTAAAATGGGAAAACCAGAGGATTAACTCTGTATAGTGTACTTCTGTATAAATATAACTGCACTCCTTGTCAGACATTGCTCTTGACAGCCCTTGTTCAATTTTTTTCTTTTTTGCCCTCTCCAGTATAATATTTACCTACTGCAATCTACTTAAAGCTACAAAATAAATTAGCAATAAGAAACGAAAAGACACAAAGGAACAAATCAAAAATAAAAAGCAAGAAACCATGAGCACAATATCCATGTGCTTTAAAAAAAATTATTATCTATTAATATATTGATTAATTAACTTGGCCATGTCTCTTACCTATAACCAGCAGGCTTGTGGTGGAGCTGCTTACTCCAGCATCATTAGCTCCTATACAGGTTATATTACCCGAGTCAGACATGGTAACTGCAGGCAGGATCAGCGTACTCTTGATTTCCGCCACATCATTTTTCCATTTAAGCTCATTCTTTGGCTTGGGTAACTGCTAAAGGAAAAAAAAGAAAGATGGCCTGTTGTAAATAACTACTTGAGAGTTTAACACGACAGCAATAAGTGTAGACTTCATTCTGTACATCCAATCTACATTGCAGATGTTCCACCTCAAGATCTTTAAGATCTTTCTTCTAATATGGTTTTGTTGTTGTTGTTGTTTTCTCCTGTTGTCAGCTCCAACATTATGGAACTGCCTGCCAATTTTAAAAAGACACCCCTCCACAAGGTGGGCATTTTTTAATCCAAATTAAAACCTTATGTATTCTCTCAGTTGTTTAAGTTTTTTTAAACTCTATAGTATCAAGTCAGGGCAGCACGGTGGTGTAGTGGTTAGCGCTGTCGCCTCACAATAAGAAGGTCCGGGTTCAAGTCCCGGGGCCGGCGAGGGCCTTTCTGTGTGGAGTTTGCATGTTCTCCCCGTGTCTGCGTGGGTTTCCTCCGGGTGCTCCGGTTTCCCCCACAGTCCAAAGACATGCAGGTTAGGTTAACTGGTGACTCTAAATTGAGCGTAGGTGTGAGTGTGAATGGTTGTCTATGTGTCAGCCCTGTGATGACCTGGCGACTTGTCCAGGGTGTACCCCGCCTTTCGCCCGTAGTCAGCTGAGATAGGCTCCAGCTCGCCTGCGACCCTGTAGAAGGATAAAGCGGCTAGAGGTAATGAGATGAGATGAGTATCAAGTCAGATTTTCCATGTGTGGATTTTGTCTTTTAATATTTGTTTAAAAAAAGTTGCTTTATTAATTTATCAATTATGTCCTTTTATTTGTATTTTATCTCATTGCTGTTTGAAATTATTTGATTTGATTGTACAGCACATTGCCTGACACTGGTAGTCTTAAAATGTGCGATATAAATAAATGTGACTTAACTTGACTATGATTTTTAGTACAGTTCACATGATATATATTGCAGAAAGTGGAAGTGCCAGGTTTCAATGCACGTTTATGGACTTAGATATTGAAAACAGGACATGAGGACTTGTGTTTTTTGCACATTTCACATAAGTCATGTGGAATGAAACACTGACAAAACAAATACATTAATAAATGTATCTGCTGTGCTTTTTTTTCCTTCTTTAAAACATCACAAAAATGTCCTAAATAGAACTCAGTTGAGAGCAAAGACATTCACAGTGGTGGGAGAATGAGGACATACATTAAATCTGCATGATTTCTTCTTTGCTGTTACAGTACATAAGCTGTGGTATGAATGAATATAATTTTGTTATTATTAATTGCATTTTTGGAGGCTCAGGGGCTCCAAAAAATGCTGAAATGGTCCAGGTGGAGATAGATTTTAACACTCTGAGACAAATTTCGAAGCCTTACAATCTTCAGTCCCCCTTTATACACTTCAAGGGGTGAGCAAAAGACAGGAACAGGAAACACTGGGTTTGAGTCTCACACAATTGAAGCAACAATGTGACTAAAGGTATAAAGCAATTACCAAATGTGATGAGTGCTTCCAGGTGATGTTGAAGTTGATGTTGCGATTGCTAGTGGAACAGATAATCATTAATCTCTCTCCAACCAGTCGAATATACTCATTACTTTCCAGGGTCATGTGAAGTGGAAAACGGGCTCCTGAGGAAAACAAGTGTTAAGGTCTTCTTTCAAATCTATCCATACTGTCAGTTCAGAAAGACATAGAAGCGTATAGTCCCTTTCATGTGGTGATCTCAGTGCTGTTACTTATATCTTTGCAAAAGGGACATATATCCTGTGTCCGAAATCGCTCACTCGTTCACTACTCCCTACTCACTATATAGGGAATTACTATATAGAGGACTATATAGTGAGCTCATTGGTAAAATGAAAAAACGCTTTCGGACACTAGTCCGTCGTGCTGGTATTTACATCATTACTGTCGCACAATTAAAATGTGCCAGATCAGTCAGCTGGTGGGTTTTCAAAATAATAAATACATGCATGTATTTTTGTGATAAATACATATTATTCTGAGCGCATTTCCGACATTAATCAATACAAAGTACTTTGTGTCTGCTGCATCTTTCAGTTATTTTAAATCAAGGCTGAATACTTTCTTCTTTACCGCTGCCTTTTATTAAATAAAATTTGAGACTTTTAATTTGATTTCTTTCAGCGTGACCGCAATGCATGATGGGATATATTGCTTTGGTTAGTGACCATCGGTTGTACACTACTTTTCATGATGCATTGTGGGATACTTTGTGTGCACTATATAGGGTGTAAATAATCCTCACTAAGGTTTCAGACAACACTACAAAATGGTGTCCCCACTATATAGTGCCCTATATAGTGAGTAGGGAGTGATATCGGACACAGGGAAATAGTTTAAGAACAAACAAAGACAAAACAAATGCTGTGCAAAGACTTACTGTAGGTGACTTGCAATCTGAAGGCTGGGGACTTTTTCTCCACTCCTCCTATCTTGGCACTGCAGACATAATTTGAACTGAACCAAAGCTGGAGGCTCCGAATCAGCATCCCTTTCTTGGGGTCAAAGGTTATGTCCATGTCAGGGGGTGGTGCAGACCCATTCTCCATGCGGAACTGGACATCAGTGGCTGCAGGGTCTGTAAGAAGGCAGGGGACGAGGGCTTCCTCTCCTTCCTTCTTGATAATGGAACGATCCGATGGAGTTTTGAAGAGAGTTTTTGAATCTGAAGGTTATACAGAAAACAGTCCATTCTCAATGAAAACATTGTTACCCAGTCCACTTCTCAAGTCCACAATAAACTCCATACTCACTTCTTATGAATATGTAAACAGATGAGAAGTTGGAGGAGTTGATGCCAGTGTACACACACTTATAAGTGCCTGTGAACTCAGAGGCAGTTTTTGACACAGTAAAGTTGCAGCGAGTCCCGTTAGCCTTGCTGTATTTTTTGTGTTTAGCTAGCTGAGGTACAATAGTCACTGGACCATCACCCTCACAAGTCAGAACAAGACGTGATCCAGCATCAATGACCATGTCGGATTCAATCAGATCTTCATTGTTTACCTTTAGCCGAGGAGGAGACCAAGCTGTCAATTGAAAGCACAAAAGAAATTATATGTATATATTCTCTCAGTCACTCTTTTTCTGGAGCCATTTATCCTAATCAACATAGTGATGAATCCAGGAACACTGTTCATTAATCAAGAATACACTCTGGAAGGGATGCCAGTCTATCACAGGGTACCACACACACATACACACTTTCACATACTCATTCATACCTGGGGCAATTTAGCATGGATAATTGCTAAATTAATGGATACTGGCATGTGGTTTTATGCAGTTCTCTAATCAGCCAATCCCTTGGCGGCAGCACAATGTATAAAATCATGCAGATACAAATAAAGCGCTTCCAACATCAAATGTTCACTTCAAACATCAGAATGGGGAAAACTGTGATCTCAAAGTGTGACTTTCACTGTGGCATGGGTGTTGGTTTGAGCCAGATGGACTGGTTTGAGTGTTTCAGAAACTGTTGATCTCCGGGGGGTTTCACACACAACAGTCTCTAGAGCTTACACAGAATGGTGCGAAAAAACAAAAAACATCAAGTGAGTGACAGTTCTGTGGGTGGAAATGCCTTGTTGATGAGAGGTCAGAGGAAAATGGCCAGATTGGTTCAAGCTGTCAGGAAAGATATACCGTACTAACTCTTTACAACTGTGGTGAGCAGAAAAGCATCTCGGCATTGGGTTCTACTCCTGCCAGCCAAGAACAGGAATCTCAGAATCAAGAATAAGTTCCTATTAAAGTGGCCATTAAGGGTATGTTGTAAATGTAATGCTGTTCGTGGTGGTATGACACGCCTCAGTGCTGTAACTAAAGCTCATGCTTCTGAATCCCATCACCTACCGTACTGCACTACACACATCTGTTGAGGCATGATCTGGCTGACTGTAGCCCAGGCAAACTTTTCAGAATCAGGAACAGGCAGGTATGTGGAAACACTGACAAAACTGAGCAAAATAAAGTCTATTGTAAAGATTTCAAGTAACTCTCCTCCTTACTACACACAATCACCTTGTGGCGAAGTGGTTAAGTCAAGAGAGATAAAGAGTCAGACTCAAACAATATCTTGTGTGCGAAATATTCACAAACACACAAAATGCTATATTATCATATATTTGTTCATTTTCAGTAGTTTGTATTAATACACTTCATTAATTTAGGATATACGTAACATTACCTCCCACAGGGCGGCACGGTGGTATAGTGGTTAGCGCTGTCGCCTCACAGCAAGAAGGTCCGGGTTCGAGCCCCGGGGCCGGCGAGGGCCTTTCTGTGTGGAGTTTGCATGTTCTCCCCGTGTCCGCGTGGGTTTCCTCCGGGTGCTCCGGTTTCCCACACAGTCCAAAGACATGCAGGTTAGGTTAACTGGTGACTCTAAATTGACCGTAGGTGTGAATGTGAGTGTGAATGGTTGTCTGTGTCTATGTATCAGCCCTGTGATGACCTGGCGACTTGTCCAGGGTGTACCCCGCCTTTCACCCGTAGTCAGCTGGGATAGGCTCCAGCTTGCCTGCGACCCTGTAGAACAGGATAAAGCGGCTAGAGATAATGAGATGAGATGAGATTACCTCCCACATTTTACCCAGGTCGTTTTGGTTTCCAGGCAACCAAAATTTGGGAAGTTGGTGCTTTTAGTTGGTCAGTGGGCTAGGTAATAAAGGCATCATTTTCTGAATCCTGTCTTTGATTCTCTGAAGTGGTTATGGCATGGCTATGATGAGTGAGGAGAAATGAAACAGCGAGTTAATCCATCAGCAGAAGTGCTGGTGAGGATAGAACGATTTTACAGCACATGTTGCAGAATCAGGCAAAACCCAACATCCTACTCCCTTGTCTCACTTCTCTCTCTCTCTCTCACACACACACACACACACACACACACACACACACACACACACACACACACACACACACACAGTCTTCCTTACTGTGCGTCATATCTATCTATCTATCTATCTATCTATCTATCTATCTATCTATCTATCTATCTATCTATCTATCTATCTATCTATCTATCTATCTCTTCTGTGAAGGAATTAGCTAAAACACTTGAGCATAGAGGCAATCGGATTATATGGATGTTTTCAGACAGTGGAAGAAAATCCATACAAACGGAAGAAGAACATGCGAATCTTCACACAGACAATAACCCAAGCTCAGGCTCATGGACAGACTGACGAACTGACAGATTGACGGACTGACTGACGGACTGACTGACTGACGGACGGGCTGACAAACGGACTGACTGACAAACTGACTGACGGACGGACTGACTTTATTTGAACAGGGTGACCCATTCAGTACAGCTAGTATCCATCAGGGCCCTGCAAAACTATACTAATTTACTATTTAAAAAATACACTAAAATAATCTTTAATAATCTCATTAATATGATTCGTCTAAAAAAATTAATTAAAATGACCATTTTGGTCTTAAGAGGAAAAAATACAATGAAAATGATAAGAAAAAAGATTTATGAAGCTAACAAAAATATCATAATAATTCTATAATATAAATAAGTCTATGGAAAATATGACCTATTGGGCCTTTTAAATGGATTTAGAGACGTAGCTGATTTAACATTTGCTGGCAGTGAAATAAAAAGTATTGAACCTGAGAATCTAAAAGTTAATTTACCTAGCGTAAGCTTAGGTTTTGGTAAATGCAGATCAGATTTACGTCGAGTGTTATAACTATGAATACTTGAGTTCCTAGTGAAATAATCGCTCAAATATTTAGGAACTAAATTATGAAGGCATTTAAATGCTAGCAAACACTTATGAATTTCCCTGTTTGTCTCTAAATCAACCCAGTTTAAAACTTCTATAGCATCTTTAGAGGAGTCTCGTCTGGTCATAATGCGAGCAGCTTGATTTTGGAGCCTCTGTAAGTTTCTGCAACTTCCAACAGATAAACTACCCCATGCACTGTCAGCATAGTTTAGAACTGGTTCAATTATACTATAGTAAACACATTTTGCAGCTTTGTAAGTGAGACAGTGTCGAATATGTTAGAGAAGGCCCAAGTGTTTAACTACTTTATTGTAGACTAAGGCCCTGTCCACACGGCAATGGATTCAGGTGAATCTGATAAAATTGTTTATCGTTTCGGACTGGCGTCCACACGGCACCGGCGTTTTGGGTACCCCAAAATGAAATCTTTTGAGAACGGGTTCCAGAGTGAAAAAATCTGGCAATGGCGCCGTTGCGAAGTCGTCTGGATGAGTAGAACAGATTTGTTTACGATGATGTCACAACCACATGACAATCCTGCCAGCAAAAATAGGGGAAAAAAAAGGAGCGATCTCACCTCTTCAGATGTTGGTGTAAGTCCGACAATACATTCCTCAAAAAGGGCGTAGAAGAACAAAGTAATCCATCAACGTGTAGCATTCAATTTATTCTGGACCATTAAAGAATTCTGGAGGATATCAGAATGTTGGCGTACCGGCTTCCATCTACCCCCGTTCATTCCTCTCTCTCTCCATCTACCCCCATTCATTCCTCTTTCTGCGTCTCCATTCAAAAAACGAGCACGTGATTTAAAGGGACTATATCCATAGGACAGGGAGTGAGAAGGTGTGCGCGTGTGACAGTGACAGGGAAGAACCTAGGCTCATGCTCGCCCTGAATTTCTCTTAAAGTGAAGGCAGAAGAACGTTCAGTGCCTGGCCAGGCTTTCTATGTATTAATTTACATAGACGTTTTAATATGAAATATAAATGTCTTAGACAATAGATACTATTTTACGCTACTGATTAATAATCAAAACTTTATGTGGCTGATGCTACAGAAGAAGGGGTTTATGCGCATGCGTCTACTTCTTCTATTGTTCTGGTGTCTCCGATGGGACCGTCTTACAGCGCACGTAGAGGTGTGGCATGTGTATTGCATTGTTTTCAGCAAGCGTTGCGTTGCCATATGAACCTGATATTTTACTGATCCGTTGCCCATGTGGACGCGATATTTAAAAAAAAAAAAATCTCGTTGCCGTTGTCGTGTGGATGTAGCCAAAGTCAGAGTGTTCCTTTTACATAAGATTTTCATCTAGCATAATGCCCAGCAGTGGCGTGCACAGACATTTTGGGGGGCAAGTGCTCTGGGGGGAAAAAAGGGCACTTTTTTGCGCATGTGGAACACCTTATTATAAAAGTCTGAGATTTAACCCTCCTCTTGTGTTCATAATCATATCAAAGTTTTGGGTATTTTTCTGTAGTTCCATCTTTAAAAAGTCTGATAAAGTCTGAAAGTCTGATCTTCCCGTCACTAACCAGAGTCTCAAGACTGTGTTTATTCACAGATTTCCATGAGATCATCTTAAAATTTGTAACGAAATATACACACTCAATGGGCTCAACGGAGCTCTCCTTTATTTGCATAACGGCGTGCATACTAGCATAACGTGATATTCTTAATCATGTTATAAAAACAGGTCGGAATTGATGGAGAGTGGGGTTGCCTCAATGGTTTAGGCTACATTTAAAATGTTGTTCAGTTTGTTTCTCCATATGGAAAGAGAGCAAATAAGCTGGCAAAGGCTGCCATGTGCAGTTGTTTCTGTATGCGACGGGCTACTTCACGACAAAATAATTACAGCTTGGGCTTAGAGGGCAAACAATACATTTTCACTCGATTCATGTGTTACCTGGCTGGTGGGGCAGGGGAAGAACTGATTGACTGCCCGATGTGTTGTCTGCGCTACGACAAGCCCGTGGCTTCCAGGACGCTATGCTGCTGCAACCTCTCATTGAATGCACTGCACGCTTGTTCACGTGACAGAGCAAGAGAGACAGAGGTCCGGTGTGTGTGCGGAGGGGACACACATCGGGACATTATTTTCACACATGCTTTTAATGCCGCGGCTTTTCTAAAAGATCATGTCGACATTGGCCTCAGTAAACTGTAAAAAAAAATTCAAAAGGGCACTTTTTTGGACAGAAGGCAGAGAGGCAGGTGCTTGAGCACCACCTCGTGTCTATCTGTGCACGCCACTGATGCCCAGATAGTTAAATTTTGTGACTCTTTCAGTAATAATACAACCTAGGACCCTAGAGCTGTACAATCTTAAATTGTATTTCTTTTCTTCTTTCTTTCATTTCAGATTAGTTTTGTGTTTCACAACTGGGAGTTTCACAAAGCAGCTTTCGAGAGTTCAGGTACAGATCCCTAGTAAGCAAAGACAAATTGCCTGAAAGGACATGAGGAAGAGACTTGTGTGCAGCATCAGCCATTGAAGAAGACATGCATAATATAGATAATGTGACTGAAATAAAGGAATTTGGATGACAGGGTAATTGTGTAAGCTAAACCACTAAATAAGACAGGTCAAAGGTCGGGTCAGGCAGTATAACGGGCATGGAAATAATATATTGCATATATAATACATACAGTATACTCGTATTTATATATTGGGATATATTGCAAGATAATTCATTTCTGTATGGGAATGTATATTTGGTAAAACCAGAGGGTGTGTGTTGGGACTTTTTCTGTCATAATTCAACATGGAGTCCTTTTTCCTTCATCAGCATGCCACATATATTTTAACCGAAATTAAAACAGAGCTTGAATGGTATTTAATTATATAATAGGGAAAGGGCAGGGCAAGGCAGAAAACATGAAGCTGCTGGTGTGTACTCTCTAAAATAGGTCATTTTCAAACACAAAAGCATCCTCTTCATCATAAAAACCAGAAGTGAGATTTGGTATTGCACAAACTGTGCAGTTTGATTCTGACCAGAAATCAGCCTCAAATCATCCAAGTAATTTGGACTCAGCAATCTATGCCAAGAGCTTCCTGTTATTATGCTGGACAGTAGTATTGAAAACAAATTTGAAAAGAAAAGAAATAAACGGGAAAAAAAAACAAGGACTTGCACACATAAATCAAAATATTTATATCCTGTGACCAGTTGATAATCTGGTGGCTACACTGGCTCCCATGATCATACGATCACAACGTGATCACTGTATTCTCACACCACACAAGTTCTTCAAAACACTGTGGAAATGTACTACAAAGGGCATTACCTGATTAAAAACAGCAACACAAAACTAGGAGTTACTTGAATACACACAGTTAACACAGTCAAAATTGAGTAAATTGAGTAGACTAGGCAATTTTCATATACACTCATATTTTGGCACAGATTTAAGAGAAAATACATCCCAATCCAACCGAACCATAAACATATAATGCTTCTAATTAGCACATATTGACCAAGCACAGAAAGAGATTGCAATTAAATGGGGTTAACAGAAATTCTTAAGGAATTCTGTGTAAATGAAAGTGTCAGGACGTCTTACCTTGTACCTGACAGCACAGCAGTCCTACAATAAAGGTGAAGAGGATCATCTCGGACCGCTGACGGCCAGGGACCTGAGTACACTATATGTCTCCGATGTTGCGTGTCTGCCAAGGAAATAAAAACTGACTATTCCTTCAAGGCACTCCAAGACACTTCAAATTTCCACTTCTTCATTTTATAGTGACAGCCCAGGGCATGAGTAAAGAATCAGATAGCTACAGTCCACTCCAAGAAATAACATGCACTGCTTACAGATGTACAATAATGCATGAATACATTTTTTTTATTCAAATGATGCAAATATGTTAGATTCCTATAACGGCGTAACTCACTCCGGCCCCGTCTAGTCCAGAGGCAACAATCTAAAGTGAGCCACCTTGCACAATAAATGTTGCAAGCTATATACACTATATACAAGCTATATACAGTACACCCTAGGAATACCGACCTATTTGCCAGAAAGAATCCAAAATGGCGAGGAATTGATCGAGAAGAAGTGATTTTTATTGAACTGCTCATTAAGGCTTAATTAGTCCATAACTTCATCCATCCATCCGTTATCTGTAACCGCTTATCCTGTACAGGGTCGCGGGCAAGTTGGAGCCTATCCCAGCTGACTATGGGCGAGAGGCTGGGTACACTCTGGACAAGTTGCCAGGTCATCGCAGGACAGACACAACCATTCACACTCACATTCATAAATACAGTCAATTTAGAGCCACCAATTAGCCTAACCTGCATGTCTTTGGACTGTTGGGGAAACTGGAGCACCCAGAGGAAACCCACGCAGACACAAGGAGAACATGCAAACTCCACACAGAAAGGCCCCCTTTGGCCACTGGGCTCAAACCCAGAACCTTCTTGCTGTGTGCCGCCCCATAGCTTCATTACCTCACCCAGGACGGAGTCCACCAGGGGGCGAGGTATTGTTTTTGGTCGGGTTTCTTTGTTTGTTTGTTTGTAAATGATATTACGGGAAAATGGTTGGACCAATCTTCATGAAACTTTCAGGATAGATGGGCAATGATATCAAATAGAACCTCCAACATTTTGAGGGTCATCTGGTCAAGGTCACCAAAAAAGTAAAAATCATTTTTGTTGTGGCTACTGCCTCATATAGAGGCGCTAGCCACTGTCTTCGTGCTATAAGAATGTAAGACTGTAACAATCACGCATTGCGCATACACGTGTTCCGATTAAAATGGCCGGTGAGTGTATACAATTCAGTTGACCATTTGAAATAAATGGACTAGACAAAAAAAATCACTTTCAGACATGTTTATGCTTATTACAGAGTGAAAGTGTGTTCCACTGAGCTCTAGCACCAGGCCTTTTCCAGGAAATAAGAGTTTCAGTCATGGTGAAAGCGTGTGTGTCAGCCTTGGTTCGAAGGTTTCAGTTTCGAAAACTGTAAGAGCTAAGAGTAGAATAATATAAAGTACAGACACGGTATATTTTACTTCTGTGATTTTTAAATTATTCTTTTTGGATTACACTTAATTTTTGTGGTTACTGCCTCATAGAGTAAATATATATATGCTATATTTATTGTATGGACATGGGATCCGAAAACAATTTTATTTATAAGCAGTAGCCACATTTACCCATAGGGTGCCTATTTTTTTCATGATATCTTCCTTCATATTCATCATAAGTGCTACCAGGCGAGGTTTGTTTTGCCTGGCAACATTTGTTAATAATTGTAATTAAGCAAATCTGGGAAGAAGTTATATGCACCCTCGGTACCCCTACCTTCATGCCAGAAAGAATCAAAATCAGTGAAGAACTGAGAGAGAAGAAACAATGTTTGTGAAATGCGGACGATGCCAGATGGATGACGGATGATGGACAGATGATGGACAGCACATGATGGCATAAGCCTGTCGGCCAGATGAAAACCATCACAGGCCACAATACAAAGACCAGAGTCATTGAGGGGACAGTGGAGAGGGCGAATGAGTTGAATTACTTTTTCAATCGGTTCAACCAGCCCACGTCCCCCCCACCCTCTCCCTCACTGCAGCCATCTCTCCTTCTTCCCTCAACACACCTCCCCCCAGTCATCACAGCAGCCCCCTCCTCCCCCACCTCAACACAGACTCCTCCATGCATTACTGCAGACCAGGTCAGAGGTCATCTGAGGAAGCTTCACCCCAGGAAAGCAGCAGGCCCGGACAAGGTGTGTCCCCGACTACTGAAGACCTGTGCTGCTGAACTGGGTGAACCACTCCAACACATCTTCAACCTTAGCCTGCAGCTGGGGAGAGTGCCCACCCTGTGGAAGACATCATGTATTGTTCCAGTTCCCAAAAAGAATCGGCTCAGGGAGCTGAACGACACTCACTTCACATCTGATGAAGACATTGGAGCGGCTCTTCCTCAGCCTCCTCAGACCCCAGGTACAACATGCCCAGGACTGTCTGCAGTTTGCGTACCGGGCAGGTGTCAGTGTGGAAGACGCCATCCTCTACCTGCTACACCGAGCCCACTCGCATCTGGATAAGGGAAATGGTACAGTGAGGATCCTCTTCTTGGACTTCTTGAATTCCTTCAACACCATCCAGCCCCTATTGCTTCAGGACAAACTGAACAGGATGCAAATGGACCCCTGCCTGGTCACCTGGATCTCCAGCTACCTCACTGACAGGCCGCAGTATGTCAGGCTGAAGGACATCATGTCTGACACTGTAATTAGCAGCACCGGCGCACCCCAGGGCACGGTACTGGCCCCTCTTCTGTTCACCCTGTACACCGCGGACTTCTGCTACAACTTGGAGCTGTGTCACATTCAGAAGTTTGCCGATGACACAGCCATCATTGAGTGTATCAGTGACGACAGAGAGGAGGAGTATAGGAGCCTGGTGAGGGACTTTGCTGTGTGGTGCAACAGGAACCATCTGCAGCTCAACACCTTGAAGACCAAGGAGCTGGTCATTGACTTTGGGAGGTCCAGACCAAGGTCACGACCAGTTCTGATCGAGGGAGTCGAGGTGGAGGCTGTGGATTCCTACAAGTACCTCGGGCTGTGGCTGGACAGCAAGCTGGACTGGACTTGCAACACCAATCACTTATACAGGAAGGGACAGAGCAGGCTATACTTCCCTAAGGGGCTGCAGTCCTTTAACATCTGCAGGAAACTCCTGTGGATGTTCTATCAGTCTGTGGTCACCAGTGTCCTGTTTTACACCGTGGTGTGCTGGGGGGAGCACATCCAAGAAGGACACATCCAGGCTGGACAAACTGATCAGGCGGGCTGGCTCTGTGGTCGGCATGAAGCTGGACTCTCTGGTGATGGTGGCAGAGAAGAGGTCTATGGACAAACTATTGAACATCATGGATGATGCCAGTCACCCTCTGCACACCGTCATTAGCAACCAGAGGAGCCTGTTCAGTGACAGAATGCTCCTTCCCAAGTGCAGGATGAACAGACTTAAAAACCCTTTGTCCCTCACGCCATCAGACTGTACAACTCCTCTCTGGGGGGGAGGAGGGGTAACAGGAGGACAGAGGATGGGAAGGAGCAGTAGCCTAGCCTAACAATAAGCAATACCGGGCAATATGCAATCTAACGTGCAATATAAAGTGCAATATCTCTCCTGCCGCCGCCCCCCCTTCTCCCCACCTTTTTTTCCCCTCCTTCCCCTCTCCCCCTTCTTCTCTTCCCCATATCTTATTCTTTTTATACTTGTATATGTAAATACTTAATTTAGTTTAATTTATCTAGAAGTTTCTGAGGGAACCCGCCCAAAGGGATCAATAAAGTTTTATCTAATCTAATAATAATAATAATAATAATAAGAAGAAGAAGAAGAAGAAGAAGAAGAAGAAGAAGAAGAAGAATTAAAAATATGGCCTATGAAAAAGCTTGATGTTATCCCAGTCATTGTTGGAGCCTTAGGTGCTGTCTCCAAAAATCTGAGGAAATGGACTGAAAGACTGGGTCTCAAGACTAAGATTCATTCGGTACATCATGAGTTCTGAGGAGGGTCACACAGCCCTAGAGATACGACCAGAGTACGGATCAGTCTATGAAACCTGGGTACTAGTTGTGTGCAGCTTTCATAGCCTATAATAATTCTGGGTTAAAATAATCACTGAGACTTTTTGCTCGATAAATAAATAAATAAATAAACTAACTATCTGCTGCACCTGTAAATGATTTACAAATGATCACTTCATATTTTTTTTTTAAATCCAAAGTTAGTCGGGATTTTGTGCAAATATTATCCAGAATCTACTGGAGGAATAATGAAGTGTTTATAAACAGAAGCAAACACTACTGAAGTAACTGTACTGAGTCATTTTTATGCACTCAATTAGTACATTCATGTTTTTAATTATTATTTTGACAGTTTATTCAGTCATGTTTCTCTGCATTTTAAATTTATTTGCTGACTATATTTAAAAAATAGAAAGTATACATCTATATACTTGATTACATTTCTTGATCTTTTTGACCATCGCCCATGTATAAGATTGACTAGTTGCTTTCCCTTTTAAGTGTAATGCCTCAAAAAAAAGTACAATAAAGTACAATGTACAAAGTATTTCAACAAAAATGCCCTCATAAGCGTAAAAACAAACAAACTAGAGCATGTATAATATTTCCTCATAAAATGTGATTTATGTGACACTAATTATGTCTAAATTTGGCTCCTATACAAAAACAAACAAACAAACAAACAAACAAACAAACAAACAAACAAACAAACCAAGAGAATAATATATAGATGAGTCAGAAAAAAGTTGATAAAGGACTATATATATATATATATATATATATATATATATATATATATATATATATATATATATATATATGAGTGATTCCACGCTTATGGGTACTGAAATGGGGACATGAACTTATTTTTAAAAATTCACCTAAAACCATTTCTTTTTTTTACCATCAGGTCACAAAACATGTAATCTTTAATGAATGATATGTTAAAAGATAACTTTAATTTTCTGAGATGTAATAAAAACATATTTATATGCCAAAGTCAGAACGTAACAGAAGTGTTGTGGACATATATATTCTCAATTTTAACAATGTAGAATTACTTTTTGAAACATAGGAAGGTGATGTTTTAGCAAATATAATTAATAAACATGTGTAGTAGAATAAACATACACATTCTTTCAATAAGATTAACATGGTATATAGCTAGATTGTAATTAATTTGTAACAGACGTGAGATGGACAATCGTAACAGAAGTAATGTAACAGACATCATTTTGGAACTCATAGGCTTGACTTTGGCATATAAATATGTTTTTATTACATCTCAGAAAATTAAAGTTATCTTTTAACATATCATTCATTAAAGATTACATGTTTTGTGACCTGATGGTAAAAAAAAGAAATGGTTTTAGGTGAATAAGTTCATGTCCCCATTTCAGTACCCATAAGCGTGGAATATATATATATATATATATATATATATATATATATATATATATATATATATATATATATATATATATATATATATATTTTTTTTTTTTTTTTTATTAAGTTTTCTCTGCTCAGGGGTAACACACAATATATACAGATTTCTTCAGTTAAGTCTTTGGTCAATCAAAAAAAAAATGCTTCAAGGGTTGAATGAGTGTTGTAGCTTTCAGTCCCATTTTTGGTGGCATCTAAGCGATACCTGTACAAGCATCAACAGTCCACACATATATCACCATACAGTATGAATAAGTGAACTTACAAATGTCCAAATAGTCCATCAGCATAGTTACTTAAACAAAACACATAATTTATCCATAATTTAGCTGCACAGATTCATACACATACCACCTTTCAAGGACCTATTACATACACACACACACACACACACACACACACACACACACACACATACATACATATACATATATATATATATATATATATATATATATATATATATATATATACACCCCCCCACACACACACACAAAATGTACATCCGCATATGCAACCCCTACTGTAGTATGGAATATGAGGGTATTCCTCCAGTAATACTGCTTATTAAACAAAGTTCTGTCTGCATTATCCCATTATCTCATACATTAACTATAAACAAACAAAATTACCATAGATATGCTGTTTAATTTTTTGCCAAACGTTGGGGGTGCCAGTGTACAGTATATGGAGTTTGAAATTTGCTCTAGACTCAACATTGACTCACAAACTTGTAACCATGTTCTCTCATTAATGTTGGCTGTGTTCTTCCAGTTTACTGCTATTACTTTCTTTGCACTCATTAATCCTATGGATATTGCTTTCTTCTTGAAGGGTGGCCATTGCATATTGTCCATGTAGTTAAAAATGCATAACATGGGGTCTAGGTTAATCTTTTCATTAGTAATTTTTGGCAGGTTTAATATAACTTTTCCCCAGAATATTTGCAGTTGAGGGCATTCCCATATCATATGGAAGTAAGTTCCTTTACCAATATTGCAATGCCAACATATATCTTTATTTTGTGGGCCCATGAGAGCAAGTTTTTTGGGAGTATAATATATTCTGTTAATAAACTTATAGTTTATAGTTTTATTACGTGCAGAATTTGATATGTTATGCATTTTCTGCCAGATAGATTTCCAACTGTCTGGTTCTATGTTTGTCTGTCGGTCTTTCTCCCAAATCTTTTCCAATGTTACAATAGCAGAGGTTTCAGAGTTGCTTATCATCTTATAAGTTTTACTAATCAGGTACAGTATGTGCCCCTTTTCATTATGTCCATTAGGTGTTTTTCTATATTGGATATTTTTGGGGGTTCTCCATGATGTCCAAAGATTTTTGTAAGTTGTGATCTAATCTGGAGATATAACCAAAAGTCTTTATTTGTTAGTGCATACTTCATTCTCAACTGTTCAAAAGATATTAGAATGCCATCAAAGAAAAAGCTTCCCAGTGAACAAACCCCCCTTCTTTCCCACTCCTTGTTTTGCATTGGTTTCTTATCCACAGTAAAAGTATCATTACCCCATACTGGAGTGTTTGGGGAGAGATGAGGTTCAAAATGCAACTTATTGTGTAGGACTTTAATTATTTCACATGAGAATTTTATAATTGGATTGTCTTCATTTTTCAATTGTTTGTTATTAAACCACAGTGACTTAAGAGACAATTTATGGTTATCTAAGGCAATTTTCATTTCTATGTCTTCCCAGCTTGTCTGTTCTGAGTGACTATAAGCCCATTTCAAAGGATATCTAGAATTTATAGCTAAGTAATAGTTTTCTATGTTTGGAAGACCCATACCACCTTTATCACGAGTAATATACAATTTATGTGTACTGATTCTTGCTCTCTTGTTGGTCCAAATAAAGGCAGATATCACACATTCACACACATCACATCACATTATCTCTAGCCGCTTTATCCTTCTACAGGGTCGCAGGCAAGCTGGAGCCTATCCCAGCTGACTACGGGCGAAAGGCGGGGTACACCCTGGACAAGTCGCCAGGTCATCACAGGGCTGACACATAGACACAGACAACCATTCACACTCACATTCACACCTACGCTCAATTTAGAGTCACCAGTTAACCTAACCTGCATGTCTTTGGACTGTGGGGGAAACCGGAGCACCCAGAGGAAACCCACGTGGACACGGGGAGAACATGCAAACTCCGCACAGAAAGGCCCTCGCCGGCCCCGGGGCTCGAACCCAGGACCTTCTTGCTGTGAGGCGACAGCACTAACCACTACACCACCGTGCCGCCCTAGATATCAAAGAGTTAATTTTTTTTAAAGTATATTTTATTAAAAGGTAAGGGGAGAGCACTAATAACAAACATTAAGCGGGGGAGGACATTCATTTTAATAGTATCTACTTTCCCCCACAGTGAAAGTGGTAGATACCTCCATCTATCCAAGTCCTCCTTAATGTCACTCAGGATATTGGAAATGTTTATTGAGATTATCCTCTCAAGATCAGAATTTAACATGATGCCTAAATATTTGATACCTTCTGGGGACCATTTAAAAGGCAGATTTCCAAAGTCTTCCTCATGGCAGTATTTATTAAGAGGCATTGCTTGAGACTTTCCACAATTAATTTTATAGCCAGATAGCTGACTAAAATGTTGAACTAATTCTAGAGTATATGTAAGTGAGGTGACTGGATTAAGTACCGTTAATAATAGGTCATCAGCATATAATAAAACCTTTACTGAGATGTCTCTAATATGAATTCCAACAATTTCTTTACTGGATCTAATCTGACAGGCTAATGGTTCTAAAGAAAGAATAAAAAGCAGGGGTGAGAGAGGGCAACCTTGTCGGGTGCCACGATGCAAAGAAAACCCTTCTGAAATCAAACCATTTGTAGAGACCTTTGCGATTGGATTACTGTATAGCAAAGAAATATATTTAATAATATTTGAACCAAAACCAAACTCTTCTAAAGCTTTAAACAAAAAGTTATATTCAATTCTATCGAAGGCCTTTTCAGCGTCTAAAGAAACTGCGACTGCTGGGTCAGTTAAGGTCTTGGCATAATGAAAAGTATGCATTAGTTTCCGCATGTTATCTCCAATTAATCTATTTTGGACAAACCCTATTTGATCTTTATGTACTAGACTAGGCAGGATTTCTTTAATTCTGCCTGCAATTATTTTCCCAATAATTTTATTGTCTACGTTTAGCAACTGAATAGGTCTGTAACTTCCACACTGCAAGGGGTCTTTTCCCGGTTTACATAGCAGTGTTATTATTGAAGTATTCATGTTGTGTGGGAGGGCATCATATTGTTTGGATTCATTGTATACTGTAAGAAGTTTATCTGCCAAGAGGTCAACAAAGGTCTTATAGAAATTTGTAGTAAATCCATCTTCTCCAGGAGCTTTATTGCTGGTTAGTAATTGAATTGCCTTTATCACTTCACATTTTGTGATATCTGCATCTATTTTATCCTTTTGATGTTTAGATAGCACCGGTAAATTTAGTTTCTTAAAGAAACTTTCTAAATCTTGTTGAGCCGCTGTGACTTCACTTTTATAAAGATCTTCGTAAAACTCCTTGAATCTTTTATTGATACCTAGTGAGTCAGTTATGGTGTTGTCGTTTAATTTAACAGCTTGAATAATTCGAGAATTTCTTTGTTTTTGAAGTTGTCTAGCCAGTATTTTCCCATTTTTTTCTCCCATTTCATAATTTTTACTATTTAATTGGTACAAAGTAAATTTAAGTTTCTCATTCATCAATGTGTTTAATTCCAACTTAACTCTCGCCAATTCCTTGTATAGCTGGTCATTGTTCGGTGATTTTTTATGCTTATCTTCCAAATCTTTAAGAGTGGCTGTCAAATTTTCCATCTGATAGTTTGCCATTTTTTTCTTATAGGATGAATAATTAATTATCCAGCCCCGACATGTTACTTTGTATGCTTCCCATATCGTACCAAAGCGTATCTCTGCAGTCATATTTTCCTTAAAAAAAAAGCTCTGTATTTTTGCCTATCATGTTCTTAAAGTCTGGGTCTGAGAGGAGAGAATTATTTAGTAACCATTTTGGTGATTTGAAGTTATTAATTGTGTGACAAAAAGACATAGAGATGGGTGCATGATCTGATAGTATTATATTGTGAATTTTAGAATCACTGGTATTGCTTAATATATCCTGGGTTACCCATAGTGAGTCTATTCTTGAATAACTTCTATGAACATTCGACTAGAATGTATAGTTTCTATCCTCACTGTGGGTAACTCTCCAGACATCTGCAAGTCCTGCTTCTCTACACAATTCTAGTAAAGCTTTAGATGTTTTCCAGTCATATTTGGAAGGTTGACTAGATTTATCCATAGAGGGTTGAGGGATAGAGTTACAGTCTCCTCCAAGTACAGTTGGAATGCTATTATACGTTGTTAGAAGTTCTGAAATTGTGTGAAAGAAAGGGAGGTGATTTTCATTGGGTGCATATCTCATCTCATCTCATTATCTGTAGCCGCTTTATCCTGTTCTACAGGGTCGCAGGCAAGCTGGAGCCTATCCCAGCTGACTACGGGCGAAAGGCGGGGTACACCCTGGACAAGTCGCCAGGTCTTGGGTGCATATATGTTCACTATTATTATCTCATCTCATCTCATTATCTCTAGCCGCTTTATCCTTCTACAGGGTCGCAGGCAAGCTGGAGCCTATCCCAGCTGACTACGGGCGAAAGGCGGGGTACACTCTGGACAAGTCGCCAGGTCTTGGGTGCATATATGTTCACTATTATTATGGGTTTATTAAAAAGAGCTCCTTTTACAAGAATATACCTTCCTTCTGGGTCTTCTACAGTTTTTTCCACTTGAAATGATATATCTTTGTGGATTAATATGGCCACACCTCTACTCTTATTATTATAGCCAGCAAGAAAGGCCTGTCCCACCCATTTTTGCTTTAATTTTGCAGCATCTTGTGAAATTAAGTGAGTCTCTTGTAAAAGTGCTATATCTGTACTTAAGTCAGCTAGGTGTGTCAGAACTTTGCCCAACTTAATATAGTGATTGAGACCCTTGGTGTTCCAAGATACTAAATTAGTTCTCTTAACATATAATTCAACCATTCAAAACAAACAAAAAAGTAAACAATTGACCCTTTTTTCTTTTTTTAACAGTGTTCCCCGAGCATATTAAAGGAGTGTGAAAGCATGGCAGAGAGAGTAGAAAAAAATAAAAACAAAAAACAAACAAGGAAAAAACAAAGTGGATGTAAATTAATGAAAAGGGGGAGGGGGTAAAATAAAAAACAAAAACCAAACCAAAAAGAAAACATTGAAAAAAATTGGCCATTTTCATTGGCCTTGTTTCCAATACTCAGTTTAGAAGGTTTATCTTGGAGAGCTAGCTTATTTTATTTGCCCCCATCAAAGTATTAGGTAGTCTTATTCTCCATTTATTTTCAAATAATTAATATTCATGAAAAAAGGACTGAAACAGAGTCAAACTTGTTTCCACAAAAATGCTTGTAAAATCGTAGATGGAACTGTGCATTTTAAGTGTAATGCCTCAAAAAAAAGTACAATAAAGTACAATGTACAAAGTATTTCAACAAAAATGCCCTCATAAGCGTAAAAACAAACAAACTAGAGCGTGTATAATATTTCCTCATAAAATGTGATTTATGTGACACTAATTATGTCTAAATTTGGCTCCTATACAAAAACAAACAAACAAACAAACAAACAAACAAACAAACCCAAGAGAATAATATATAGATGAGTTAGAAAAAAGTTGATAAAGGACTATATTTTTTTCTAAATGAATGGTTTTTAAGCTGTGGGCCTTTGTGACTTTTCTGAGATTAATTTTACTGTTTAAAAATAAGCAACAACAAAAATAATATATATATATTTTCACAAATAAAGAGCTGCTCTGTATTTAGTACCTTAAACTGTGTTGCTTGTGGCAAGCAGTGGTGGTTCTTGCTTGTATGGCACCCTGGGCAAGCTCCTCCTTCAGCAAAGCACTTGCTTGAAAGTTTTGATCCTTTTATCAATTTCTGTATTTGAGCATAAATCTGACCTAAAACATCATCAAATTTTCACACAAGTCCTAAAGGTAGATTAAAAGAACCCAATTAAACAAATGAGACAAATGTATTATGCTTGGTTATCTATCTATCTATCTATCTATCTATCTATCTATCTATCTATCTATCTATCTATCTATCTATCTATCTATCTATCTATCTATCTATCTATCAATCAAGAAAAATTATATTACGTATCAGTGAGGAAAAGTATGTGAACCTTCACTTTTAGTATCAACTAAACATTTGCAGTAACTGTTGACCAGTCCTGTACATCAGTAAAAGTCCCTCTCACGCTAGAATCTGGTCTTCCCAGGCAGTCTCCTGTCCCAGTACTAGCCAACTCTGTAAGGCGTATGGGTGCAGTGTTGCTCTCCATTTCGATAGCCCTTGGCCTCTCGCCTATACAGCTACAGTAGGGTTACAGTGGGGGGTGGGGGGTGGGGGGGTGCTAGTCCTCTGGTAACCGCGAGAGTTTGACTTCCCCACTCACATCTCTATTGTAGTGTGCCTTGCCAGATGGTAGTAGGTACCATTTTTATGATGGTCTTTGGTATGACCTGAACGCAAGTAGAACTCGCAACCTCCCAGTCGAGAGGCAGACACGCTAACCACTAGGCCAACTCGCAGTCTCCTACACATCAACTTGGAAGAATTTTAGCTCATTCCTCTGTACAGAACACCTTTAACTCTGGGATGTTTAACTCTTATCACATGAACTGCTCATCAGGCCTGCTGGTCAGGACTTTGACTTGGCCATTTTAAAACATTAATTTTTTTCTTCTTTAACCATTCTTTGGTAAAATGACTTGTGTGCGTCGGGTCATTGTCTTGCTGCATGACCCACTCTCTTTTGGGATTCAGTTCACGGACAGATGTCCTGACATTTTCCTTTCAAATTCGCTGTAGCAAGGAATTCACTGTCGCATCCTGGCCCAGATGCAGCAAAACAGGCCCAAACCATGATTCTACCACCACTATGTTTCACAGATGGGATGGATTTCTTATGCGAGAATGTCAGCGGCAGAGGGAAAAACATGTAAACAGGATATTAAGTGACTTGGTGAAACTTGGGTCACAGATGACCTGTCTGCAGGCTGTTTAGGAGCAACATAACCTGCAGGTAAAAGATGTTCTTTAGTCAGCTCGTCTGTGATTGGATGCTCTGAAAACTTCAGATAGCAAATCAGAGAATAAACTGTTTGCTTGGTGACTGAGTTCTGAGGTGAGTTTGTGTGCTTTCCTCAGGCACTGTGATTGGTAGTTGTCGTCTATGGCTAGGAGTTTTTCACCTGTGATGAGTTCTGCTGTTCTCAGCACCCTCTGGAGAGCCTTGCATTTGTGGGTGGAGCATTCGCCATACCATATAGTGATACACCCAGTCAGGACGTTCTCGATGGTACAGTTGTAAAAGTTGGTGAGGGGTTTGGGGTTCGGGTCCAAATTTTTCAGCTTCATGAAGTAGAGCCTCTGTCTGTCAGACCTTATGATTGTCTTGGTGTAGAGGGACCAGTTGAGGTTACAGGTGGTGTGGATACCAAGGAACTTGAAGTTAAGAGAGAGAACTAAGAATTTAAGTGAGAGGTAATTGTCATGGAAGGATGGAAGGAAATCATTCTTTTTATAATACTGCATCAACTGTGCAAAATACCTCTATTGTTTTCATGTACCTTCATTTCACTCTAAAATATAAAGTACAGTAAAATGATTTAAAATCAAAACACACATATGTAGTTCTTTTGCATAAGGCTCAGACTGCTCTATTATTTCTTATGACTCCATTCAAGATCCAACCACATCAGCATTCACTTGTATCATGAGTATTTGTGACATGGATATATCATTAGACCAAGTTAGATTAAGTGAATTCTCAAAGTAAATTCATTTATTTTCCTTTTCCTGCCAAATCATTAACTGGAGGCAATGTATTAAGTATGACTTTCCATATTAAGTTATGAGCTCAATTTACACAAGTTCTGGCCACAAAATAATAACTCATGACCATGAGATGCATGATATGGCCAAATGTAGGTGGACACCTGACCATCACACCCATATGTGGTTCTTTCCCAACTGTTGTCACAGAGTTGGAAGCACACAATTGTATAGAATCATTGTATGCTCTAGCATTACAAATTCCCTTCACCAAGTAAGAGGCCCAAACACACTGAAGCATGATAATGCTCCTGTGCACAAATTAAGGTCCATGAAGACATGGTTTGACAAGTTTGGTGTGGAAGAACTCAAGTGTCCTGCACAGAACCCTGCATTCAACCCCACTGAACATTCACTGCACCCCAGGCCTTCTTGTCTGACATCAGAGTCCAACCTCATTAATGCTCTTGTGGGCAAATCCCCACAGCCATGTTCCATAATCTAGTGGAAAGCCTTCCTAGAAGAATGGAGGTCATTATAACAGCAAAAGGGGAACTAAATCTGGAATGGGATATTAAAAAAAGCGCATGTAGATGTGATGCTTGGGTGTGCACAAACTTTTGGCAATATTGTGTACTCAGCTTTTGACCACACTCTATCAACTTGTGGCTTCATCATATTCCTGTAATTAGTTGTCTCCAGTGTAAAAGGAAGCTACATGGTGTTATAGGAAGGTCTTTTCTGTGTCAGGAGTGTTGGAGTGTTCCTTCAGTTTCTCACAGAACTCTTGTTGTGCACTGGGAGCGTTGTCTGTGCCTCAGAACTTACAGAGCTGTGGAGATGAAAAAAACTACCAACAAGGTTAAGATTCTGTCGTCATCACTGCCAAACCCGATCTGGGCTTGAGGAGAACCATGTTTGGTTGACTTGGCCAGAATTGTAGCAGTAGGGTGGCCAGTTCCTTTCTGCATACTCACACACATGTTCACACCTATGGGCAATTTAGAGCCACCAGTTAACCTAAGTGCATGTCTTTGGACTGTAGGGAAAACCAGAGCACCTGGAGGAAACCAATGCAGACAGAGGGAGAACATGCAAACTTCACACAGAAAGGCCCTTGTCAGCCGCTGGGCTCAAACCCAGGACCTTCTTTCTGTGAGGTAACAGTGCTAACCACTACACTACCATGCCACCTCCTTAAAGGAGATATGCAGAACCTTTATTTTCAAATTCATACTTGGCTCTTGTATGCTGCATAATTGGGAATAAAAAAAAATATTTTTTTGAGAGTTAAAATCGACTGCAAAGTTGGCATTCGAGCTGCTCCACTGAGCCAGCCAGCCCTGGGTGGGTGATGTCACAGCGGGAACTGGTGCAATAGACCAAAGCCAGACTTGGCAGGCAAGAGTGGTTGCAATGGCCTCTTCATTCAGATTTATTGGAGATTCTTCGGATTCCTCATATAGTAGTACATCTGACTGTGACAGTCCTGAAATTGGAGTGTGTGTACATGCTACTGCTATACATGTAGAACCATATCAGTTTGAACCATCGGAAAGTGAATCCAATAGTAACACGTCGGCCACGGAGGCCCCCACCTTACGAAATAAAACCAGAGAACCAAGCCGTCTAGAGAATTGGATGGAATTGAACTGACAGTCTCATGTGACTCTCATTAAAACAGGATGGGCATTATAACTTGTGCAACATACATGCATGCAACATAAATCCACCTTCTGTCATGTTGCTGCACCTGCCAGCAACACATGTGGCATGGCGATAAATTAGCTCAAAATGGAGGATCGGAGTTGCAGTTAGCTGTGTTTTAGTATAGCAGAAATGGCGATGAGACCAATAGACTTCCCGCTGTGACGTCACAGATGTCAAGGTCATTCACTCAGACCGCTACCTATATGAATCACTTTAATTGTAAAAATTACTATATTAGATTTATTGTTAATGCTTAACACTATTCCTATGTCATTCTTGAGGTCTCAAGGCATTTATAAACAAAAAGTGAGGCCATGGTTCTGTGTATCTCCTTTAAGATTCCAAAATACATTTATCTAGAACATTTTATTTCAACTCCTGACACAAGAATGTTTCTGTTTTCCAAATTGTCTAAATACAGCAGATGGCAAGGCATTGCACAGCTTTGGAAAATTATCTTTGTGTCATTTTCCAAGTTGGGATATCATCATGTCTCAAACCAAACCATTTTAAGTCCAAAATGAAAGAAGACAGCTATCTAAGATGTTGCACTTTTATAAAGAACAGTCCTTCAGAAACCCTCAGACTGGAGGAGTCCTTAACTACAATGCATTGTGAATATGGATATAATCTGCATTCTTTTTTATTTCTTTTTTGGTCTCTCATCTGAAAACCAGAAGTGAGCTTATGTGGGTAATTTATCCACAAGGGGAACTGATGCATCATCTTTCCGGTGCTTTAATAATTTCTGTGTATCTGTGTTGGTCAGGAAGCTGTTCCTACCCCGAGGGACTTTCTTATGGCTTATTGACTTCCTGGCACGCTTCTTCAGGCTAGAAGTCAGGAATAGGGTTGATGTAACTGGTAAAAAAATAATAGTTTTGATTTTGTTTTTGTGTTTCATATTGACTGAAGTTGATCTTCTAAATCTAACCATCCAGTTCATTCCACTCATCACCTTCATGGCATGAATTTGTTGTGTTAGAAAGGAAAAAAGCTAATCTCTATAAGACTGTTGCCTTCAGGTCTTGATTTAGAGGAAGATTAGTCTACAGTCGACATCCAATGAGTAACATGAATGTGGAAGTTTTGTGTATTGTTGGGAAATCTAAGGAAACAGAAAAAAGAGTGGTGGAAACCTTTTTATAGCTGTCTGTGAACATGTTCCCCATCTACTGCACCAGATGGGAGAACTCAGGCCTTTTTTCAAACTTCTCTTCCGAGCACTTCCTCATCACCTCATAACTGCAAAGAATTTAAATGTGTTTAATTTTTATATGAAACTCTGAGAACATGTCAAAATAAAACATGGTCAGGATAAAGGTACATCATAAATGCTTCCTCAAAGGTGCATGATATACCTTGTGTGATATTTCTATATACACTCCCTGGCCACTTTAATAGGAACTTGTTCTTGATTCTAAGATTCCTGTTCTTGGCTGGCAGGAGTGGAACCCAATGTGGTCTTCTGCTGTTGCATACTGAGATGCTTTTCTGCTCACCACGGTTGTAAAGAGTTGCTATGAGTTGCTACATCCTTCCTGGCAGCTCGAACCAATCTGCCCATTTTCCTCTGACCTCTCTTATCAACAAGGCATTTGTTTCCACCCACAGAACTGTCACTCACTCAATGTTTTTTGTTTTTCGCACCACTCTGTGTAAAATCTACAGGCCATTTTGTGTGAAAACCCCAGGAGATCAGCAGTTTCTGAAATACTCAAACCAGTCCATCTGGCTCAAACCAACACCCATGCCACAGTGAAAGTCACACTTTGAGATCACAATTTTTCCCATTCTGATGTTTGAAGTGAACATTAACTGAAGCTCTTGATTTGTATTTGTATGATTTTATGCATTGTGCTGCTGTGAAGGGATCGGCTGATTAGATAAATACACAATGCAGTAGGTGTATAGGTGTTTCTAATAAAGTGACCAGTGAGTGTAGTTCATATAAGGAAAAGTACAAAATATGTACACTCAGGTACAAACCTGTCTGGGACAGTTAAGGTTTTTTAGCTTCTTATAGGAGTCCTACTTGGAAACCCTTTAAGTTTACCAACAGAGTGATAAGCTCAAGAGTGATAAATACATCTCATCTCATCTCATCTCATCTCATCTCATCTCATCTCATCTCATCTCATTATCTCTAACCACTTTATCCTGTTCTACAGGGTCGCAGGCAAGCTGGAGCCTATCCCAGCTGACTACGGGCGAAAGGCGGGGTACACCCTGGACAAGTCGCCAGGTCATCACAGGGCTGACACATAGACACAGACAACCATTCACACTCACATTCACACCTACGGTCAATTTAGAGTCGTGCTAAATACAGTGGCTTGCAAAAGTATTCACTCCCTTGGTGTTTGTCCTGTTTTGTTGCATTACAAGCTGGAATTAAAATGGATTTTGGGAGGGTTAGCACCATTTGATTTACATAACATGCCTAACACTTTAAAGGTGAAAATTGTTGTTTTATTGTGACACAAACAATAATTAAGATGAAAAAACATAAATCTGGAGTGTGCATAGGTATTCACCCCCTTTTGTATGAAACCCCTAAATAAGAGCTGCTCCAACCAATTCACTTCATAAGTCACATAATTATTTGATTAAGATCCACCTGTGTGCAATCAAAGTGTCACATGATCTGTCACATGATGCCTGTATAAACCAACCTGTTCTGGAATTAAGGACCCTGACTCTGCAACACTACTAAGCAAGCAACATGAGAACCCAGGAGAACGCCAAACAGGTCAAAGACAAAGTTGTGGAGAAGTATAGATCAGGGTTGGGTTATAAAAAAGAATCCCAAACTTTGAATATCCCACAGAGCACCATTAAATCCATTCCAGCAAAATGGAAAGAATATGGCACCACTACAAACCTGACAAGAGAAGGCCGCCCACCAAAACTCACAGACAGGGCAAGGAGGGCATTAATCAGAGATGCAACAAAGACACCAAAGATAACACTGAAAGAGCTGCAAAGATCCACAGCGGAGATGGGAGTATCTGTCCATTGGACCACTTTAAGCTGTACACTCCACAGAGTGGGGCTTTATGGAAGAGTGGCCAGAAAAAAAGCCATTGCTTAAGAAAACACATTTGGAGTTTGCCCAACAGCATGTGGTAGACTCCCCACACACGTGGAAGATGATTCTCTGGTCAGATGAGACTCAAATTCATCTTTTCGGCCATCATGGTACAACCCCGATTCCAAAAAAGTTGGGACAAAGTACAAATTGTAAATAAAAACGGAATGCAATAATTTACAAATCTCAAAAACTGATACTGTATTCACAACAGAACATAGACAACATATCAAATGTCGAAAGTGAGATATTTTGAAATTTCATGCCAAATATTGGCTCATTTGAAATTTCATGACAACAACACATCTCAAAAAAGTTGGGACAGGGGCAATAAGAGGCTGGAAAAGTTAAAGGTACAAAAAAGGAACAGCTGGAGGACCAAATTGCAACTCATTAGGTCAATTGGCAATAGGTCATTAACATGACTGGGTATAAAAAGAGGATCTTGAAGTGGCAGTGGCTCTCAGAAGTAAAGATGGGAAGAGGATCACCAATCCCCCTAATTCTGCGCTGACAAATAGTGGAGCAATATCAGAAAGGAGTTCAACAGTGTAAAATTGCAAAGAGTTTGAACATATCATCAAAAGATTCAGAGAATCTGGAAGAATCTCTGTGCGTAAGGGTCAAGGCCGGAAAACCATACTGGGTGCCCGTGATCTTCGGGCCCTTAGACGGCACTGCATCACCTACAGGCATGCTTCTGTATTGGAAATCACAAAATGGGCTCAGGAATATTTCCAGAGAACATTATCTGTGAACACAATTCACCGTGCCATCCGCCATTGCCAGCTAAAACTCTATAGTTCAAAGAAGAAGCCGTATCTAAACATGATCCAGAAGCGCAGACGTCTTCTCTGGGCCAAGGCTCATTTAAAATGGTCTGTGGCAAAGTGGAAAACTGTTCTGTGGTCAGACGAATCAAAATTTGAAGTTCTTTATGGAAATCAGGGACGTCGTGTCATTCGGACTAAAGAAGAGAAGGACGACCCAAGTTGTTATCAGCGCTCAGTTCAGAAGCCTGCATCTCTGATGGTATGGGGTTGCATTAGTGCGTGTGGCATGGGCAGCTTACACATCTGGAAAGACACCATCAATGCTGAAAGGTATATCCAGGTTCTAGAGCAACATATGCTCCCATCCAGATGACGTCTCTTTCTGGGAAGACCTTGCATTTTCCAACATGACAATGCCAAACCACATACTGCATCAATTACAGCATCATGACTGCGTAGAAGAAGGGTCCGGGTACTGAACTGGCCAGCCTGCAGTCCAGATCTTTCACCCATAGAAAACATTTGGCGCATCATAAAACGGAAGATACGACAAAAAAGACCTAAGACAGTTGAGCAACTAGAATCCTACATTAGACAAGAATGGGTTAACATTCCTATCCCTAAACTTGAGCAACTTGTCTCCTCAGTCCCCAGACGTTTACAGACTGTTGTAAAGAGAAAAGGGGATGTCTCACAGTGGTAAACATGGCCTTGTCCCAACTTTTTTGAGATGTGTTGTTGTCATGAAATTTAAAATCACCAAATTTTTCTTTTTAAATGATAAATTTTCTCAGTTTAAACATTTGATATGTCATCTATGTTCTATTCTGAATAAAATATGGAATTTTGAAACTTCCACATCATTGCATTCCATTTTAATTTACAATTTGTACTTTGTCCCAACTTTTTTGGAATCGGGGTTTTAAATGCCATGTGTGGCACAAACCCAACACCCTGAGAACATCATTCCAACAGTGAAGCATGGTGGTGGCGGCATCATGCTATGGGGATGTTTTTCATCTGCAGGGACAGGAAATCCAGTCAGGATTAAGGGTAAGATGGATGACACTAAAGACAGGGCAATTCTGGAGGAAAACCTGTTTGAGTCAGCCAGAGGTTTGAGACTGGGACGAAGGTTCACGTTCCAGCAGGACAATGACCCTAAACATACTGCTAAAGCTACACTGGAGTGGTTTAAAGGGAAACATTTAAATATCTTGGAATGGCCTAATCAAAGCCCAGACCTCAATTCAATTGAGAATCTGTGACATAGCTTGAAGATTGCTGTACACCAACACAACCCATCTAACTTGAAGGAGTTGGAGCAGTTTTGCCTTGAGGAATGGGCAAAAATCCCAGTGGCTAGATGTGCTAAGCTAATAGAGACATACCCCAAAAGACTTGCAGCTGTAATTATGGCAAAAGGTGGCTCTACAAAGTATTGAGTTTGGGGAGGTGAATACCTATGCACACTCCAGATTTCTGTTTTTTTTCATCTTAATTCTTACTTGTGTCACAATAAAACAACAATTTGCACCTTTAAAGTGGTAGGCATGTTGTGGAAATCAAATGGTGCTAACCCCCCAAAATCCATTTTAATTCCAGCTTGTAATGCGACAAAACAGGACAAACACTAAAGGGGGTGAATACTTTTGCAAGACACTGTATAACCTGGTTTTGGTAAACTACTACACATGCAGTAAATAATATTTATTTCAACAGAATGAACAAATCTGTTTGGCCAGCCGGTTTGGCCAGCCGGTTTGGCCTGTCTTAAGATCTGGGGATGGGGTTATTCCTGTCAGAGTAGTTTTAGGAAAATTCATATTAACTTACCAATTATTAGCTCATCTGTCTAATAGGCAATGAGCTTACGCCATCATGTGTTATCTGTCATCCGTCCAGCATCGTCCACATTTCACGAAAATCGCTTCTTCTCTCTCAATTCTTCACCGATTTGTATTATTTTTGGCAGGAATGTAGGTCTTCCTGAGGTACATATAGCTTCTACCCAAATTTGCACAATTGCAATTAATAATGAAGATATGGAGTAATTAATCCCTAACAAGCAGTTTCCACACAAATCGCTTCTTCTCCCTCAATTCTTCACCGATTTTCATTCTTTCTGGCATGAAGTTAGGGGTACCTAGGGTGCATTTAACTTCTACCCAGATTTGCTTAATTACAATTATTAATGAAGTTATGGACTAATTAAGCCTTAATGAGCAGTTCAATAAAAATCACTTCTCAGTCAATTCCTCACCGTTTTGGATTCTTTCTGGCAAATAAGTAAATATTCATAAGGTGTATATCGCTTCTATATATAGCTTGTATAGACTGCATATAGCTTGCAACATTTATTGCACAAGGTGGCCCACTTTAGATCGTTCCTTCTGGACTAAACAGGGCTGGAGTGAGTTCTGCCATCACTGACAGTCTTGTTACTTTTTATCATAAACTGAAGAACTACATATTCTACTTTTATCCATTATTTCATTGGAAATTCTTGACAAACTTAAACAACTGCAGTTTTATACATAGCTTTGGCTTTACTTTTGTTACAAAGTCCCTACAATGGAGTCCTCTTCATATAAACTTTTTTTTTCTCAGAAAATTTTGCCTATATCAACAATGATACATTTTTCATCGTTAAATAAAATTACAATTTTCATTCTGTTTATTATTAGATTTAGATCATGCGGCATGCCCATTATACCAATCACTGTCAGTTGTTGTTACTCTATAAATATTAATGAGGATATTAGTATAAAATAACACTGCTGTGCATTAAGTTGTTCAGATGACAGTTTTGAAAAAAATTATGAAAATGTTTTTCAGAAGAGTGCTCATGCTCACTTAATGCTGAGCAGGAACAGAAGGTCTTCAGCATGATATAAGCCATACTGAAGGCAAAGTGTTATGCGACTGCCTATGCTGTATTTATGCCTATCCAGTGGGCCATAAAGATTATATTTAAGAGCGTTAAAGAGTCTTTTTAAGAGCTTTCTTCACGCTTAGCCTTCAGTGTGCAATTCTTAACTGGTAATCTTCTTGGGGGTACAGTTTGGAATGTTCTCTGGCTTTTCTTACCAACTCTTGAGCTTCTTATATCAATTTGCTATTAGTTTGTATAGTTTATCCTCAGGCTTTTGGCTTGCTCTGCACTTGGATCTATCCTTGTCTTTATGGATGGCTCATTGCGTTCTTGCCTTGGTCTCCAGTGTTGAAAACCTGCCCAGTTACAGTAAGATTGAGCCAGAAATATGGATCCAGCAGAGCTTGAGCATCCAAAACAGCCCTGATCAGTTAGCGCACCAGACAAAGCAGACATAAACAGGTCTTGCAGCAAATTATCTCACATCTGCAAAGCTTAAAGCTTACATGTGCTGGCAAGGCAGAACCTACTCAGGCTGTCATAGTCATTGCCACAGCATACTTCTCCCAAGAACCCAAATCTGAGGCTCAGCTCACTATTTCTGCTGTACTCAGCAGGGCAATCATAATAGTGCCACTAAATACACTATTGCATTTGATACCTTGGGAGTGGTTGAACCTTAGAGATCCTCATGGCCTCCTACTAATTAGGTCCAGCAGATGAAATTAAAGGTGAGGTTTTCCAAGCTGAGCCTGGGATGCAGCAATCATCTCTGCAAGCATAACAGGAGAGTGTAGGGTCAGTGAATTCTGATATTTTCCTCTAATGGCTACTCCACTAGAACCAACTCTCTTGTTTGGTGGGCTTTCATGAAGGGAATGAGGTATCTGTACAGTGGGTGTGCAAGGCATTTTGGCAACACGTCCCAAACTGTTGGCAAAAGCCAAGGATGGGGGACCTGTCTTGAGCCTATTCTGTCTTCCCATGTTAGATGCTTCAGGTATTTTCATGCAGGTAGTGAACGCCTCTCCTGTAGTCAACAAGAGGCATTTGTCGCTTCAGTAGCTGCAGGAGATGTCATGGACTGACTTAGCAGTAGGACTAAAACTTCCACTTTGTAGCCTAGAGTGTCCCATCTCAGTCTTAGCTGTAGATGGCTGGTCCCTTGTTTTTGGTGTAGTAACTTGCCAAGCATCCCAAGTTACTTTGTGCATAGATCAACACATGGAACAGATCCAATGGTAATTAATCAATGCTGCCAAGCTGCATCTCATTTTATAGTTGGCTGGAACTCCATGTCCCATCAGACACTCTGCAACTCAGTTCACCCGATTCCAATGTGTCCTTGATTCCTAAAGTGTAAAATAATTAAACAAATAAAGCATAATACTTAGAGGCACAAAAAGGATTTTTACTCCCTTATCTTTATTGTAGGTTTCCTTTACATATAGTACATTCAGTACAATATACAAAATATTTATACAAAAATACACTTGTAAACATACATAATGTCGAAGCTTTGGTACCATAGCGTGTATAATATTTCCTCATAAAGTGTGATTTATGATGTGCCACTAAATAAGGTTTGGCTCATATACAAAAAAGGCTTCAGTAAAATCTAGAAAAGTCAAAGGAGAGCAAAGCACTATACTTTGTGTGTTTTACAAAATGGACGGCTGTTTTAGTAGGTATATGGAGTGGGCCAGTACTACTGTTCTGAGCTTAGTTTTTACTGTTTTCTAGTAAAAATGATGAAAGTTTGTTTTTTTTTTAAATGGGATTTTCCCTTTATTGGTGTAAATAGAGATTTACTGCAGACTCAACACTGTAATTCTATAATAATGTAAACACAGTAAAGTCACAGAGTCTCTTTTAGCAAAAATGAGTAACACAAAGTTTCACACATAAAGAGTTGCCCTGTATCTAGTACCTTAACCTGTGCTGTTTCACTAGTGTTTCAGTCAGAAGGCTACAATGCTAAAGGGTCCCGTCTCTATTCCCAGGCACATGGCTATTATAGTTATTTATTTATTTATTTATTTATATAATACTGCATTAACAGTTATAGTATTTCTATTCATTTAATGTACCTTCATTTCACTCATTAAAGCTAAAAAAAAAAGAGAGACAAAAAACCAAACAAAAACATCTAGGTCATAATTTCCCATTAAATTTTAAAGTGCAATTTTGCTACAAGGCTGTAAGAATTCCTTCCCCTAAAATGTAAAATATAGGAAAATCATTATACATATACAACTCAAACATATGTAGTTCTTTTGCATAAGGCTCTGTTCAACAGTTGTGACATAGAAAATACTGTCATAGACATGTCTTCCAAAAAAAAGTCAGTTTCTCTTATATAGCTGAAATACAACGAACAATTTACAAAATAAGTCTTCATTTAGAAAAAAAAAGATATGTACTTTCCAAAACCACTTACAGGATGTCATTTAGATACTGATGATGCATTGTTTGAAGATTCACTACAGACTTTTAAACACACTGTACTGTACCATTCTTCATTTCATATCCTTGGAAATTCTTGGCACAACCTGACTTTCTGTTCCTGTCCTTAACTATTTGTAGCTTTAATCATAACTGCAAGCTTTCAATATGGTCTCACATTTGTAAAATTCACTTGGCATAAAAAGTTACGGTTAGATTTGTTCAGAAGGGCATTTTGATATCCGTCAAAAATGCACATTTTGCCATTTATTTTAATGAAGACAAGGTGCTCAAGGCAGCACTCGCCAAAGCATAGAAAGTGTATTCACCAGAGCTGCTTTTGTCACAACGTTCTGTGACATGGCCATGTATCAGCCGATAGGAGAAAGTCTAGTGCAGGGTTCAGGTGATGTTGAGAAAGATGGAAGAAAAATAATCATAACTTTTAGCTCACTTTCAAGAGTTTTACATTTCAGTACTAAAAACTTATAAGGGCAGCTCATGGCAAGCCTCAAGTTGGACCACTGTCAATGTGTACACAGGTCTATATGTGTTATAGCACAAAATATGTATATATTGATCTAAAAGCTATGACCAACCAGCAACATGTATTGATATGTTTTTGACAAATCCTGAAAATGCCTTGTGAATGTTGATTTCAGATTAAGGCTCCATCCACATGTCTCCAGATATTTTTGAGAAAGTATTTTTGTGCTGTATCCGACAAACTCAGAATTTCCGACCTTAGTGTTGGAGAAGAAAACTCCCCCTCAACTGCTAGGAGGAATTCCTACTAGTTTTTGAGCATTCCTGGTGGATTGAATTGAGCCCATTGTATATATGATTCCCATTATGGAGTTTTGAAGCTTAAGTTGGGTTGAAATTGGTTGAACGTCACTATCATAACCGACTTTCAACATTGGAGCCAGAGTCTGTGCAGTAGAGATCTTGAACCAGAGCATGTGCAGTACAGATTTCAGTCATGACTGACTAAATTACCATTTGCTATCTGGCTAATTCATAATTTTAATCAAAGTAATGTAAATAAACCAACTATAAATACATTGGTAAACAGCAGTCAACTATTATACTCCCAACACAAATTCTATTTTTTTCCCCTATTTTCAGGGAAAAAAAATGGCTGCTGCTCATGATTTTCATCTAGCGATGATACCTCTCTGAATAGAGGGGTGCACTCTTAGCTAACTGTATCAAGCTGCTTTGAGTGTTTGCTAAGGTCATAAGGTCAACGGGAATGTAGCTAGTGTTAGCTGCCTTGGTTTTCACAATCACTTCATTCAGTCATGTTGACTTGCTAGTTATAATATCAGTACAACAAACGACGTTTGACATCAAAATTAGCAACATGCTAGAAAAAAAAACAGAAAATGCCCTACTGAGGGTCTGTTAGAACAGCTTGCAGCAGAAGAAGACATGACTTTACTACAGAACTGTGCAAAAGTCTTAGGCACCCTATTTTTTTTCCATACAAACTTTATGAGGCAGCACGGTGGTGTGGTGGTTAGCACTGTCGCCTCACAGCAAGAAGGTCCGGGTTCGAGCCCCGTGGCCGGCGAGGGCCTTTCTGTGCGGAGTTTGCATGTTCTCCCCGTGTCCACGTGGGTTTCCTCCGGGTGCTCCGGTTTCCCCCACAGTCCAAAGACATGCAGGTTAGGTTAACTGGTGACTCTAAATTGACCGTAGGTGTGAATGTGAGTGTGAATGGTTGTCTGTGTCTATGTGTCAGCCCTGTGATGACCTGGCGACTTGTCCAGGGTGTACCCCGCCTTTCACCCGTAGTCAGCTGGGATAGGCTCCAGCTTGCCTGCGACCCTGTAGAACAGGATAAAGCGGCTAGAGATAATGAGATGAGATGAGATGAGAAACTTTGTTATAGGTTTCTATTTTATGACTTCTACATTATCGAGTCAGTCCAAAAACATTTTAGAGTCCAAATGTTCATTCCCCAGCACAAAATTAAATGTTACAGGGGAAAAAAATGTTCATATCTGAGCAGTATATTACATAAGAGAGCACTTTTCAGATTAAAAAAGAAAACATAATGAAGGCTACTGGGTTTTGGTGCAAAATTAAGAAACGAGTGTGACAAAGTGTCCAGAAGAACTGTGGCTGGTTCTGTAAGATGCTCAGTAAAACCGACAGCTCATTTCCTTATAAAACTGCACTCACTGTAGCTGAGACTACTATTTTTTTTTAAGCAAAGGGTCATCTCATACCAAACATTGACTTTCTTTCATTTATTATGGCATACTGCTGTTTATAGTATTTTCTTTCATGTTGAAACACTTCATTTCATTATTTTTTTAAGCCATTTTTGGTTGACAGCATTTCTTTACATGTGCCTAAGACTTTTGCACAGTACTGTATGTTGGAAAGTGTTCCTTGAAGCTCGACGGTCAGGTCCAAAACTGCCAATCACCTCATCGACCACATCCTTTTATCTGTCATGAAATACTGTAACTCTTATCAAATGCATTTTTCTAAAGGAAAAATATACAGTGAGATCTCAAGGTGAACTGAACTTGTAAAAATTACAGAACACTATTCCTGAAGATTCAGTAATTTCTGGAGATGGAAGTAAAAATGGAAGTTTGGCTTGTTTTTCATTCACTAACATGGGAATGTCTGGGATTAAACACTGTCTTGCTGCCAACAGCTAAAATGCCTTTGAGACATTTTGTCTTCACTTTTAAACCCCCATGATGACATCAATACAATCAGTGATCAAGCTGTAAACTGTTAACATATGCATAGCACAGATCAGGCAGCATCGGAAATATCGTAATTACAAGGTGAGCCCCCTTGAACACTACTACAGCGTCATCATTACAGTGCAGAAATGGGAGAAAAGGTCTGTAGTATGTTAAATATTCTTACCTTCAACTGTGATCAAAACATTATCTTGTTCACAATTCAACTGCATGACCAGTTGTTGTTTTTTTTTTTTGTCTTACTCTGGTAGACCCCCACTGCAGACCCTTTCCTTTGTTTTTAGTCAGAGATGGGAAATTCTGAGTTATGAGTCTAACACAGCATTAGATACACCGATGTTTCTACTTTATCTACTCCTCAAAAATTAAATACTGCATCTCCCCTGTAAGATACTGTAAGTAATCTGATATAAGTTGCCTAGAGTAATTCTAACTGTTCTTACATGTACAGAATAACTGTTTATACAAATATTAAAAAAAAGCACACATTAAGAAGGTTTGGCCAAGAATCAATATATTGATGCCACCAGTTAAGTTTCTTAAGATCTGTTATGTAATTTGTGGTAAGTATTATATTTTAAAGAGTGAGAGTGAAATCACTTGAACTGGAACATTATTGTGGCCACATGAACCTTAGCATGGAGTTGACTGATAATATTACACTTTACTTCAATCTTGGAATGACACATAATGGAGTCACTGGTACTGTAACATGGATATAGCATTAGTCTATAATCACATTAAAGCAAATAGACTTCTTTTTTTTGCCAAATAATTAACTGGAGGCCATATATTAAGTATGAAGTTCCGGCAACGTATTAAATCATGGCTAATTTGTGGCCACAAAATACTTATGATGCAATCCACTGTACTTGGAAAAATCCTACCTCTGACATGGAAAAGTGCAATGAAAGGGTTATTCAGCTTGAAATTCCAAGTTAGGAACATCTATCTTGCCTGAGTTATCCGACAAACAGATACAGGACACTTCATCCAAAGACCATTTCGTCCAGTGCCATTTCATTCAATAGTTAAGACATTTCATCCCAAGCCTTTTTCATACACACTATCAATTATTTTATTTTTATTTATATTTCAGGTATTTGTTTGTTTGAAAAAAGGAGGAATTCTCAATGGAATTCGACCAAAGCAAAACACATTTTTGCAGTGTGTAGTTTAACCACCCACCACTCACCAAAAGCAAGTTGTGAAATCTAATGGCGAGTAAAGATCGCGCCAGACTTGCCTTTCTTGGTGAGTGGGTTCCTACCTAGTATTCATGTAAAATCCAAGAAATATTCAACAAAAACTCCTTCCTCATGCAGGATTCTCGGGTGCGCTCCGGACTGAGCATAAGCCTTATTAAGACTGGCTATATGATGAATTAAATGGCTTCACTGGACTCAAAGCTCTGAGAACAGCCTGTAATGGTAAAGGTCGCTCGTTTCCTTTAAAAAATGTTTTCGACTTCAGTCAAATTCTATTGAGAATTCTTCTTTAGGATTGGTTTTAAAACATACAGCAATTTGTCTCACATATTGTCACCTCACTATCATTAGGCATATGTTTCCATTTCTTACAGGGAGACGCAATCATAAACCTACTTAATGCACGCCCTTACATGAATAAAATACGATTTATATAAGGAATAGATAAATAAAATATTTATTGAAACATTTTACTGATTAAGGCTGTGTTGGCCTTATTAAGACTGGCTATATGATGAAAAGGCCATTTGCAGGAATTGGTCACGTGTCAATTTTCCCCACAGCAACAAGCCTGTAGTGGGCAAGCTAACTTGACATTCCTTGACAACCATAAGTGTTTGACTGGCGATGCAAAGCAGTTTATTTCTATAATAGCTGTTTTTACCTTTTCTACTGTCTTTTTTGACCTGAATTTTCGTGTGTACTTGGAAAAAGTTTGTGGTTTTAACTTCTGTCGTCAGTTAAAGCGAATCACTGGCCGTAAAAGAGAGTTTTTAGACTCAAGTTGGTCGCCGCCAAAAGAAATTCACGTGCTAAATGGCGGATATATCTGTATTTATTTTCAAGAATCTTCACACATTAAGCGAATGATAAAGGTAGAAAAGGAGAAATTATAAGTTATAAACATACCTGAGAAATCTGCCATTTCACACGTGAATTTCTTTCGGCGGCGACCAACTTGAGTCCAAAAAACTCTCTTTTACGGCCAATGATTCGCTTTAACTTGTGACAGAAGTTAAAACCACAAACTTTTTCCAAGTACATATGAAAATTTGGCTCAAAAAAGACAGTAGAAAAGGTAAAAACAGCTATTATAGAAATGGATTGCTTTGCATTGCCAGTCAAACTCTTATGGTTGTCAAGGAATGTCAAGTTAGCTTGCCCACCACGGGCGTGTTGCTGTGGGGAAAATTGGCACTTGACCAATTCCTGCAAATGGCCTATTAAACAGCTTCACTGGACTCAAAGCTCGGAGAGCAGCCTGTTATGATAAGGGTCTACTTGTTTACACCCCTTACACTGCTGTTTTGTTTTGAAGCGCTCGTACTACAGCACTCATTTGCTTTACAAAAATTGTTTATTTCCATTTATTATGGGGAGACGCAGTCATAAACCTGCTTAATGCACTCCCTTAAATGAAGTATGTGGTTTGTTTATATCTCGATCTTGTCGCATATGAAAAAGGCTTTGGACGAAATGTCTCAACTATTGGACAAAATGGTCATTGGACAGTGTTCTGATCCCACATAAACACCTCATGTCCCCAAAATATGGAGGCACACAGTTGACAGTAAACAGAATTACCTTTTGACAACAGAAAAGCTGTTTTAAGTTTAGTTTGCTTTCTAAGTATGCAATGTAATTCTGCTGATTTCAGCTCAATTGTACGAACATGATAAGACCATTGTGATGGATATTTTTTGTGAGCAAAGAAAGTCAGGATAGTTGACCTACGTTATATGTAATTTCTTTTTGTTAATCACACAGAAATAATTTGTGTAGCTCTTATTAATATGTTTATCAAATTCAGAGACTGGGCACAGAAGTACGAATTTGCTGTGGACATCTATGTCTTTCCAAGCCGAGGCACTGGAACGCTTTTAGATCGTAACTCTGAAAAATCAACTTGTACAATGGATTGCAACACTAGTTTTGTCATCATGGAAATATTAACTTACAGCCTCGATAATTAATTACTGGTCTCAGATAACTACCGTGTCACCCCACAGGCTCTGTATGAATTCGATCCTGTGTCTGCTTTTTGTTTGAATGTTAGTCGCAGATTTTCTCCAGTGTAAGAGGAAGCTACATGGTGTTACAGGAAGCTTTCCTCTGCGTCAGGAGTGCTGGATTGTTCCTTCAGTTGATCATTACACTCCTGTTCTGCACTGGGAGCCTCCAGTGATGCTGTCTCTGCCTCAGAGCCTACAGAGCTGCAGAGACAAAAAAAAAAAACCTCTTAAGACGCTATAAACACACTATACAAAGCATTTTATTTCAACTCCTGACAATAGGAAGACGTTTCTGTTTTCAAAACAAGACAGCTGTACAAGATGTTGCAGGAAATGAAGAAGAAACCTTTATTTGTCACATGCACACTTCAAGCACAGTGAAATTCATCCTCTGCATTTAACCCATCTGAAGCAGTGAACACACGCACAGAGCAGTGGGCAGCCATACTACAGCACCCAGGGGAGCAGTCAGGTTAGGTACTTTGCTCAAGGGCACCTCAGCCCAAGGCCGCCCCACGTCAACCTAACTGCATGTCTTTGGATTGTGGGGGAAACCAGAGCAGCCAGAGGAAACCCACGCAGACACGGGGAGAACATGCAAACTTCACACAGAAAGACCCTCGCCGGCCACTGGGTTCGAACCCAGAACCTTCTTGCTGTGAGGTGACCGTGCTAACCACTACACCACCGTGCCGCCCTTTTTATCTGATTCTTATTCGTAATGATTAGGGATTCCGAAATTCTCTGATTGGAGGAGAAATAAGTCAAGAAATTTGCTTGTATGTCAAATCCTTAAAAACCAGACAATGACCCAAGTCTGTAACCACCCATGTGAGAACCACGTCTATATGAGTAATTTCTCCACAAGGGGAACTGATGCATCATCTTTCCGGTGCTTTAATAATTTGTGTATTTGTGTTGGACAGGAAGCTGGTCCTACCTCGAGGGGCTTTCTGTTGCCATACTGACTTCCTGGCACTCTTCCTCAGGCTTGGGGTCAGGGATAGGGATGATGTAACCGTTATAAGGCACTGGTGCCATCTCTTGCTCAGCCTCTAGGCAACGGTTAGGTGTGGAGGATGGAGGGAAAATGGTGGAAGGGGAAGAGGGAGGAAGTGTGCCTGGGAATGGAGAGGGGACCCTGGGCTTGCTGCGTATCACGGCTGGATGATCGCTCTTATGAAAGCTCTCATTGACCTGAGAGTATCTCTAGGGAGAGAGGGGGAAAAGTTATTATTGTCTTCCAGAAATCTGATGGCACAGATTTAGAGGGAGCTCAGTCTACATTCAACATCCGATGAGTCACGTGAGCATGGAAGTTTTATGTGTTGTTGTGAAATCTAAGGAAAGAGGAAAAAAAAAAGAGTGGCGGAAACCTTTTTATAGCCTTCAGTCAGCATGTTTCCCATCTCCTGCACCAGATAGGAGAACTCCGGTCTCTTCTCAAACTTCTCTTCCCAGCACTTCCTCATCACCTCATAACTGCAAGGAATAGAAATGGGTTTAGATTTCACATGGAACATTAATGTGTGTTAGAATAAAGCTACTTGTCAAAGTCTTTCCTATGCCAGGACCTGGTCTTCCCAGGGAGTCTCCTGTCCCAGTACTAACCAGGCCCTTAAGGCACATTGAGCGGCATCGATCTCCATTTCTATAACCCTCAGCCTGTTGCCTATTACATACAGTGGTGCTTGAAAGTTTGTGGACCATTTAGAATTTTCTATATTTCTGCATAAATATGACCTAAAACATCATCAGATTTTCATACAAGTCCTAAAAGTAGATAAAGAGAACCCAGTTAAACAAATGAGACAAAAATATTATACTTGGTCATTTATTTATTGAGGAAAATGATCCAATATTACATATCTTTGAGTGTCAAAAGTATGTGAACCTCTAGGATTAGCAGTTAATTTGAAGGTGAAATTAGAGTCAGGTGTTTTCAATCAATGGGATGACAATCAGGTGTGAGTGGGCACCCTGTTTTATTTAAAGAACAGGGATCTATCAAAGTCTGATCTTCACAACACACGTTTGTGGAAGTGTATCATGGCACGAACAAAGGAGATTTCTGAGGACCTTAGAAAAAGCGTTGTTGATGCTCATCAGGCTGGAAAAGGTTACAAAACCATCTCTAAAGAGTTTGGACTCCACCAATCCACAGTCAGACAGATTGTGTACAAATGGAGGAAATTCAAGACCATTGTTATCCTCCCCAGGAGTGGTCGACCAACAAAGATCACTCCAAGAGCAAGGCGTGTAATAGTCGGCGAGGTCACAAAGGACCCCAGGGTAACTTCTAAGCAACTGAAGGCCTCTCTCACATTGGCTAATGTTAATGTTCATGAGTCCACCATCAGGAGAACACTGAACAACAATGGTGTGCATGGCAGGGTTGCAAGGAGAAGGCCACTGCTCTACAAAAAGAACATTGCTGCTCATCTGCAGTTTGCTAAAGATCACGTGGACAAGCCAGAAGGCTATTGGAGAAATATTTTGTGGACGGATGAGACCAAAATAGAACTGTTTGGTTTAAATGAGAAGCATTATGTTTAGAGAAAGGAAAACACTGCATTCCAGCATAAGAATCTTATCCCATCTGTGAAACATGGTGGTGGTACTATAGTATCATGGTTTGGGCCTGTTTTGCTGCATCTGGGCCAGGACGGCTTGCCATCATTGATGGAACAATTAATTCTGAATTATACCAGTGAATTCTAAAGGAAAATGTCAGGACATCTATCCATGAACTGAATCTCAAGAGAAGGTGGGTCATGCAGCAAGAGAACGGCCCTAAGCACACAAGTCGTTCTACCAAAGAATGGTTAAAGAAGAATAAAGTTAATGTTTTGGAATGGCCAAGTCAAAGTCCTGACCTTAATCCAATTGAAATGTTGTGGAAGGACCTGAAGTGAGCAGTTCATGTGAGGAAACCCACCAACATCCCAGAGTTGAAGCTGTTCTGTACAGAGGAACGGGCTAAAATTCCTCCAAGCCGGTGTGCAGGACTGATCAACAGTTACCGGAAATGTTTAGTTGCAGTTATTGCTGAACAAGGGGGGTCACACCAGATACTGAAAGCAAAGGTTCACATACTTTTGCCACTCACAGATATGTAATATTGGATCATTTTCCTCAATAAATAAATAAATGACCAAGTATAATATTTTTGTCTCATTTGTTTAACTGGGTTCTCTTTATCTACTTTTAGGACTTGTGTGAAAATCTGATGATGTTTTAGGTCATATTTATGCAGAAATATAGAAAATTCTAAAAGGTTCACAAACTTTCAAGCACCACTTTAGCTAGGGTTACAGTGGGGGTTCAGTCCTCAGGTAACCATGAGAGTTTGACTCCCTACTCAGATCTGTATTTCAGTGTGCCTCTCCAGATGGCAGGAGGTACCATTTTACAATGGTCTTTGGTCTGACCAAATATTGTTTTCTGTAATGTAACATTTCTGGAAAGAGTCTCCAGTGTCAGCGTTTTGGAACAGTCAGAGGTGAAACTGGAACTTAATGGACAGAGAAGTTTATATTTCTTCACAGTTCCTCAGTAACATGATGGAACAAGCTGTGATTTTTTTTGTCTTATTAATTTGAAAGAGAGAATAAAGACAGGAACTAACTTGCACAAGAAAAAAATGTAACTGTAACTGGATAAAAAGCATGACAGCTTTCTTGAATCAATAAAAATTTGAAGTGGTAAGTTGGTGTGGAATAAGACTCTTGGGGACATGCTGTTACAGGAAATGAATCATCTAGGGATTGGTAACATTAACTCCGCTCCTGCTGTGGTTGGCAGTTGGTACATTTTAATGATGCTCTTTGGCATGACATGACCACAAATAGAACTTGCAATCGCCCAGTTGACAGGCATACATGCTAACCACGAGGCCAGCTCGTGATCAAAGCTACTTGTACAGGTAAAGTTTTATTCCCTTTTGTGTACTGTACATTACAAAATACTCCTTTACAATTATCTTCCTTTAACTAAAGCTGTTCCTCCAGGGTTCTTCAGATAGTTAAGGGTTCTTGGCTTCCTAAAGGAGCTGTACTTGGAATCCCTTTTACATGTCCACCAGTGTGACAACCCAAAGAACTCTTTGAGTGCTGCATTCGGTACCTTTCTCTGAGCCAGTGCAAGGTTCCATAATTAAATTAAAATTAAACCACCTTACATGAAATAAATGGTGTTTATTTAAACAGAATGAACAAATCAGATGAGACGTACATTTCCTCTGAAGCGTGCATGGGTTTGGCCATCCGGTAGCCTCTCTTAAGAGCATTATAGAAGAGCTCATTCATGGGGAGATCTGGGTACGGGGTTCCTCCTGTACAAAAAATATCATATTAATGGAATATTTTATTTCAGTAATGAGTTTGTTTATTTCTCATAGTATAGTATCGTATACTACAGTTTTATTTCAGTCATTTTAAGCACATCATAAGGTACAATACTTTCATTTGATCAGTGGAATTCTGACCAAAAAGGTATAGGCTGAAGCCTTGGCTTATTGCGCCTACCCTTTTTACATTTCATTTATATAATCACAAGTAAGTAATGAAGACAAAAAATACAAAAGGAAAAAAATGAGAAAGCGAAAACAAAATGACAGATACAGTTATAATAATTTACATTTACAGAAAAAAGAAAAACAAAACCAAAAGAACTTAACAAGACCTCACGAGGTATCATCTTCCACTGTATGCTATTATTTTTATACTAAAATTTAAATACCAAACAGTATAGCCTACTGTTTCAATTTCAAATCGCAATTTTTAAAATATGTACATATTATCTTATAATCTGTGTTTCAATTATTAATCATATATTTAAGAGTAATATAATAGTACCTTGGTTATGTATATATTAAATAATACATATTAGCATAGTACATAGAAATAATACACAGTATAGTACCATAGTGTCACTGTATTATTCATTTATATTGCTGTTTTACTTATTTTACTAACTGTAATGTCATTATGTTACTATTATTACTTTTATTATTATTTCATACTAATGCTCTGTATTTATCTACTATGTTAGCTTTGTACATTTTTTTAAATTTATTAATTGAGCTACACTTTTTTAGTTCATCATCTAATTTGTTCCATAAGTTTACTCCTTTAATAGATATACATTTACAGTACTTTTACTGTTGGTTCTGGCTTTAGGTTTTTTTTTTTAAAGATGCCAGTTCCCCTTAGATTATACAGGCTCTCTCTAGGCCTGAACAGCTCCTGGATACAGTATGGAAGCAAATGGTTGTGTACCTTAGACATTATAACAGCAGTGTTAAGATCCACAAGATCATGTAATTTTAAAGTGTGTAATCTAATGAAAAGTATATTCGATGGTTCATAGTAGTCTGTTTTGTTGACAGTTCTTATGGCTTTCTTCTGGAGTAAAAATATTGGGTTGATATTTGTTTTGTAGTTGTTCCCCCATACTTCCATATGGGGAGCATGAAAGAGCAATACAGTATGTTAAGTGATTTTTGATTTAAGATAGTTTTCATTTTACACATTATAGCAATTGTTTTGGATGTTTTTGTCTTAACATTATCTATATGTGGTTTCCAGTTAAGTTTATTATCGATAATAACACCCAAAATTTTATTCACAAACACTCGTTCCATTTCTACATCATTTATTTTGATTTTAATACGATTGTTTGTTTTTCGATTGCCAAATATGATACATTTTGTTTTGCTTAAGTTAAAAGACAGTTTATTAATGTCAAACCATTTCTTTAATATTGTAAGCTCATTTTCTACTGTATGCAGGAGCTGCTCTAAATGTTTTCCCGAACAGTACAAACTGGTATCATCTGCAAACAGAATACAATTCAGGTGTTGTAGTACATCACAGAGAACATTTATGTACATAATAAACAGTTTGGGTCCCAGTACAGAGCCTTGTGGGACTCCATGCATGACTTTTTCCATATGTGAGTTTACACTGTTAATATGTACATATTGATGTCTGTCACTGAGATAGCTGTTTAACCACGCAGGAGCTGTACCCCTGACACTCTATCTTTCCATTTTTTTCAAGAGCAACTCATGATCGAGGGTGTCAAATGCCTTTCTCAGGTCAACAAAAATTCCTACAGTATATTCCTTGTTATCAATTGAAGTGGAGATTTTCTCCTCTAGTTCCATTACTGCCATCGAGGTGGATTTATTTGGTCTAAAACCATACTGATGATTGCTCAGTAAATAATGCATTTCTATGAAATTGTCAAGCCTACTAACAAACAGTTTTTCTAAGATTTTTGAAAACTGAGAGAGCAAAGAGATGGGTTTGTAGTTGGTGAACTGGTATCTGTCTCCACTTTTGAAGCTGGGAATTACTTTAGCGAGTTTCATTTTGCTTGGAAAAATACTGGTTAGAAAAGATTGATTGCAGATGTATGTGAATGGTATTACTATACTGTGTATTATATCCTTAATCAGTGTCATATCTATGTCGGTGCAGTCGGTAGACTTCTTATTTTTAAATTTTGTAACAATTTCCAGGATCTTGCTATCATGTACACTTCTGATGAATATGGAGTTTGGATTCCGAGTGATAATACTTTCATTTATGCTACCTGTTTCCCTCGGTTCAACAATTTCTTTTGCAAGGGAAGGTCCAACATTGACAAAGAACTTGTTAAATTCATTTGCTATTTCTGTAGTGTTATTTATAATTATATTATCTTTAATAAAATGACTTGGATAGTCGGTACTTGCAGTACTTTTTTAAATTAAACTATTTAATATCTACCAAGTTCCTTGAATGTTGTTCTTGTGCTGTTCCAACTGCTTATAGTAATATTCCTTCTTGTTTAATCTTATGATACTTATTAGTTTATTTTTATGTCTTATATCACAGATTGATAGATGAGATAATAAAATATTTTTTATTTGTATCCAGACTTAAATTTGTTTTAAATGATTAATAACTCACCCAGAGTGAATATCTCCCATAGTAAAATACCGTAAGACCAGACATCACTGAGCGTGGTGTAGAGGTTATGGAAGATACTCTCTGGGGCCATCCACTTCAGTGGCAAGAATGTCTGCAGGACACACAAACACAACAATACTCAATATGAATCATAATGTACATCCAGATAAGTCTACATGCTACACAAAAAGCACAAAAGGCATCTTTCCTTAAGAAGTTTTTGTGGAGGAATAATTTACATCTGACTGTTATAAAGTGCGGGTGGCATGGTGGTGTCGTGGTTAGCACTGTTGCCTCACAGCAAGAAAGTTCTGGGTTCGAGCCCAGTGACCGATGGGGGCCTTTCTGTGTGGAGTTTGCATGTTCTCCCCGTGTCCGCGTGGGTTTCCTCCAGGTGCTCCGGTTTCCCCCACAGTCCAAAGACATGCAGGTTAGGTTAACTGGCGACTCTAAATTGACCGTAGGTGTGAATGCGAGTGTGAATGGTTGATTGTTTCTATGTGTCAGCCCTGCGATGATCTGGCGACTTGTCCAGGGTGTACCCCGCCTCTCACCCGTAGTCAGCTGGGATAGGCTCCAGTTTGCCCACAGCCTTGCACAGGATAAGCGGCTACAGATAATGGATGGATATTTCTGGTGATGAAATTATTATAATACAACTACCATCACCAACTTTGTTGGAGGTCCTGTTTTTGCTTCCATTTGGTTGTTTGTTCCCAATGTTACTCAAAAAGTAGTGAACAGATTTTGATGAAATTTTCAGGAATGGTGGGACAATGGCTGAGGAACAATTGATTAGATTTTGATGCAACTCCAGATATGTGTGTAAACATCTGGATATTCTAATATGTGGCTTGACAGAGGTACAGTATGCACTCTACCGAGTGCCCTTCTAATTCAGTCTGTTTTGAGATGCTGTTATATAGATTTTTTCAAGACTATTTCAAGGTTGAAATTAATGAAACTGTCTAGAAGTAGGTTGAAATTTGGCTTATTGCAAGTTCGTAACAGGAAATACAAGGCAAATTTGACTACATTCAAAATATTTCTTACCATTTTCGGATTACTCTTTTCAAACACGTGTTGAAAATATACAGTAGCTTGCGATTAAGTGATAATAAAAGATTTTTTTGGTATGTCTGTCGCGGAGAGACATTGTACAGATGGCGATAATGACAATGTGAAAAAAGTAGACAAGGAAAACGGTATCAGAAATTTGTGGAATTGGCGGTGGCTGGAATTTAAAGTTGGAAACTAATATCATCTATGAACACATCCAAACGGTCAAGGACCCAGGCAAAGCGTACTGCACCTTATGCCATGAGGATGTAAAATACAGATCGGGAAGAAGAACACGCTCGGTCGATCATGTGCAGAGAAAGAAACAAGCAGAACTGGTGAAATTAAAGCTGTCAAATTACAGATTACCAGGTATTTATATCTTGTTTTCATATTTGTCTGTTGATCATGCATTAGATGCAAGATTTACTTGGTTTCTGGGGCCATGTGGACTCCATACCCTCAGCTTCTGGGGGGCTGTTCCACCAGACCCCAAGCATTTTTTCCCCTCTGATTTTACTTTTTCCATTTCATAGCCCTGGTACAGTAATGAAGTATTGTTACTCCCCACCTCTGAACATGATTCAGAAGCTCATGGAGATCACAAATTACAAATCCTCAAACTGCAGAAAGTCCTAAGAAAGCATTCAGTAGGTCACATGTTTTCTTCCCCCAGATCAATTGGAGAATTCTGTTTTCAGGGTTGTACTCACGCTGCCTTTGGAGATGTAATTGTTGTCATGCATGATGTCTCTGGCCAGACCAAAGTCACAGATTTTCACCAGTTTTCCCTCACATATTAAGACATTCCTCGCTGCTAGGTCCCGATGAACACACTGGAAGGCCCAGAGAGAAGAAATATGGAATGTTTATTGATTTTCTTTCAAACGACTACAATATTTAGGCATATTACTGTCCTTGAGGCCAGTGTGTGATTTATAAGCATGCAGTGTGCACAATACTAAACTGCTAGCTATAAGGTTTCTTTTCTTACTTATCAGCTTTATCCCTGTAAGGCCAATAGAAAACTACAGAGGTACAATTTGTGCAAAGTTCATGTTTAGCCAAATCATTGCTCCTTTAAATCCAAAACTCTTGCATACATTGCATTGCAAAAATGATTCAACCAGTCTAAATATGCACCAGAGAATTGCGCAAAGTTTGTATCTGATACTGTACGTTTTTGGAGGCCAGAAACTCCATGCCTTTGGCCACCTGGAAGCTGAAGCCCACCAGATCAGTGTAGCTCAGAATGGGAGAATCACTGATGACGAGTGAAAGGTCCACTCTGTGACCTGAAATACACACACACAAACACACACACGTATTAATATACATCACGTCATTAAAAAATAAACATAAAATTAATTCAGTCCCAGTAGCACCACAGAATGATATTTTTCTGAAGTAGCCTCTCAAAAGACACATCTGTTAAACAGCTGGCTGGCTTGTCCAGGCATTTAACAAAGTCTAGCTGCCAAATTACAGACATATTAAATCATGACTTTATTTTAATAATATTCTCAGCCTTTGTTTTAATAAAAAGGAAGTTTATTTTAAATACTGTGTGTATGTCAATTCAGGGAATGTCATCTAAAATCTATGTGCTTTTCATTACTCTTGGTTCAAAAGATAGAAAAACTATCTGCACACTTGTGTTATTGTGCATGTAAACTATAAATGAAACACTAAGGACTGTCTAAAAAAATAAATAAATGAATAAAATCTCAAGTGAGGTTATCTTGAGCTAACTTCAATGAATTTGTAACAGATGTAACTTAAACTAGATAGACTAAAGTCACAGTAATTTGTGCTAGCTCTTATAAATTGGGACGTCTGGTCACTGTACACTATAGATCTGGAACGGTAAGAGATGGAGAATGATGCTTAGTGAGGGAAAAAAGCCTGTTTTTCATGGATCATTCCAGTTTGGTGATCCAGATCAGTACCAAAAGTCACAGCAACTTAATTCAGCCCAGAAGTATTCTTCATGTGAACTTTAGTGATGATTGGTTGAAAACTGAGGGAGAAATAGCATCCTAAAAAATGTGAGGAGAATAAGAAGAAGAAAAAAAGAAGAAGAAAGTAGAAAGATTCTGAGCAAGAGTAACAATTTGTGCTACTGTTGCGAGCACAAATTAAATATACACTAATATCTAAACCTTAATGTGTTTTTATGAATGAATATTAACTTTTAGAGATAGCTTCTTGTACCATTCTTTAGTAAACATTGATTTTTTTTTTTAAATAATGATTGCATGATTTCTTCAGGCTATGGTTTTGGTCTTGATGTGTATCAACCTTGTTCCTGGTAAATGTCCTGCTGATATGGTAACTCATATGGAGATGGTTGGATATCAGCGTATTTGATGGCGTCTGTCAGTTCTTGCATGGCCACATATTCCGTCATATCCTCTTTCCTCATGTCCATATAACCCCCATCACTCTCAGAGCCAAATGACACATAGCTACAAGACAAAGAACATATTGCATAACATTATATGAGAACTTGTAATGGCTTCAGGCTAAACACTCTTTTTACAAAATAAAATAGTAATAATAATATTTGTAGACCTTGCAGAGCACCATGCACACACATGGTCACACATTCATATACACCTAGGGCCAATTTAAACTTGAGAATAGTCCGTTCAGAGTCTGGCATGTTTGTGGGAGGTTGGAGGAAATCAGAGAACAGAAAGTCACATGGACACAAGGAGAACATTCGAAACTCATTTTCAATTCCCTTTTTCAATGTAATGCACTCTATTGTTTTACTTATTCCCAAATCCAGGTGTCTACCATTTTTAGCCTGTTTTTAGCTACATAACTAACACATTTTTAGTTTATTTGAGTATGATATTAACTGTAAGTTTCCAGATAACCAAAACCTGTGACTGGGTAAATACATTGGAGCTTTTATTTAACCTGTAGAATAAGAATAAGCTTTCACCATGGTAAAGGCTTATTCTTAATAAAGAAAATTGAAAACTAGATAGATACTGTGATTAAAGTCACAGTGATTTGCGCTAGTTCTTACAAACCAGGATGTCTGGTCACCGTATGCGAGATATCCAGAATGGCAAGAGATAGAGAATGATGCTTAAAAAATCCTGTTTTTCATGGATCATTCCAGTTCGGTGATCCAGATCAGCACCAAAAGTCATAGCACCATAATTCAGCCCAGAGGTATTCTGTGAAATTTGGTGATGACTGGTTGAAAACTGAGGGTGAAATGGCATTCTAAAAACTGTTAGGAGGATAATAATAATAACAATATTATTATTATTATTATTATTATTATTATTATTATTATTATTAATAAATTAGAAAGATCCTGAGAGTAACAATTTGCGCTACTGCTGCTTGCATAAATTAATGATTATAAGTTGATAAGAATATATACATTTCTTTCCATTTGATTTATTACTTGCAAGCCAATGGAGGCTTTAAAATTCAGGAAATTCATCATGACTATCATTAACCTGGTTAGCAGAATGTGAAGAAATTTCACTTCTCATGTAGATGCTATGTTGAAGAATCTAAACTATAACATAAATAAAGAAAATAAGTTGATGTGATTGGTTCTGACTTTATTTTTACGTTTACTGGTCCTATTTATTATATCTTGTATTTCTCTGTCTATCAGGACACCAAAAACCTTTAAGCAGAGTCACAAGGTTGGTTCAGTGTCTCACCCTTTTCCAGAAGACACCTCAGAGTCGATGCAGATGTGGCTGTCACTGCTGTTAGTGAGGTGGCTCTTGTTAGCGTAGTTCTGCAGGAAGCTCTGCTTGTTCCTGTGCAGGTAATCCACTAGGTCTCCGTATCGACAGAACTCCGTCACCAGGTACAGAGGACCTTCACATGATGAGAGGAGCACCAGTTGTGTTATCAATTATACCATTTCCACCAACAGGGAACAAGTACCATTCTGGTTATCCAAATCTTGAACCATTTGGAGCATTTCGGCAAAAATTACATAGGTTCGGGACCTGAAAAGTTGGTTCGCAGCTGGAACCAAAATATACCTGGTTTTCCCAGTGCAAACCATGATGACATCAATGGGCGTGTCATTAGTTTGGATAGGAAGCAGATGGCAGCAATGGAGAAAGCAATGGAACGCAATCTTTAGAAAAAAATGGAATGAAAACAAGTATCTGCAACAACAAAAAAGTTCACAGGGAATCAATGTGATCTACCATCTTGCTACAACTGTTTACTTCCATGATGTGTTGTGTAACGCCCTCCATTCATGACACATCCTTGATCAAAACTGGAGGAAACATGGGCTATTTCACAAGCTGGCACTAAGGTTCAAAGAATCCTGAGCTTCAAGAACCCGTTCTCTGTTGGTCGAAAAAGGATGAGAGTGACCGACCTTGTTTGAAATGTATGTGACTCTCCAGTCCATTACCTTGTTTGGTGCAGGCTCCCAGCAGGTTGACGATGTTGAGGTGTGGACCCAGGTGACTCATGATCTTCAGCTCAGACATCAAAGCCTGAGTCTCGCTCCTACGTGCCGTCGCTGGAGGACACCACAAGAGCCAAGTAACAATTATACACACCATAGCATTCATTCACAGCACATGCAGTAATGAGGAGGTTTCAGATGCATCAACATGGTTGGTTTGGTGCATTACATTTGAGCATTTTCACAGCCACTTTAGTCGACGATTGGGAATTGGTGAGTCCATATGCAGTTGCCTCTACCACTCTGCCAAACGCTCCTGATCCCAGAGTGCGACCTAAAGAGAGTCAGACATGACAGCCACTTTGATTTTACATTCAAACATAATGCTAAGCTCTTTGTGGATCATGGCTTCATCAGTCGGCTGAAACCAAGATGTCAGGAAAATCATACAGAAATTGCTGCTCTTTATTTGGAGTGAATTATAATCACTTCATTGACATCAGGTGTAGGATTCAACATGGGTTTGAATATGATTGGTTAATTCTGAACACAGTCCCATGCACCATTATACAAGGCTATGTACACTTATGCATTTTTTCCCCTTAATGTGCTTCTACTGTACTTGTTTTTCACTCGAATTTTGTTCATTAAAAATGGAAAAAGATCTGACAAGATTTAAGAATATTTCTGGTCTGCAATACATTACTAGAAATGAACAACAAAATGGCAAGATGATATTTATGTTTTGAATTTGTAATCCAGTCCCAGAATGTACCGAGAACCAGGCTGTCTCGAGGCATCTCCCAGGCCAGGTCATAGGGGAGGTGAACAGGGTCCACGTAGATGTACTCATGCCCATCCTGACTCACAGACTCAATCACCTTCCATCTGATCTCATAACGTGGCTTCTGCAAAGATCACATACAAACAGAAACATTTTTTTTTGTTTATGATGTGTTTATTTCAATATTACTGTCTTTTCCTGAAAATCTTAATTTGGATATTTTAATTTAGGTTTTGATTTAGTTTCATAGTTACGCGGTTTACGAACATACAAGATATTTAAGTTTTATTTCTCGTCACAGCCACAATGGGACATAGAGCAATGTTCAAACTCACAAATTAAGATAATACTCACATTTGAAATCTAATTTCCATTCATTGTTTTGTCTATGAAATAATTATTATAACAATAATTGTTTAGTGTACAGCCAATTATATATATTATATGGACACGAGTGTTTTACTGGGAAATATGCCACTTGTATTTTTCATATGAGCCACATCCGGGACATGGAGAACCAAAACCGTGACATAAATCTCTATTTGTCACTTGTGAGGAAATCGATGAGTTGTTTTGATAAATTTGAGTACTTTTTGTTTGTGAATGTGTCAATATAATAAAAAGAATATCACGTGTTGGGCTGAAGATATGAAGTTTATCTTTTCATGTTGAAAAACTCGCATTTTTCATACGAAATACGTTGCAGATCTGAGTGACATGTTTAAATAATATTGGCTGGCATTGAGTGGTGTATCAGATATATTCCATTCAGCTAGCATGATACTGAATGAGTTCAGTATCATACTAGCTGAATGGACTATATCTGATATACCACAAAAAAGCCATTATTATTATTATTATTATTATTATTATTGGGTGGCACGGTGGTGTAGTGGTTAGCGCTGTCGCCTCACAGCAAGAAGGTCCGGGTTCGAGCCCCGTGGCCGGCAAGGGCCTTTCTGTGCGGAGTTTGCATGTTCTCCCCGTGTCCACGTGGGTTTCCTCCGGGTGCTCCGGTTTCCCCCACAGTCCAAAGACATGCAGGTTAGGTTGACTGGTGACTCTAAATTGAGCGTAGGTGTGAATGTGAGTGTGAATGGTTGTCTGTGTCTATGTGTCAGCCCTGTGATGACCTGGCGACTTGTCCAGGGTGTACCCCGCCTTTCGCCCGTAGTCAGCTGGGATAGGCTCCAGCTTGCTTGCGACCCTGTAGGACAGGATAAAGCGGCTAGAGATAATGAGATGAGATGAGATGAGATATACACACACTCTCTTTTCCAGTTTTTTGATGTCCATTGGTATGTTTTTCTCTTGTAAACAGAAGGGAACCATCAGGGCCTTCTAGGCCTTCAGAGGAGGCCCAAACATATCAGCATTTCAAATGTTATATTTAATTTATTTTATTCTTTAATTTCTTTCATTCTTTCATCATTTCATTATAAGTATTCTCTTCTAATTCTAATTTGGCCTCATTTTCTATCAAATTTGCTTCAGAAATGAAAGGGTTACTGTCCTGAAAAGATTAAAATTGAGTTATCCGATGAGAGATTGTTTTGTATGTTGTCTCTAGGATGAGAAGAGTTTAGAGTTGGCTCACTCATTGGTTAGGACTTCATTGCCCGGACAGAAGGCCATGGCAATGTATGTTTATGTAGGAAGTGACAGATGAATTAACCAATCTGATTTTGATTTGTAGTGGGAGGGACCAAAAATTTATCACCCTCTGCCTTTTCAAAGGCCAACGCGAGCTTAACTGCGACTTGGTGCTGTCAGCACAGCAGTGAAGTCACCTTCTAGCCGGTGCAGCATTCATCAGTATTGTTAGCAAATGCTAATAAAGTGGTCAAGCCAGTGCTATCGAGAGCAAGTAGCACAGACTAATGACCGAGAAACTAAGATTTCTGTCTCCAGACTCTTCTTCCATGCACGCTCACTACAGTATTTTTCACTCAGACTGAAGTATTCATTTCCATATGTAATTTACTTAGTTACTTTTAAAATCAACATTGACAACTACACACAACGGAGCGACCTGGCAGCCAAAATTCTCTCAAAATCTTACGTATTTAACAAAGCAAACCTGGTGGCCATGTTTGTTTACAAATTGTCACAGTCGCTCACTAGGGCGGAAGTTTTACGTCTCCGACGTGTCTCTTTTCCAGTTTCCAGGAAATATGTGTGAAGAATATCTAATGAAGTTTTGCTAGCTTTTCAGGTGTTCAACATGTCGTTGTCTTTCCCAGCAAACAAAGAAATGCTTCTGCGTATGCACAGCAAAAAGCCTTCTTATCGAATATTTGCATCAGCTCTGACATGTGACATCATGTCTTGACAACCATGTAATATCGTAAACCATATTCAACGCTCATTCTCTATTGGGTAGAGTGACGTAATTACAGTATAAGCAAAGTAAGTGCAGTAAGACCATTTCATCAAGGCTTGTGTGTGACTTTAAATGGCAATTAAAAGTGAAAGGATAAAACTGAGACGTCCCTGACCTTCCTCCACACGGCGATTAGGATGATGATAAAAATGATGGCTATGACAACTAGAGCCAGAACAGCAGCCAGAACAGCCACCTGAGAGAAAAGAGCTGAAAAGACAAACACATATTATTTATCACAGATGTGCATAGTCACATCTGGCTATAAATCAACCATACACAAATTCCAACCTGAATTCCCCTATTCAGTAATTTCATATTTGGCATAACTCAAATCTTGTTAGATTGTGTGTAAATTTGAGCACTGTATTTTAAGAAGCTAAAAATAGCAAATCACAACAATAAACCATAACTGTATGAAAATATCGGTAATGGAGTATGATGTAATGGCTAAATATGCATCAAAAATCTCATTTAGTTTTTATGTTGAGAGCCATTGCTTGTACCAGGGATATTTAAACACATTTGAATGTCATTACTTTTCTTTTTTTGAGGTTATTACATGATTTTCTCTAAAATTTAAAGCATGCCAGACCTTTTATTCATTTTGGTGGTCTGTTTTTCAGTGCTGGAATAATTTTTGCATATTCTTTTCACTTTGTTTATTTTAGTCCTCTTCTCTGACAGTCTTTGCATGGATTGGCACTATGGGACTCTTTATCGTGCTCCTTGGAGCTCCACCAGCGAGGAGTTCAGGAAGGGAACTTGCCTATATTTATATAATGGGGCTTTAATGAGATCTGACATGAGATCTTGAGTGTGGACCTTTCTGGGAGACCATGTGTCTAAACTTAATTGATGAAAAGCTGGATATTGTAATTGTAATGAAACTGTTGTTTGATATCATTTATTTAATTCTCAGTTCTGAACCATGTACTATCAATAGTAAATACAGTGTCTTGCAAAAGTATTCATCCCCCTTGGTGTTTGTCCTGCTTTGTCGCATTACAAGACGGAATTAAAATGGATTCCTGGAGGGTTAGCACCATTTGATTTACACAACATGCCAACAACTTTAAATGTGCATTTTTTATTTATTGTGACACAAAGAATAATTAAAATGAAGAAACAGAAACCTGGAGTGTGGACAGGTATTCACCCCCTTTCTTATGAAACCCCTAAATAAGAGCTGGTCCAACCAATTCACTTCATCTCATCTCATTATCTCTAGCCGCTTTATCCTTCTACAGGGTTGCAGGCAAGCTGGAGCCTATCCCAGCTGACTACGGGCGAAAGGCGGGGTACACCCTGGACAAGTCTCCAGGTCATCACAGGGCTGACACATAAACACAGACAACCATTCACACTCACATTCACACCTACGGTCAATTTAGAGTCACCAGTTAACCTAACCTGCATGTCTTTGGACTGTAGGGGAAACCGGAGCACCCGGAGGAAACCCACGCGGACACGGAGAGAACATGCAAACTCCACACAGAAAGGCCCTCGCCGGCCACGGGGCTCGAACCCGGACCTTCTTGCTGTGAGGCGACAGCGCTAACCACTACACCACCATGCCGCCCCTGTCACATGATGTCTGTATAAATCAACCTGCTCTGGAAGGACTCTGACTCTGCAACACTACTAAGCAAGCAACATGAAAACCTAGGAGAACGCCAAACAGGTCAGAGACAAAGTTGTAGAGAAGTATAGATCAGGGTTGGGTTATAAAAAATATCCCAAACTTTGAATATCCCAGGGAGCGCCATTAAATCCATTATAGCAAAATGGAAAGAATACACTGTGTGCACAATTATTAGGCAAGTTGTATTCCTGATGATTAATTTTATCGTTGAACAAATACAGTGCTCTCAGTCAATCCAAATTGTTAATAAACCTAAAACCAGAATGATTAACAAAGGAAAGGGGAGTTTAGGCCTTCTCAGGGGAATATACAAGTGTGCAGAATTATTAGGCAACATTTAGTGTGCAGAATTATTATGCAACTAAATGAAAAGCTTAAAGTTTCCCATCTCAGTTGTTTATTTTAATTTTCAGTGTAACAAATAAACAACTCAGAATTAACAAATAAACACTTCTAGCATTTCAAAAATATTCAGTGACCAATATAGCTACCCTTCTTTTCAATAACTGCCATGAGCCTTCCATCCAGTCTGTTAGTTTTTTGATTTGTTGACGATCAACTTTTTGTGCAGGAGCAACCATGGCCTCCCAAATGCTATTCAGAGTGGTGTATTGTCTTCCCTCGCTGTAAATCTCATGCTTAAGAAGGGGCCACAAGTACTCAATAGGGTTTAAGTCAGGTGAGGAAGGGGGCCATGTCATTACTTTGTCATCTTTAAGGCCTTTGTGGGCTCGCCAAGCAGTGGAGTACTTGGGTGCATGTGATGGTGCATTGTTCTGCATAACAATCATGGCCTTCTTGAATGATGCAGACTTCTTCCCATACCACTGCTTGAAGAATGTATCTTTTAGAAACTGGCAGTAGGTTTGGGAGTTGATGTTAAGTCCATCTTCAACCTGAAATGGTCAAACTAGCTCATCCTTAATAATAGCAGCCCATGCCATTACCCCTCCACCACCTTGCTGGTGTCTGAGTCAAAGTGCCCTGTGTCCATTAGTTATCCAGCTATGGGCCCATCCATCTGGTCTATCCAGAGTCACTCTCATTTCATCCGTCCATAAAACCTTTGGAAAATCTGTCTTCAGATATTTCTTGGCCCAATCTTGACATTTCAACTTGTGAGTCTTGTTTAGTGGTGGTCGTGTTTCAGCCTTCCTTACCTTGGCCATGTCTCTGAGCACCGAACACCTTGTCCTTCTGGACACTCCAGGTCGGTTGCAGTTCTAGAATATTGTGGCACTGGAGGATAATGGGTTCCTGGTAGCTTCATGTTTAATCCTTCCCAAGTCTTTTGTGGTTAATTTGTGTCTTTTCTTCTCCACACATTTTTTGCGACCCTGTTGACTATTTGCAACAAAACGTTTGATTGTTTTGTGCCCACATTTCTATAGCTTAGCTATTTCAAGAGTGCTGCATCCCTCTGATAGGCATTTTACAATTTTTGTCTTTTCAGTGTCTGTTAAATCTCTTTTTTGGCCCATTTTGCCTGAGATAAAGAAGCTGCCTAATAATTATGCACACCTTAATATAGGGTATTAATGACTTTAGGTCACACCCTCCCTCATTACACAAATAAATACCACCTGAGAATGCTTAAATCCAATTAGCATTCAAGTGTATCTAGCTTGCGGTTGGAAAACATGCATAGAAATAATGGTAGGGTCAGAGTACTCACTTGCCTAATAATTGTGCACACAGTGTATGGCACCACTACAAACCTGACAAGAGAAGGCTGCCCACCAAAACTCACAGACTGGGCAAGGAGGGCATTAATCAGTGATGCAATAAAGGCACCAAAGATAACACTGAAGGAGCTGCAAAGATCCACAGTGGAGATGGGAGTATCTGTCCATAGAACCACTTTAAGCTGTACACTCCACAGAGCGAGGCTTTATAAATGTACGGTATGCACACTCCAGATTTCTGTTTTCCATCCATCCATTCATCCATCCAGCTATTATCCGTAACCGCTTATCCTGTGCAGGGATGCAGGCAAGCTGGAGCCTATCCCAGCTGACTACGGGCGAAAGGCGGGGTACACCCTGGACAAGTCGCCAGATCATCGCAGGGCTGACACATAGACACAGACAACCATTCACACTCATATTCACACCTACGGTCAATTTAGAGTCACCAGTTAACCTAACCTGCATGTCTTTGGACTGTGGGGGAAACCGGAGCACCCGGAGGAAACCCACGCGGACAACATGCAAACTCCGCACAGAAAGGCCCTCGCCAGCCACGGGGCTCGAACCCGGACCTTCTTGCTGTGAGGTGACGGTGCAAACCACTACACCACCGTGCTGCTGATTTCGTTTTTTTCATCTTAATTATTGTTTGTGTCACAATAGAACAACAATTTGCACCTTTAAAGTGGTAGGCATGTTGTGTAAATAAAATGGTGTTAAACCCCCAAAAAATCCATTTTAATTCCAGCTTGTAACGCGACAAAACAGGACAAACACCAAGGGGGATGAATACTTTTGCAAGACACTATAACTGATTAGAATTCAATCATGTAGTCTTTTTGTAATTACATTTGTTTCAGTGCATTTGTATCAGCATCCATTAATCTATCATGTCTGTTTCTGTGTAAATGAAAATGTCTCAGAGAGTAGGCCAGACAACGTACTGCCTCAGGCTCAAATACTTACAGTATGAGAGTATCAAATAACATCAGGACAAAATAAAACATTAAAAAAATAATGTATTCTTCTGGGATATACTGCACACACATGAGTATGATTGACTAATCTTTCAACTGAGTCTTGAACTCATCTATCTATAATAAGTGTTGGTCAATGAGAATATAAATAATTCTGAGTCTGAGTTTCAGTTTAGGTCTTTGTCCATGCACTGACTTCAGTTTCTTCGAAGCCACACACTTTTTCTCAGTATTAACAAGATTGAATATAAGGAGATCTGAAACCATTTGGGGGCGGCACGGTGGTGTAGTGGTTAGCGCTGTCGCCTCACAGCAAGAAGGTCCGGGTTCGAGCCCCGTGGCCGGCGAGGGCCTTTCTGTGTGGAGTTTGCATGTTCTCCCCGTGTCCGCGTGGGTTTCCTCCGGGTGCTCCGGTTTCCCCCACAGTCCAAAGACATGCAGGTTAGGTTAACTGGTGACTCTAAATTGAGCGTAGGTGTGAATGTGAGTGTGAATGGTTGTCTGTGTCTATGTGTCAGCCCTGTGATGACCTGGCGACTTGTCCAGGGTGTAACCCGCCTTTCACCCGTAGTCAGCTGGCATAGGCCCTGTAGAACAGGATAAAGCGGCTAGAGATAATGAGATGAGATGAGCTCTAGCTCTGGACGTGTAACAAAACAAACCAGGACACTCACTGTTAGTGATAAGTCTGATGTCCCGTGCCCGAGCTCCTCTCTCATTTCTGGCCTGGCAGCGGACAGTGATCTGCTGAGGACGGAGAAACATCACCTGGCTATACACCTGGTGGATCTTGCGGCTCTCGTTATAGGTGGCATTAGTCACAATGTTGATGCTCTCTGTATTTGCCACTAGGGGGCTCCAAACAGCACTTCTGTTGTTGCATCTGAAAAACATAAAACAAAAAAAAAAACACATAACAATAAATGTGCTAGAAGAGTATCATCATAGCAACACTGAAGTTCTCACTGTGCATTAAGATGACCACTTATAAATAAGTCATAGAAATGTCTTCAGAAATACACTCATGCTCACTTAATGCTTACCAAGAGCAGAATCCCATCAGCTTGATATGTCATATTCATAGCCAACTATAATGGAACCACTTACGTTGTGTCTCTTCCTATGTGTCAGATTTAAAAAGCCATAAAGGTTGCAGGTTTACAAAGCATTTAAGGCATTGTGTAATAGCTGAGCGTGGACTCTACAGCTGAAGGTGATTATTAATGAATGAGGGCCACCCAGAGGTGAAATGATGCACTGCTGTATATTCTGGAGTGAGGAGCTGGAAGCTGACCACATGGTGAACTGCTAAGTGATGCAAACCAAAGATTTAGACAGCATGTAAAGGTCCTGCTGGATATGTGCTGGAGTTATAAGTAAAGAATTTAATACTATGGGTATGATGTTATGGGGCGGCACGGTGGTGTAGTGGTTAGCGCTGTCGCCTCACAGCAAGAAGGTCCGGGTTCGAGCCCCGTGGCCGGCGAGGGCCTTTCTGTGTGGAGTTTGCATGTTCGTCCTGTGTCCGTGTGGGTTTCCTCCGGGTGCTCCGGTTTCCCCCACAGTCCAAAGACATGCAGGTTAGGTTAACTGGTGACTCTAAATTGGCCGTAGGTGTGAATGTGAGTGTGAATGGTTGTCTGTGTCTATGTGTCAGCCCTGTGATGACCTGGCGACTTGTCCAGGGTGTACCCCGCCTTTCGCCCGTAGTCAGTTGGGATAGGCTCCAGCTTGCCTGCGACCCTGTAGAACAGGATAAAGCGGCTAGAGATAATGAGATGAGATGAGATGGGTATGATGTTATAGGAAAGTAATCAACAGTGGTGGGGTGGTGTGATGTGGTCTGACGTAAGCGAGGTTACAGTTCCCTCCCTGAAGTGGATTGTTTTAATATAACAGCATGTTCCAATGTTTTTTATTCCTCTTCTAGCACAGTAATAAGTTTAGTAACACAGTACTAAAGAATGACACGTCATACTTTTATCCAAACAGAATTACATTTAATTTTTGTGGAACGTCCATGAAAAAAGTTAGTTCTTGTTTATCTCTTACAGTGGTGCTTGAAAGTTTGTGAACCTTTTAGAATTTTCTAGATTTCTGCTTAAATATGACCTAAAACCTCAGCAGATTTTCACACAAGTCCTAAAAGTAGATAAAGAGACCCCGGTTAAACAAATGAGATACTTTTAGATCATATTTATGCAGAAATATAGAAAATCCTAAAGGGTTCACAAATTTCAAGCACCACTGTACATTATATAGCAGCTATAAACAGTCAGATCTTCCGCATACCGTCATTATCTTGCTTTTTTTTTGCCTGTTTTGAAGCTTATGACAAAAAAAAAGTCATCTTCCTGGAAACCACTGCTCTGCTCTGAAGACATTCCCATGGCGGAAAAGTTTTATCCGTGACACTGGAGGCGCCTTCCAAAAATGTCCAATAAGCATCTCCTCACTGAAAACTTCACCATATCAACAAGTACATGTTTCTTTAATCTGTTTCTGTGGAGGCAGCACAGTGGTGTAGTGGTTAGCACTGTTGCCTCACAGCAAGAAAGTTCTGGGTTCGAGCCCAGCGGCCAGGGGGGGCCTTTCTGTGTGGAGTTTGCATGTTCTCCCCGTGTCCGCGTGGGTTTCCTCCGGGTGCTCCGGTTTCCCCCACAGTCCAAAGACATGCAGGTTAGGTTAACTGGTGACTCTAAATTGACCGTAGGTGTGAATGTGAGTGTGAATGGTTGTCTGTGTCTATGTGTCAGCCCTGTGATGATTTGGTGACTTGTCCAGGGTGTACCCCGCCTTTCGCCCGTAGTCAGCTGGGATAGGCTCCAGCTTGCCCGTGACTCTGCACAGGATAAGCGGCTACGGATAATGGATGGATGCTTCTGTGAAGTGTCTAACCCTAACCCCTGTGTAAGTTGTTTCTAGAGAAACTACAAGTTATTAGAATTCCATCCATCCATTATCTGTAGCTGCTTATCCTGTACAGAGTCACAGGCAAGCTGGAGCCTATCCCAGCTGACTATGGGCGAAAGGCGAGGTACACCCTGGACAAGTCACCAGATCATCACAGGGCTGACACATAGACACAGACAACCATTCACATTCATACCTACAGTCAATTTAGAGACATCAGTTAACCTAACCTGCATGTCTTTGGGGGAAACCGGAGCACCCGGAGGAAACCCACGTGGACACGGGGAGAACATGCAAACTCCACATAGAAAGGCTCCCGTCGGCCACGGGGCTCGAACCCAGAACCTTCTTGCTGAGAGGCGACAGTGCTAACCACTACACCACCGTGTCGCCCAATTTGAAATAAATGATTTTTTTTCAATTATCACTTGCGTATTTATACTAAAACAATGATCTGCTTCAGGCTCAGTAAATATTGATGAATCATAACCTCGACTTTGTCTCCGTTATTAATCACCGATATTCACTTCGTCCTCAACGAATAATTGTTTACCGTATGATCTTTGAAGTTAGAATGTAACAGTAGTGTTTTTGAATTGGATACATATTTACTTTTTTTTCACCTAATTCAATGACTGCCCTTAGATTTACGTTATCTTCTTGGAGCAGGGAAATGTGTTGAAATTATTGTCCCTGGTAATCGAACATATAGTATATGTGACAAAAGTCGGAGCATTCCTTTAATAACTTTTTATTCTGTGGCCTGGATGATTGAAACCCTTTTGACCTGATGTCAATAATGATCAAAATAATAGTCCTGACAGTGTTGATGAGGATGATTGTGATGGCGATGAGTGTGGACTCACTTATGCATGCTGTCACAGCTGAACCACTGGATGCTGGGAGATGGGACTCCCTCTGCCACACAGGTGACGGCGTGCTTCTTCTCTGGCAGGTGATGATCTGAAAGTTCAGTTATCTGAGGGGGAACTGGACACCGAAGGAAAAACATCAGATAAATTTATTTACACAAGAATTTAAAAAAGGATAACTAGCTTCAGATATGGGATGTCCTTTATAGACAGGAGATGGAGACAGGATATACAATAGTTGGCCAACTTTCTCACCTTTAACCACTAGGTCAAATGTCATATTTTTGTAATCGTCCTCATTGTCAACATGAATAGTGTAGTATCCTTTCTGCTCGAGACGGATTCTCACTAGAGTTAATGTGCTGATGTACCTAGAGCAGTGAAACACACGTACACAGTAAGCATATATTCAAATAATCTGCCATTGTTCCTTCTCGTTGAGTTATTTCGTTACCTGGTCTCTTGCTCCTGTCTCACGTCAATGACATTGTCTCCGTTGATCATGGCTCCATCTTTGCTCCAGTGGACGCGAGGCTTGGGGTATGCCTCCACCTCCACCCTCAGCTCCACATTCTCATGAAGTAACGCTGAGACATTGGGGCTTAGAAATGAGCTCAGCTCGACAAAACCTCTCTCTGAAAAACAAGACACGACTCATGAGATTTCCACTCACGCTGTGTGCAGCATTAACATCTTCAACTTCAAAGGCAGCTTCAGACTTACAGTCGTCACTCTCATGACTGCATCCTCTTTCCTATTATTTTAACTCATCAGGTTATTGGCACTGAATAACATGCTTATGTTTTAAGATGAATGACTGAGTTATAAGTTGAGACTTGAGGGGTTTATAAAAAAAGACAGAAATATGGATTTTCGACTTATACTGTTAGTCACTAAAACTACCATACCGATCTCAATGCCAGGTCGTGGACGATATCATATGCTGTCATGACTGGTATATTAACACTGGTATCTAGTCTACACTTTCATTAACATTTTCAAAAATAAGCTTTGATAAAGTAATATTGTAGGATTTATATAGGTTTTATGTCAAAACCAGTGAAAAGTTTTATACTGCTTTATCTTTATATGAACAAAAAAAGAAAAACGCCTTCATAATTATATTATGGGTCGACAATTTGAGACGTTGTGTCTGTAATTTTTTAACCTCATGTTATTGTTTTGTCTGTACTGCAGCTTGTACTGTATTTTGTGTTATGTGTCTAGTTCTTATAGGATAATGAATGAATGTTTTTCAATCGAAGTGCTGGTGATCCATTTGTACCTGCAGCTTAACTTTTTTTTCTTCTTACAAAGCCTACATACTGACCAAATAAATTATTTTAATGCACAGAAACTAAAGCGGTAATCAAATTTGCAGTTACAACATCACTCTCAGAAAACTCTCAGAAAAAAGTATGTCATTGTACCTTTAGGGGTACAACGGGTTGTCACCGGGGCAGTACCCTCTAAGGTACTTATCTGTACCATTTATATACTGATTGGGAACATGTATGTACCTTTTTGACCTTAAAAAGGTACACATAGTTACCTTGAGGTCCAATAATGAGCCCTAGGGGGTACATTAGAATAGATTGTACCTTGGGGGACAGAAATGGACTCCTACTGTACCCCTATTTCTGACAGGAAGGGCTGTGTGTACTTTCTATAACTTTCTCAAAGAGTCTTGAATGTGTTGTTGTTTGTAAAGAATTCAAAATAATGAAATTCAATGTCACGAAAATGCAGCGATAATCTACAAATTAACTGAGCAACTGATAGAGCACTAGAAAATCACTAAAAAGCTGTGATGTTTCATTTTATCACCATGATAACTCAAGTACCTCTGGTAAAGTTCCATACATAACATTAAAAAAAAAAAGTAGAAGGTTTGGTTAAGAATGAGCATGACATTACTCTCACGATGATGAATGGTCTGTAGAAGAAATAATCATTTGACTGGCAATGAACTGATTTGGCATCAATGCTAATTATGACATGCTCAGTATATCCAGAACAGAGCTAAAAATCAACCGGATCATGTATTTTGCTTGTGATGTATCAAGAAGTCGTAACACTTTCTTTCCTCGCAGCATTTTGTCATTTCACTTTTTTCACTATTTCAATTTTTACAATACTTCCGCTGCTCATTTTTTCCCCTGTATTAGCATTATAGTTTTGTGCTATCTGATTTCCCCCACAGTCCAAAGACATGCATGTTAACTGGTGACTCTAAATTGACTGTAGGTGTGAATGTGGGTGTGAATGGTTGTCTGTATGTGTCAGCCCTGTGATGACCTGGCGACTTGTCCAGGGTGTACCCTGCCTCTCGCCCATAGTCAGTTGGGATAGGCTCCAGCTTGCCCACGACCTTGCACAGGATAAGCGGTTATGGATAATGGATGGATGGATAGTTTGGCTAACAATCTTACAACAATTATTACTAAAATAGTTAACTTGTTGCAGTCTTCATTATGATCAAAACTTATGAATGCATTTTGTAAAATTCTTGCATGAGAAAAAGAAGTAATAAGGTCAACTCTAAGTTCAACATCTACAGATTTTATCAGTCTACAGTCCACATGATCTACTTTCAGTGTAGGTTTCCGGTCCCCCCAGGTAAACCACATAACAGTCAGTGCAGCAGCTACATGTCACCCATTACCTTAAACTCACTTTTGCTTCCCATCCAGTCACTTCACAAGAACATGGGACAAAAGAGATAAAGGAAGTGTAAATGGAGCTCTCTCATCTCATCTCATTATCTGTAGCCGCTTTATCCTGTTCTACAGGGTCGCAGGCAAGCTGGAGCCTATCCCAGCTGACTACGGGCGAAAGGCGGGGTACACCCTGGACAAGTCGCCAGGTCATCACAGGGCTGACACATGGACACAGACAACCGTAAATGGAGCTATGTCTCCTCAAAAAAAAGTCTCCTTTTGTGTGATGGCTGCTTTCCCAGTAAAATGGTGGATGTGATGAAGAGGGTCTGTTCTGAGGCGGAACTGTGGAGGAGTTAGTCATTACTACTATGGAGTACTGCTTTTCCCTCTGGGTGCTCCGGTTTCCCCCACAGTCCAAAGACACGCAGGTTAGGCTAATCGGTGGCTCTAAATTGACCGTAGGTGTGAATGGTTGTCTGTGTCTATGTGTCAGCCCTGTGATGACCTGGCAACTTGTCCAGGGTGTACCCCGCCTTTCGCCCGTAGTCAGCTGGGATAGGCTCCACACTGTAAAAAATGTCCGTAGAATTAACAGTGAATTTATGTAAAATCATGACATAAAAAAACTGTAAATACTAAAACAATGAAGCAGTGTGTAATTTACATCAATATACTGTAAAACTCCTAACCAAATGCCACTGTTAATTTAACAGTAAGAATATGTTGAATTGATCATATTTTTTTGTATAATTTACAAATTGTTGTAGTTTAAACACAGACAAACTGTAAGACTAAAACAGAATGTGATGGTTAAAATTACATCATTGCCCTGTTAAAAAAACAAAAACATGCCCACCATTGTGGCTCAGTCAACTAAGGCGTCATACAATGAATCTGGGGACCTGGGTTCAATTCCGACCTGAGGTCATTTCCCAATCCCTCCCCGTCTCTCTTTCCAGCTCATTTCCTGTCTCTGCACTGTCCTATCCAATAAAGGTGAAAAAATTCTAAAAAAATATATCTGTCTAGTAGATCATTGCTTGTAACCATCATTTTGAATCATTGTTTATTGTACAATGAATATCCGTAAAATTAACAGTTATGTACTGATTATTGTACATTGAATACCTGTAAAATTGAACATTTTCAAACTGTTGTTTTTACAAGTGTTGATATACCTTACCGTAAAGCCATATACACTGTCACTGTATTTTTTACGGTGAAAAAATGGCAACCACAGCTGCCAGTTTTTCACTGTAAATTTGACAAGATTTTTTTTTACAGTGCAGCTTGCCTGCGACCCTGAACAGGATAAGCGGTTATGGATAATGGATGGATGGTAGTGGGAAGAGAGGAACATGTCACACTATTTATATGCTAAATCATCTGCCTGAAACTGTAGTGTTTAGATTAGGAAATAAACAGGAATTACTGAAAAAAAGGAAAGAAAGAAAAGAAAAAGATTGTAAACAAAATGTCACCATTTGCTGGTGTAATTTGCAAAATGAAAATCTTTTTTTATGACCTAACAATGCTTTATTTTTGTGATATATTCTTTCTTTTGAAATAAAAGGTCTCAATTCGACTTTATATATACATATAGTAGTATATGATGGATAGTTTGGTTTTGAGTGGTTAAAAAAAATCCAGAAGTAAATTAATCCTCCAGAATGCAGAGAGGATCTTACACCAGTACCGGAGGTGGGAAGCTCTAACATGTGTTCAGATTATTTGTCGGGAAATGATTTGCAAATATTTGGAAACATAAAGACACCAAATCAGTACTAGGTTTAAAAATATTTTCCCATGAAATTAAGAACGCATTTAAAAGAAAATAAGTTTTCTCAAATTATTTTAATGGTGTAGCTTAGAACGTATAGTTTTAATACAAAGTAAACATTGTTAGTACTAAGAGTACCTTAGTAATATTACCACTCCGCTCTATTATTCTTGCACCTAACAAATACCTGGATCATGCATGCTGTGTGTGTGTGTGTGTGTGTGTGTGTGTGTGTGTGTGTGTGTGTCTTTGGAACCTTTATTTATTTAAACAACAACAGGGTAGTCCAATCAGTGGCAAAATGCCTCTGCTGTCAAAAGGAGCCCTGTTATACACACATATATGTCTTTCAACAACAACAAAAAAACAATTATAATAAAATTTGACTACATTATTTACAATATATACTCAATATTCAATCTAACAATAAGTACAAAAAAGCTAAAATATAAAAGGATTATTAAAATGTATAAAAATATAATTATATTGGAATAGACCCCTCCCGAATTCGCCCGGACGCCCACGAAACAAAGGCCAAAAGCCGAGACCGAACCAACCACCCATCAAAGCCGACCTCAACCCGTGATCACCGCTCCGCGAGCATCCAAGCGAATCCGGGAAAGGTCAAATAATCATCAACTATAATTGTAACCTATTAAAAATTATACATCCATGATAACAAAATGATTTCTTCACCAGCTCAGTTCTTACCCTTGGTAAATGTAACATATTGCTTTGTCTTTGTCTTTGTTTGCGAACCTGTTGTGTATGGCATTATTAAAAGTAAAATAATTTCTGAAAAATTGCAGGCAACTCCCATTAATACATTTCTTAAGTTTGAACATGTGGTCGTCACGCCTACTTTGTAGGGTGGACCAATGGACTGCATCTAAGGCCCCATCACTCTCGCCTATTCTAGTAACTATCCTTGCAGCATGCCACTGAAATCTTTCTAGAGATGTAGAATTTCCGATACCACAGCACCCCCATACATTATCACAGTATTCAAGAACAGGGCGAATGAAAGATGTATACATAATATTCGCACAGTGTAACGTTAAATTATTCCTTATACGCCCTAGCATACCCAGCCTTTTGCCAACCTTAGATAATATATACTGGATATGGGAATTCCATGAAAGGCATTCATCAAAAATAATTCCCAAATATTTAAATTCAAATGCACATTTAATAGGGCGGCCACTGAATAGTATATTAAAATCAGAAACCACAGTGTGTGTGTGTTATGCATAATTCACACCTAAAAACAGCCAGGTTCATTATCACTTTCAGCAGGCGACTTTGCGAAGCACATTACGTCTACATAAAGCTGCACATGTGCTGCAGAATCCCTGGTGCTCTCACAAAGCTTCCTATTCAGTTGCATTTAGTCGCAGTCAGCTCTTTCCTTCCTCTTATAGACACTCAGTGTGTTTGGAGTCGAGGCATACAGGGAAGGAGCTAAATGCACCGCAGTGTGTGTAGCAGTCCAGCTAGTACAGTTTGACATGGTGGCTGCTTAAAATAACACATCTCATTTCAAAAGAATGTCAACATTCATGTCCGTGATTTGCTCTACAGCTGAATCGTTGAGTAAAGGGTAAGCCATGAAAGCCAGCATTCGTTGAAAGACTGACGGGCTGATTTAATTTGCCGTTTAAATGAAGCTGTTGATGCAGGTTTAATTTATGATTGACATCACAAGTCAGTTGCAAACATTTACACCCAGTTGGTAAATACAGAAATACTATGGTACTGTATTGAAATATACTTTAGCAATGTTATTACTTGAATATCAATTCAGCAATATTAATATTAACCTTTAAAAAGCAAGAAACTAGCTGTCCAATCACAGCTCACACCTCAAAAAAACAATTAGACAAAATATGTTTGTTTGGGGGCGGCATGGTGGTGTAGTGGTTAGAGCTGTCGCCTCGCAGCAAGAAGGTCCTGGGTTCGAGCCCAGCAGCCGACGAGGGCCTTTCTGTGTGGAGTTTGCATGCTCTCCTCGTGTCCGCGTGGGTTTCCTCCGGGTGCTCCGGTTTCCCCCAAAGGCATGCAGGTTAGGCTAATTGGTGACTCTAAAGTGAATGTGAGTGTGAATGGTTGTTTGTCTCGATGTGTCAGCCCTGCAATGACCTGGTGACTTATCCAGGGTGTACCCTGCCTTTCACCCATCGTCAGCTTGGGTGGTGAGGTAAAAAAAAAAAAAAGTTGTCTCATCACTATTTTCACCTCAAATGTGGATTTGTGGTGGAACTGTTTCCAATAAGAAAACATCTCATCCCATTATCTCTAGCCGCTTTATCCTGTTCTACAGGGTCACAGGCAAGCTGGAGCCTATCCCAGCTGACTACGGGCGAAAGGCAGGGTACACCCTGGACAAGTCGCCAGGTCATCACAGGGCTGACACATAGACACAGACAACCATTCACACCTACAGTCAATTTAGAGTCACCAGTTAACCTAACCTGCATGTCTTTGGGGGAAACCGGAGCACCCGGAGGAAACCCACACGGACACGGGGAGAACATGCAAACTCCGCACAGAAAGGCCCTCGCTGGCCGCTGGGCTCAAACCCAGAGCCTTCTTGCTGTGAGGCAACCGTGCTAACCACTATACCACCATGCCGCCCAAGGTTCTGGGTTCTGTGTGGGGTTTGTATGTTCTCTTGAAGGACTTTGGCAAGCACCCTTGTGGTGTTTGTAGGAAAGGAGTTGGTGTGAACTCCATCTTCTGCCACTGCTGTAAACACTGCACCGGTACCAGCAGCAGACTGACTCCTGACCCTGACTTCAAATTCAGTTGTTTCCTTGGTACAGCCTGCCCCATCGATGGCAGACCTATTGACCATCTGATGGTTGATGAGCACAAGCTAGAGGTGGTAAACTCCTTCTGTTACCTGGGAGACTCAATCTCAGCTGGAGGTGGCTGTGAGGCTGCTACTATCACTCAAGTAAGAACTGCCTGGGGTAAATTCTATGAACTTCTACCCATCCTGACAAGCAAAAGCCTTTCCATGAGAACCCGGGGCAATATTTATAACATCTGTGTGAGAGGTGCAATGCTATATGCCAGCGAGTGCTGGGCCCTAAAGAAGGCTGACTTTGTAGATTTCAAAGGAACGAGCGATCAGTGGTCAAGTGGATTTGTGGAGTGAGAAGAGACAATGACTGTGGCAGTTCGTGTAAATGGGTGGAGCACAGAAGGACGGCAGGACAGAACTGAGAGTGCAAAAAAACTCTTTATTCAGCTTTTCAGCTGTCAATACACACACGCGCACACATCAGCTATCTGCTGTCGAGAGACTCCCTCTGCTCTCACTCTCTCTCCTTAAGAAGGGCGCGGTCACTGGGAAGACACACAAACACATCAATTAACAACAGGTGTAATGATTCTGCCACTTAACTTCCCCGACTCCGCCCTCCTGTCACAGACCGATGCTAGACCACGCCCCCGCTGCCACATACCCCCACCGCCCAACTCAGGCCGGGCAGCCGTCCGGCCCGTAGCCGACTCCCCCCCCTTGACGGGAGAGGAAGTCCGCCACGACCATCTGTGCCCCCGGCCTGTGGATCACCTTGAAGTTAAAGGGTTGGAGTGCCAGATACCAACGGGTGATCCGCGCATTGGCATCCTTCATGCGGTGGAGCCACTGGAGGGGCGCGTGGTCCGAACAGAGGGTGAAAGGGCGTCCCAGCAGGTAGTACCGGAGGGCGAGGACCGCCCACTTGATTGCCAGGCACTCCTTTTCGATGGTACTGTAGCGCCCCTCATGCACTGACAGCTTGCGGCTAATGTACAAGACAGGGCGATCCTCCCCCTCCACCTGCTGGGACAAAACGGCCCCCAGCCCTCTGTCCGACGCATCCGTCTGCAACATAAAAGGGAGAGAAAAGTCAGGGGAGTGTAAAAGTGGCCCCCCACACAGTGCAGCCTTAACCTTAGAAAAAGCCCGCTGGCATTGCTCCGTCCACTGGACCGGATCTGGTGCCCCCTTTTTAGTCAGATCAGTCAGCGGGCTGGTGACGTCCGAATAATTAGGTATAAACCTACGATAATAGCCAGCCAGCCCCAGGAACTGTCTCACCCCCTTTTTGGTCTTGGGCCTCGGGCAGGCCGCAATCGCTGCAGTCTTGTTAATTTGGGGACGCACCTGCCCGTTGCCCAAGTGGAAGCCCAGATACCGTACTTCCACCCGCCCAATCGCACACTTCTTCGGGTTGGCCGTGAGACCCGCCCGCCTCAGCGACCTAAGGACGGCCCTCAGGTGTTGGAGGTGCTGCGGCCAGTCATTACTATAAATAATAATATCATCCAAGTACGCGGCCGCATAGGTGGCATGGGGGCAGAGGACCCTGTCCATCAGCCGCTGAAACGTAGCAGGCGCCCCAAACAGCCCAAAAGGAAGTGTGACGAATTGGTGTAAGCCGAACGGTGTGGAAAAGGCCGTTTTTTCACGGGATAATGGAGTCAAGGGGATCTGCCAATAACCCTTTGTTAAATCCAGTGTCGAGTAAAAACGAGCCGTGCCTAGCCGATCGAGCAACTCATCAATACGAGGCATTGGGTACGCATCGAATTTAGACACCGCGTTGACTTTTCTATAGTCCACACAGAACCGGACCGACCCGTCGGCCTTGGGTACCAAGACCACCGGGCTGCTCCAGTCACTGTGGGACTCCTCGACGATGCCCATTTCGAGCACGGCCTCGAGTTCTTCCCGAACCACCTTTTTCTTGTGTTCGGGTAACCTGTAAGGGCGGCTACGCACTACCACCCCCGGGGGCGTCTCAATGTGGTGCTCTATGAGGTTAGTGCGGCCGGGCAGGGGTGAGAACACGTCCGAAAACTCGGTCTGCAACTGGGCAACCTCCGCGAGTTGGGTCGGGGAGAGGTGGTCTCCACAGGGGACCGGAGAGGGACGTGATGCCAATGTTCCTTTTTGAACCTCCGGCCCCAGCTCCGCCTTCTCTGGAACCACCGACACCAACGCCACGGGGACCTCCTCGTTCCAGAGTTTGAGTAGGTTGAGGTGGTAAATCTGTAGCGCCCCACCCCTGTCCGTTCGTTTCACCTCATAGTCGACGTCCCCGACTCGCCGTGTGACCTCAAAGGGTCCTTGCCACTTGGCGACTAATTTAGAGCTCGATGTGGGCAACAGTACGAGTACCTTCTCTCCCGGTGCAAACTCTCTAAGGCGCGTACCCTTGTCGTACAGGCGGGTTTGCCGTTCTTGGGCCTGCCGCAAATTCTCCTGGGTTAGTTGTGCGAGTGTGTGGAGTTTTGCGCGCAGGTCAATAACATATTGAATTTCATTTTTGCTTGGTGAAAGTCCCTCCTCCCAATTTTCTCGCAGCACATCTAAAATGCCGCGTGGCTTACGCCCATATAGTAATTCAAACGGGGAGAACCCCGTGGAGGCTTGGGGGACTTCTCGCACTGCAAAGAGCAAGGGTTCGAGCCATTTATCCCAGTTACGCGCGTCCTCGCTTACAAATTTCTTAATTATGTTTTTAAGGGTGCGATTAAACCGTTCCACTAAGCCGTCCGTTTGTGGGTGATAAACGCTGGTGCGGATCGGCTTAATACCTAATAACCCATACAGTTCCTTCAGTGTTCGTGACATAAACGAGGTGCCTTGGTCAGTCAGAATCTCTTTCGGGATTCCAACTCGGGAGATGACGCGGAAGAGTGCCTCCGCAATACTGCGTGCTGAGATATTGCGCAGAGGCACCGCTTCCGGGTATCGCGTTGCATAGTCCACCAGAACTAATATAAAGCGGTACCCTCGTGCTGACCGATCTAATGGCCCGACGAGATCCATCCCAATTCTTTCGAACGGGGTCTCGATTAACGGTAGAGGGCGCAAAGGCGCTTTTGGAATGGCCGCTGGGTTTACTAACTGGCATTCGCGGCATGCCGTACACCACCTACGGACATCGCCGCGAATCCCCGGCCAATAGAATCGGGCCATTATTCGGGCTAGTGTTTTATCCTGCCCTAAGTGTCCAGCCATGGGATTAAAGTGAGCCGCCTGGAATACCAATTCCCGGCGGCTCTTCGGAATTAAAAGCTGCGTGACTCGCTCTTTCGTTTGAGTGTCCTGCGTCACTCGGTATAATCTATCCTTCATAATCGCGAAGTAGGGGAAGGACGGGGTGGCGTTGGGCGGGAGCGTTTGACCATCGATTACTCTCACTTGGTCAAACGCATGCCGCAGTCTCGTCTCGCGATTGCTCTAACGGGAAATCCGCGAGGGATTCCCCAATAGAGAGAGGAGGAGCCGGCGGCTCCTCACTCTGGCGCGGAGATGACGTAGACGGCTCTGTGACAGCTGCTCCCGCCAAAGCGACACTGGGACCTCCCCCTGTCAAATGGCAGGACCCACTCTTGACTAAGTGTGTCATTAAACCCCGAAATCCCGGCCAATCCGTCCCCAAAATTAAAGAGTGGGTAAGGCGAGGATTAACCGCCGCCTTTACTATAAATTTTTCCCCTCTGAAAATAATGTGGACCGACACTAAAGGGTAGTTGTGAACATCCCCGTGCACACATAACACCTTCACCAATTGTGCTCCCCCCAATGCCTCGTCTTGCACCAGGTTTTGGTGGATTGAGGTCTGATTACAGCCAGAATCCACCAACGCCTGATATGTATCCCCTTGGATACTCACCGGTATGCGATACGCTCCGGCCCGATCGAGGGCGGCTCCTGGCGCGTTGGGGATCCGAACCACCGCGCCCACCTCCATTATCGAGCACTGCTGTTGGAGGTGGCCCGGTTCCCCGCAGCACCAGCAAACCGGCCCGGGCTTCCTCTCTGCACTAGTGCTCTGGGGCTCACTCACCTGAGGGGGGGGAGAGACAGACACAGAAGGGAGACACGAAAGGGCACCGCGGGTGCGGCGGGCCGGCTGAGGTGGCGCCGGCCCCCGTCTCCGCGGTGGGGGAATGGGGCGAGGAGAAGACACAGGAGGAAGAGAGAGAGAGAGGAGAGAAGAGAAGAGGTCGTCTGCTGTCCTGCCGTCGGGACAGCCGCCAGATGATCCTCCGCCAGCTCGATTGCCTGATCCAGCGACGCCGGGCGGTGGCACTGGACCCACTCTGCGGTTCCTGCTGGTAGACGCGCGACGAACTGTTCCAGTACCACCTGGTCGATGAGTCCCTCGGCGTCGCAGCTGTCGGCCCTCAACCACTGCCAGCAGGCGTCCCGGAGTTGCTGGCCAAACGCGAACGGCCGGCCGACTTCCTCCAAGCGTAGAGCGCGGAAACGCTGATGATGTTGCTCCGGGGTGCGTCCCACCCGCTGGAGGACGGCCCGGCGAAGGTCCGCGTAGGCCAGCCGGCGGTCGGCGGGGAGCTGTAGCGCGGCCAGCTGCGCCTCTCCCGTTAGCAGGGGGAGGAGCCGCGCCGCGCGCTGTTCCACCGGCCACCCCGAGGTCTCTGCTACCTGCTCAAAGAGCGTGAAGAATGCCTCGGGGTCGTCCTGTGGGCCCATCTTCGTGAGGGTGGGGGGGGAAGGGCCCGCGGCGGTGGAGTTGGTGGACCCCGCCGACGCGAGGAGGTGCCGGAACGCCCGACGATCTTCCTGTTGCGCCAGCACCAGGGCCTCGAACCGTTGTTCTTGCTCCTTTCGGAGGGCGAGCAGCCCCTGGTGCTGGCTCTGTTGGGCCGTGGCGAGGGCGTGGATCAGGTCGGCGAAGGTGGAGGACTCCATGGGGCTGTTGTCTTCTGTGCTCATTTCCCAGGTTTCAGCACCACTGTGGCAGTTTGTGTAAATGGGTGGAGCACAGAAGGACGGCAGGACAGAACTGAGAGTGCAAAAAAACTCTTTATTCAGCTTTTCAGCTGTCAATACACACACGCGCACACATCAGCTATCTGCTGTCGAGAGACTCCCTCTGCTCTCACTCTCTCTCCTTAAGAAGGGCGCGGTCACTGGGAAGACACACAAACACATCAGTTAACAACAGGTGTAATGATTCTGCCACTTAACTTCCCCGACTCCGCCCTCCTGTCACAGACCGATGCTAGACCACGCCCCCGCTGCCACAATGACATCCCAACCTCTTCCCTGCTTGAGTGGCTAGAAATCAGGGACCTGAAGACAGCCATTTCAGGCAGACACTTAAGATGGTTTGGACATGTGCAATGCAGCAATTAGTGGATTGCCAAGGTGACCAGCCTTAGTGTAACATGGGCAAGGGGTTGCTCGATTGGCAGTAGGTGCCTTTAATAGGTGCGGGGTAGCGTAGTGGGCGTGGTTGTAATTAAGATCAGGTGCCCTGGCAGTTGGCATGACACCTTAAGAGTAGCAGCGTTTCCCACTCATGTCATTTTTTGGGGCTTTGTTTGCCTGTCGTCGTGCTTCACCTCTGTCTGGTTTGTTTGCCTTGCCTGCCTGTCGTGGTGCTCCATCTCCGTTTGGTCGGTTTGCCTCCTTATGAGCTGGCCTCTTGCTCACTGGCCTCGTGTTTTGCATCTCTTTGGAGAGAAATCCACGTTAGTGATTTGCTGTAATCCTTTGTGCTGCCATAATCCTGTGGCGTGTTGTGCTCTGCTTGTGTCCAGAGAACCGTGAAAATTGGTGATTGGCTGAGGACCGCAAAATCTAGTGCATCAACTTTGCTGTGAAGGCGACCAACTAACCCCTGATTCTACGTTGTGGCTGACTGACATTCATACAGGTGGAGCACTCTACGCCACCCCAGCCACTGTTTTTCCTGTGCCCCATTTTTAGTTTAAAGTGTGTGCGTGTGTCCGTGTGTCGGTGTGAGAGGTCGGCTCACGGTGCGTATTTGGCAGTCGCTACCGGTGGGCTGGGTGTTTGTATGCTTGTGTGTATGGTGCGTGCATGTGTGTGCGGTGTGTAAGTTGTGGGTCATTTGGGTTAGTGTTGAAGGGTAACAATTTTTGGTTTTGGCCACTTTGTGTTTTCGTTGCTTCACTGGTTTGTTTAAATTTATTTTCCTTTTTCTTTGTGTGGCCATTGGCATGCAGTGTAATCAGTCAGTGATTTGTGCATTTTTGTATTGTTTTCTTGTCTGCTGAACTGTTTGAAACATTAAGATCTGTCCATTCTGATTGTTGTTGCCCTCAAGGTGTGTAGCCCAAGGACTGAATGAATGTGTGTGTGTTTTATTTATATTTTTATTGGAAAAAATAAATTGTTTATTTTAATACTCCAGTCTCTCTCTCTCCTTCATTGTTCCCTTCATTGGGATCCCCTGCTTGTGGGTTTGGTTAACGTTCAGATTTAATAGTAAACTGTACTGGTTGGTACTCCCCCTGGGGGTTACATTAGTGTGGAGGGACAGATGCCTACGGGCAGGCCATGGAAAACCTGGGCAGAGGTCATCCAGAGTGACGTCTGTGAATACAAGCTGGAGGCCTCTGACACATTGGATAGACGGGGATGGAAAAGAAAAACCAAAATTGCCATGCAATGTTGCACCTGCCTTCCCGTGGAGAAACCAGCGTAAAACCAGGTAGTAGTAGTAGTAGTAGTAGTAGTCCCCATGCCTGTGTAGGTTTCTTCCTGGTGCTCCAGTTTCCTCCCACAGTCAAAAGACTTGCAGATTAGGTCACCTGGCTGCTCTAAATTGCCCATAGGTGTGAATATGAATGGTTGTTCATCTCTGTATTAGCCCTGTGAGAGATTGGCAACCTGACCAGGGTATACCCCGCCTCTCACCCTAAGCCAGCTGGGATTGGTGCCAGCTTCCACAAGACCCTGACGGATAAGTGGTATAGATGATGAATGGATGGATGGATGGATGGATGATGTTTTTCAACTCAATCCAAAGAAAGAGGGAGGTAAATGGAGTTAAGAAAGTTTTCAAATGAGTTATTCTCTCATTTTCCATTTTTCTTAGAAAATGTTATTTCATCAGAAATTAAATGCAATTTCAGCATGGACAATTTGGCAGAGCTGACACGATGTTGACTTTGGCATTTTAGTCTTTTGGGAAATAATTTTAACATTTTAACATGAATTAATCTACGTCTAGATCTTATGAAAATTTCCTTGAAATATCCTGTACAACATAACTGGCGAAATGTCCATCTAGATGACAAAGTGCATTTGTGCCTCAGCGAACTTGTTAACTGCTGCACAAACAAGTCATGTCAAACAAGTCAAGCATCACAGATACTGTCAAGCATCAGACATCAAAATGTTTCCATTTCTGGTTGAGAGTATGCACATTTTAGCTGCTGCTTCTCACTGGAGCTTTTTGGGGGGGTATTGTTCCTTTTGAAAAAGGAAAATCTTTCCTTGGATTTTCCCAGAGCAACAGAAAAGATCAGACAATGGCATATGAGACTGGCAGGACATATAGCGTGGCATGAAGCTCTAGTAGCCCACAAGCTAGTCCTCTGGGAACCTCTCCATGGACACTGCTCTAGAGGTAGACCACACCTAACCTTTGTAGATACACTTCGCAGGGACACTGGACTTGATGACACTTGTGAGATAAAGGTGCTTATGGCTGATAGACTGCTGTGGCAGAACACCATCAATGCTCGGTCCTGGAAGTCAAGTCTCATCTCATCTCATTATCTCTAGCTGCTTTATCCTGTTCTACAGGGTTGCAGGCAAGCTGGAGCCTATCCCCGCTGACTACGGGCGAAAGGTGGGGTACACCCTGGACAAGTCGCCAGGTCATCACAGGGCTGACACATAGACACAGACAACCATTCACACTCACATTCACACCTACGGTCAATTTAGAGTCACCAGTTAACCTAACCTGCATGTCTTTGGACTGTGGGGGAAACCGGAGCACCCGGAGGAAACCCAAGCGGACACGGGGAGAACATGCAAACTCCACACAGAAAGGCCCTCGCCGGCCACGGGGCTCGAACCTGGACCTTCTTGCTGTGAGGCGACAGCGCTAACCACTACACCACCGTGCCACCCGGAAGTCAAGTCAAGTCAAGTAAATCAAGTTATTAATAGTTCTTCTTCACTGTGAGGCCTGAAGAAGACAATGAGCTGGCATATTTTTACAAACAGCTATTTAACTATCTATAGTGCATTTTCTTTTCTTTTAATACTTGCATGATTTTGATGATTCAAAGTCCCTCTCACACCGGAATCTGGTCTTCCCAGGCAGTGTCCTGTCCCAGTACTAACCAACTCTTTAAGACGTATGGGTGTGGCACAGATCTCCATTTCGATAGCCCTCGACCTCTCGCCTATAGATCTAGGGTTACAGCGGGGGGCTAGTCCTCTGGTAACCACAAGAGTTTGACTTCCTCACTCGAATCTGTATTGCAGTGTGCCTTGCTAGATGGCAGTAGGTACCATTTTTATGATGGTCTTTGGTATGACCCAACCACGAGTAGAACTCACAATCTCCTGATCGAGAGGTGGACATGCTAACCACTAGGCCAACTTGTGGTCAGTTTTGATGATTAGATACACTTTATTTCAGAAACTATAAAAGTTATTTGCTCTGGAAGATTCCTCAGATCACCCACATCTCCTGTGTCCTGATTTATCTTTGGTTATGTTTATCTTTAATCTTCATACAGTACATGCATCTAAATAATTTATGTGTTTGACATGGAACTAATTCAACACAGCACAACAAAACCTCTACATCCATCAGATGTTCTCCTTTCACACAGTAACACACAGCAAGCAAACTGCTACAGTGTGAGATTGTGTATGAAAGTTGGTATTGGCACTTACCCAGCACAGTGATGTTGACACTAAGAGAAGTACGTTGGTTGCCCACGCTCTCTTGTGCACGGCAGATGTATTGTCCAGAGTGTTTCAGAGTGGTTTGAGAAATGTTCAGGATGGAGCGCATGCTCATGGTTGCTGAGATTATGTCTGTCAAGGTTTCCACATCTTTAACCTGAGGTTAAACAAGTAACTAAGATGTCAAGAGGATTCACCAGGTAAGAACTAGAACAATAATTATGCATGGCTAAGCATGATGGGAAATTGGCAAACTATTGATTGTTGCTCTGTTGTGCCAAGAGGCCAGGGTATTGAAAGAAATTGGGTTTACATTGGTTTTTGTATGCACTGATTAATGAAAACTCACAAACTCTAAGTGAATTTGGAGTTCATATAAACGAGCTATTTATGAGTCAATATAAAAAGGTGTTTCATTGTATTGTGTGCCAGAATGAATAATGTTGTTCTATCAGTGAATATGAAAGGAAAAACTCCACCAATACTTTAATGCACTGTCCAATTAAGAAAAGAAAAAAAAATCAAGGGTGTTGATTGGTTCAAACAGCAAGAAAACCCACTAGCCTCTGGCACAGCCCAAAAACTGAGCACAGGAAAAAAAAAAAAAAAAACATGCTCGCTAGCAGTTTACAAATGGAATACCATGTACATACATATATAGTACCTACTGATAACAATTTTCACTTGTTAATTCTAACACCCACAAGGAAATCTATGAATGAATTGTTTTGATAAATTTGGGTACTTTTTGTTTGTGAATGTGTCTAAATAATAAAAAGGAAATCACACGTTGGCTTGAAGATATGAAGTTTATCTTCTCATGTTGAAAAACTTGCATTTTTCATGCGAAATACATCTCGGATATGAGTGACATATTTAAATAACATTGGCTGGCGTTGAGTGGTATATCAGATATATTTCATTCAGCTAGCATGATATTGAACGAGTCAAATACGAGATAGACCATGAAAAAAAAGCCAGTCAATATTATTATTATTATTATTATTATTATTATTATTATTATTATTATTATACATACACATTCGCATCTTTCTCTTTCAAAATTCTCTCAAAATTTTCCGCATTTAACAAAGCAAACCTGGCGGCAATGCTTGTTTACAAATTGTCACAGTTACTTGCTAGCATGGAAGTTTTACATATAATAAGTATCTTATGGCATTTTCAATTCACTGTGACAGTTTACTGCAGGTGCCGCAGGCAAACAAAGAAATGCTTCTGCGCATACGCAGCAGAAAACCTTCTCACTGAATATTCGTGTCAGCTCCGACATGTGACATCATGTTGTCTTGACAACCATGCAATATTGTAAACCATATTCAACACTCATTCTCCATTGTATAGAGTGACACAATACACATAGGATAAGCGATATGCTAACAGTATTGCATGTTATCAAACCAAATGAATGAAACCTGCTACACAGTAAAATCGCAAGAGTTAAAATGGCAGTGTTAAGTGTTATTTACTCTAATAGAGTTAAATCAACTACAGCTGGAGTAACAGTTACTCCCGCGCCTTTGTTAAATTACAGAGTTAAAATCATGAGAGTTAAATTAGTCCCACCCCGATTATTATTATTATTATTATTATTATTTTCCCGGGCGGCACGGTGGTGTAGTGGTTAGCGCTGTCGCCTCACAGCAAGAAGGTCCGGGTTCGAGCACCGTGGTCGGCGAGGGCCTTTCTGTGCGGAGTTTGCATGAAATGTATTTACATGGAGCAAAATTAAACTTTATATAAACAATATATTAAATGAGTTGACACTAATAAGAGTAAATTCAAATTTACTCTGGAAAGAGTTGTTTCCCCCCAAGAGTTAATTTTCATCAACTCTCTCTGGTGTTAACCAGAGTTAAATTTTAACTCTATATGGTGTTAAAGTTACTCTGAAAATTTTACTCTGGTCGCAGAGTTAAAGTGACACCCTGTGGAGTGGGACCATATGTTATCCAGACAGAGTTAAAAATTAACTCTATAAGAGTTAATCCAACTCTGCCAAATTTACTTTGTAGAAGGGACTAGAACACGTTTTTATTCCATCGGAAAAAAAAGTGCCCTGTATGGATATAATTAATTTTACTCCAATGACATCACTTTGCGAACATATTCACCACTCAAAGATAAACTTCATATCTTCGCATAACCTTGTAATATCCTATATACACACACATAATTGGAAATGCTATTGACTCAGTGAAAGTTTCTGTTTAAAATACCTGCTACTTAGAGCTAACAAAAACTTAAATGCTATATTAATAATAAAAAAAAGTTAATAATCCAAACTCATTGGTGATTTTAAGTATATTAAGCAGAACTTATATTGTACTTTATTAACAATTTATAAATGCATTATAAACATGGCTATAAACTGCAATGCTTTTTCTAAATAACTAAATGTATACAGTGATGAATTCATTCATAGGTTATAATATATATGACCTTCATAGAAAGCATAACCTTAGATGTGACCCAATGTGACTTGGTGTGTAACTCACCGATGGAAGGAGGTGAGGCTTGAAATTTTTATTTTAGGGTGTGGCATCCCCTTTAGTGTAATTAATAGTGTAATTTATTTGTTGTTCAAGACCTAAAGATTGCAAACCTAATCCACTGAGTAAAAAGTGTAAAAGAAGTCTAAAGCAGTCTATGATTGAAATCGGAAATGTACATTAATGGACATTACTGAAGTCTGACAACACTTTAAGCAATAAACTGGATTTACAGAATGACCGGAATCTAATTAAACACAATTCTCAATGCACTTTATATACCACTTTAGAGCCACATAATACATACATTCTTCTAACAGACACGGCAAACTAAAAGTCATAACGCTTTGATCCTATATGAAACGTGGCTGATGTTTTCTGATAATCATAAAAGACTCCCAACACCACAATACACACTATGTTAATGGCTTGACAGCTTCCTGCTTGTAAGAACAATGTTAATAATGTCAACGGGTGTAAATCCTCACATAGCCTTCAGCATTTAGTTCTTTCCTTCTCAGCCTCCTCCTCCACTCTGTCTTCCTGTCCTCCTTCAGCAGATTTAAATCTTTAATAAAAATGTGTTATCCATAAAAGATTCTCAGGGATTAGGTGTGGCAGCACATCTTGAGGTAATTTGGGCTGTTGAATTTTCTCTCAAGGGGTCATGGAGTTGGAAGAAATCTAGATGGGGCAGTTTATTTTTCAGCCCACTCACATCTTTGTTCGGTAAGTCCCAGGAGAAGTAGACGAGTTCTACTCCGTGGGCCGTGCAGTTGACGCTGAGCGGCTCGCCTTGTTTCAACACCGTCTTCGAGGCATTGATGTGGGCGTCCAGCGCCTCAGGAACTGCGGCCATGTGAACAAGAGATACAGAGTCACATAATATAAGCATTGTTTGGAGACTTGTGTGTTTATGAACGGAAGGGGAACATTGATACAAAAGAAATGACGGGAAACAAAGTGGACAGATGTTGCACACATGTGGAGATGTCTGCATGTCAAGCGTTCCCCATCACCACCCACCCAGGAGAGAAGGTATTCATGACCTGCTACAGTTGGAAGAACTAAAAAGCAATTTGCTAAAATAGTGTAGTGTGCACTTTTTGCTAACTCTCATGTTTGTGTTCATTTTCTGAGGAGATCAGAAATAAGAGTCAGACTTTAATTCTGTGATCGAAATCTATTATCATTTCACAATTTATTAGATTTAAACACATGACCTTCATCCTTACACAGTCAGGGTACACAGGACATTGGTTATTTATACTCTACATAGAGGACAATATATCAGTCACAGATACAACTCTGTTGTACATTTGAGTGACCTTAAAGATAAATTCATAAACATGCTCCACTTCAAGTGCTCCATATGTTCTCATAATGTGCCCTTTCCTACCCTAGGCACTTAAATAAGATGCTAAAAAGGTAGAGCCAGGGCCGGATTAACATGGCCAGGGGCCCCTAGGCTACAAGTTACTGTAGGCCCCCCCGGCCAGCACCATCTTATCCCATCTACCTGTAAAGAACTGTCTATTTTCTACATTTTAAAGGGGTTTTTTTGTGTTTTTTTTCATTATTAAACTTATTAAACATTATATAATTATATATATATATATATATATTAACATTATATAAACATTATTAAATGCTAGTGTCATGATGACTTGCACTTGCCAGTTGGGTTTCATTAGGTTTAAAAAACCCTGTTAGTTTTGGTATATTGCTCAATAGAGCTTTATCATGTTGGGCTTTTTGCCGTTGCGCCTTGCGCTTTTGAGCACCACTCTCGTATTTTCTGTCACACATGTTCACTGTTCAACTGTGGAGTGACGTCGTGCGTGACGTCTAATGTTTATATATGGAAGGCAGATTTGCCTCACCCAATCAGTGTCCGTTTATTTAAATATTCATTTTGAGCCAATGAATATGAAGGGTTTTTTTTTCTTTTGACCAATTGGGGGCCCCCCTGTGAGGCGGGGGGTGTGGGGGCCCCTAGGCTGAAGCCATATGAAGCCTGTGCGGTGATCCGGGCGTGGGTAGAGCAGATACAGTGCCTTGCAAAAGTATTCATCCCCCTTGGTGTTTGTCTTGTTTTGTTGCATTACAAGCTGGAATTAAAATGGATTTTTGGGGGGCTAGCACCATTTGATTTACACAACATGCTGACAACTTTAAAGGTGAAAATTGTTGTTTTATTGTGACACAAACAATAATTAAGATAAAAAAAAAAGAAATCTGGAGTGTGCATAGGTATTCACCCCCTTTGGTATGAAACCCCTAAATAAGAGCTGCTCCAACCAATTCACTTCATAAGTCACATAATTAGCTGATTAAGATCCACCTGTGTGCAATCAAAGTGTCACATGATCTGTCACATGATGCCTGTATAAACCAACCTGTTCTGGAAGGACCCTGACTCTGCAACACTACTAAGCAAGCAACATGAAAACCAAGGAGCCTCCAAACAGGTCAGAGACAAAGTTGTGGAGAAGTATAGATCAGGGTTTGGTTATAAAAAATATCCTAAACTTTGAATATCCCACAGAGCACCATTAAATCCATTATAGCAAAATGGAAAGAATATGGCACCACTACAAACCTGACAAGAGAAGGCCACCCACCAAAACTCACAGACCGGGCAAGGAGGGCATTAATCAGAGATGCAACAAAGACACCAAAGATAACACTGAAGGAGCTGCAAAGATCCACAGCGGAGATGAGAGTATCTGTCCATTGGACCACTTTAAGCCATACACGCCACAGAGCGGGGCTTTATGGAAGAGTGGCCAGAAAAAAGTAATTCCTTAAGAAAACACGTTTGGAGTTTGCCCAACAGCATGTGGCAGACTCCCCACACACATGGAAGAAGATTCTCTGGTCAAATGAGACTAAAATTGATATTTTTGGCCATCATGGGAAATGCCATGTGTTATGCAAACCCAACACCCTGAGAACAACATTCCTACAGTGAAGCATGGTGATGGCAGCATCATGCTGTGGGGATATTTTTCATCTGCAGGAACAGGAAAGCTGGTCAGGACTGAAGGAAAGATGGATGGCACTAAATACAGGGCAATTCTGGAGGAAATCCTGTTTGAGTCAACCAGAGGTTTGAGACTGGGATGAAGATTCACGTTCCAGCAGGACAATGACCCAAAACATACTGCTAAAGCTACACTGGAGTGGTTTAAAGGGAAACATTTAAATGTCTTGGAATGGCCTAATCAAAGCCCAGATCTCAAGCCAACTGAGAATCTGTGGCATAACTTGAAGATTACTGTACACCAATGCAACCCATCTAACTTGAAGGAGTTGGAACGGTTTTTCCTCGAGAAATGGGCAAAAATCCCAGTGGCTAGATGTGCTAAGCTAATAGAGACATACCCCAAGAGACTTGCATCTGTAATTGCAGCAAAAGGTGGCTCTACAAAGTATTGACTTTGCAGAGGAGTGAATACCGATGCACACTCCAGACTTCTGGGTTTTTTTTTTCATCTTAATTATTGTTTGCATCACAATAAAACAACAATTTTCACCTTTAAAGTGTTAGGCATGTTGTGTAAATCAAATGGTGCTAACCCCCCAAAATCCATTTTAATTCCAGCTTGTAACGCGACAAAACAGGACAAACAACAAGGGGGATAAATACTTTTGCAAGATACTGTACATTGTTTTATTATATTTGATTATCAACCTGGTTACACTTAACTAAACTCCCGTGTTCATAAGGTTACCACACAACAACTGACACAGACCGACATAAGCATCTCAAGGCTTTTTCCAATAGCATTCAGTTGTCATAGAGACTGGTTTCATCAACTTTTCTTGCAAAATTGACATGATACCAAATGAGTCAAATGACAGGTTGACATAAGATTGTGTTATGATACATTCCAGGATGACTTAGTATTAAATATCGTGACTGATTTTGTAGTTCACTGCACTTCTGGTATGTAAGTGACATGATTCTGCTAATAAGAAATGTTATGCATGCTTATCCCTGTGATGACCTGGCGACTTGTCCAGGGTGTACCCCGCCTTTCGCCCATAGTCAGCTGGGATAGGCTCCAGCTTGCCTGCGACCCTGTAGAAGGATAAAGCGGCTAGAGATAATGAGATGAGATGAGATGCATGCTTATAGCGAAGACATTAGACTGTGTAATGAAAATTATGTATATTTATATCTGGCCCTTCGGTAAATTAAGTTGAACTTTGCTATTTATGATATTTTAATTAATATAAATGAGATCTAAAACATATCTAATCTGTCATTTCTGAGTTACACCTTTATAAAACAAGTAGGCTTCATTTAACTATTCAAAAGATTTTTGCAAACACTTTGCATTATCATAAGTTACTTTTTATTACATATACTATGTTATATAGGGGCGGCACGGTGGTGTAGTGGTTAGCGCTGTCGCCTCACAGCAAGAAGGTCCTGGGTTCGAGCCCCGGGGCCGGCGAGGGCCTTTCTGTGTGGAGTTTGCATGTTCTCCCCGTGTCCGCGTGGGTTTCCTCCGGGTGCTCCGGTTTCCCCCACAGTCCAAAGACATGCAGGTTAGGTTAACTGGTGACTCTAAATTGAGCGTAGGTGTGAATGTGAGTGTGAATGGTTGTCTGTGTCTATGTGTCAGCCCTGTGATGACCTGGTGACTTGTCCAGGGTGTACCCCGCCTTTCGCCCGTAGTCAGCTGGGATAGGATCCAACTTGCCTGCGACCCTGTAGAAGGATAAAGCGGCTAGAGATAATGAGATGAGATGAGACTATGTTATATATATAGGATATTTTGGCTGCGCGAAGATATGAAGTTTATCTTCGAGTGGTGAACATATTCACAAGTGAGTGAAGTGATCGAGTGAAAATATTTTTCAACACGAGAAGATAAACTTCATATCTTTGCAGAATCATGTAATGTTCTTTATCTATCCATCTGTTATCTGTAGCCGCTTATCCTGTACAGGGTCGCAGGCAAGCTGGAGCCTATCCCAGCTGACTATGGGCGAGAGGTGAGGTACACCCTGGACAAGTCACCAGATCATCGCAGGGCTGATACATAGAGACAAACAACCATTCACACCTACGGTCAACCACCAATTATCCTAACCTGCATGTCTTTGGACTGTGGGGGAAACTGGAGCACCCGGAGGAAACCCACGCACACACAGGGAGAACATGCAAACTTCACACAGAAGGGCCCTCGCCGGCCACTGGGCTTGAACCCGGAACCTTCTTGCTGTGAGGCGACGGTGCTAACCACTACACCACCATACCACCAATGTTCTTTATATTATATGGATATATTCATAAAAAAAGCAAGTTAATCAAAAGAATTTTAATTTTGAAGCAGTTCGCCATTTTGACAATGCACATCTAGTCAGTAGGAAAACACTGGGAGTGACAGCATCGGAGTGAAATTTTGGGAAATATGTCACTCAGATCCAGGATGTATTTGATATTAAAAATCTGAGTTTTTCAACACGAGAAGATAAACTTCATATCTTCAAGCCAATGTGTGATTTTCTTTTTATCCCCCACCCAAACTGAAGATATCTTCATGAAACTTTGTATACATATCAAGCAACATGTGAACTGGTGCCTTTTGTTATCTTGAATTTTTTTTTTTTTAAAGTATTTTTCAAATTTTTACATGAAAAATAGATTTTGACTTAGTTTCTAAGAGCAGTGTTAGTTTCCGTAGTATACAGTATATCCAAAACTATTCATGATAAAGATTTGAAACTTGGTATACATGTTAACAAGGTGATGTCGATGTGCCTTTTCATACTAAGAAATTTGAGAAGTTTTAATTTTTCATGTTTCCATGGAAACAATTTCAGACTTAGTCTCTCAGGTTCATCTTAGGGGTAGGTTTTGTTTCCGGAGCACAACTTGAAAACTATGAGTGGTATGGTCTTGAAAGTTGGTGTATGTGTTGATTAAGTAATGTATATGTGCCTTTTGATACTAAGAAATGTGAGAAATTTTAATTTTTAGCTCACCTGGACCAAAGGTCCGGTGGGTTTATGCCATGGGCTGCTGAGGTCAGGTAGGGTTGGTTTCCTGCAGCAGAACTTGAAAAATGTGACAAATAATATCTTGAAACTTGGTATATAGTTGGTATATAGGGCGGGGGATATAGATGACTCTGTCTTCTTGTTATTATATAGACACAGTCACAGACAAAAAGTACCCAAATTTATCAAAACAATTATTCAATTTCCTCACGAGTGACATATAGAGATTTATGTCACAGTTTTCGTTCTCCATGTCCTGGATGTAGCTCGTATGAGAAATGAGTGGCGTATTTCCTAGTAAAACACTCATTTCCATATAATATAAAAATATATTTTCTCTGACCCCAAATCATTCAAGAAGTGCAATGAGTCTGTTGTCAAAATATTCTAAAGTCAACCTGGAAAATATCATCAACCTATATCCTCAGAATCCTGTGTCAGGTGGCTCAACTTGACAAAAACAGGGTTTAACTACAGTTGATGCACCTCAGACAAAGTTTTTATAAATGTCTGGGTTGATTTACATCTCATCTCATTATCTCTAGCCGCTTTATCCTTCTACAGGGTCGCAGGCAAGCTGGAGCCTATCCCAGCTGACTACGGGCGAAAGGCGGGGTACACCCTGGACAAGTCACCAGGTCATCACAGGGCTGACACATAGACACAGACAACCATTCACACTCACATTCACACCTACGGTCAATTTAGAGTCACCAGTTAACCTAACCTGCATGTCTTTGTACTGTGGGGGAAACCGGAGTACCCGGAGGAAACCCACGCGGACACGGGGAGAACATGCAAACTCCACACAGAAAGGCCCTCGCCAGCCCCGGGGCTCAAACCCAGGACCTTCTTGCTGTGAGGCGACAGCGCTAACCACTACACCACCGTGCCGCCCGGTTGATTTACATATGTAAGATATTATGAAAGGCTTATGAAGGTGTCCGGTAGCTCTATGAACACTGAACAAGTAAACAGTTATCATATACTCTCTCTTGCCATAGACATACCTAAGATGGTGAACACGTAGAATATGTTGGACCATTTTTCCTCTCCATTGCGTTCTCCTCTGCATTTGTAAATCTTGTCTTCCAGTATTCCTCTAAAGCCACTAGTGGGTATGTATTTGCCCTTCACTGGGATTTCAGTGTCTTTATCATGGAGGGTCACGTTTATTTTGGGGTCTGTCACCAGACAGGGGACTGTCCCTTCATCAGTTGTCTTAGTGACTGCCTGATAGTCATTCTCCAAAAACCACTCCTCCGAGTCTGCAAAAGAGGGAGCAGAAGGGCCGGATATTTTGTATCAAAATAATGTATGTTGTCTGAAAATAAATGTTCTTGTGCTAATACTCATCAGTCATACAAATTGCTGTAAAGGTTTGCAGCAAAATGAAAAATGTTACATTTGCTAAACGGGGTAATAATCGGCATACCAGATGAAAATTCTAATTCAATCCAAATTGCTTGAAACTGCTCTCATTGAATTCAGAATTGAATGCTAAGCAACATACTTTTTTACAGAATTAAAATACACTACCGTTCAAAAGTTTGGGGTCACCCAGACAATTTTGTGTTTTCCATGAAAAGTCACACTTTTATTTACCACCATAAGTTGTAAAATGAATAGAAAATATAGTCAAGACATTTTTCTGGCCGTTTTGAGCCACAAATGTGATGCTCCAGAAACTCAATCTGCTCAAAGGAAGGTCAGTTTTATAGCTTCTCTAAAGAGCTCAACTGTTTTCAGCTGTGCTAACATGATTGTACAAGGGTTTTCTAATCATCCATTAGCCTTCTGAGGCAATGAGCAAACACATTGTACCATTAGAACACTGGAGTGAGAGTTGCTGGAAATGGGCCTCTATACACCTACGGAGATATTGCACCAAAAAACAGACATTTGCAGCTAGAATAGTCATTTACCACATTAGCAATGTATAGAGTGGATTTCTGATTAGTTTAAAGTGATCTTCATTGAAAAGAACAGTGCTTTTCTTTCAAAAATAAGGACATTTCAAAGTGACCCCAAACTTTTAAACAGTAGTGTATGTTTATCCGTTCTTGAGATATTACAAATCAGAGATTGAAAAAAAAGGCTTAATTTTTAGAAAACTGCTGTAATATTGTGTATGAGGATCACATGGTCCAAAATGGGCCTCATTAATGAATAAGATAAAATATTTTTTCTTAATAACTTTTTTTTATTTTTCAAGATATTTACGTGGAAATTGGCAGACACATAGATGGTTGTATACCGAATACAAAGTTTTAAAAATTAATAAAAACAAATTATTCAAATGATCCATCCATTATCTGTAGCCGCCTATCCTGTGCAGGGTCGCAGGCAAGCTGGAGCCTATCCCAGCTGACTACGGGCGAAAGGCGGGGTACACCCTGGACAAGTCGCCAGGTCATCACAGGGCTGACACATAGACACAGACAACCATTCACACTCACATTCACACCTACGCTCAATTTAGAGTCACCAGTTAACCTAACCTGCATGTCTTTGGGGAAAACTGGAGCACCTGGAGGAAACCCACTGAGACACGGGAAGAACATGCAAACTCCACTCAGAAAGGCCCCCATCGGCCACTGGACTCAAACCCAGAACCTTCTTGCTGTGAGGCGACAGCGCTAACCACTACACCACCATGCCACCCAATTTTAATTCAATTAATAGGAATTATTCATTGGATGTGGCTCACACAGTTTTTTCGAGGTTAGCCTTGAAAGCTGTGAATATTATCATTTATATTCTTGAATATAAATACTAGTAGGCCCTACTTTTGAGAAATACAAAGGCCTACAGAGCACAAAGAGGGTAGTAGAAATAATATTTTATTAGTTATTTATTGAGTATACCAATTTAAGGTTTTACCTAATTAGCATACTAATTAAATACTGATCTGCATAATTTGTTTTTACTAATTGTTCAAACTTTGTATTCAGTATACAACCATCTATGTTCCTGCCAATTTCCATGTAAATCTCATCTCATCTCATTATCTCTAGCCGCTTTATCCTTCTACAGGGTCGCAGGCAAGCTGGAGCCTATCCCAGCTGACTACGGGCGAAAGGCGGGGTACACCCTGGACAAGTCGCCAGGTCATCACAGGGCTGACACATAGACACAGACAACCATTCACACTCACATTCACACCTACGGTCAATTTAGAGTCACCAGTTAACCTAACCTGCATGTCTTTGGACTGTGGGGGAAACCGGAGCACCCGGAGGAAACCCACGCGGACACGGGGAGAACATGCAAACTCCACACAGAAAGGCCCTTGCCGGCCCCGGGGCTCGAACCCAGGACCTTCTTGCTGTGAGGCGACAGCGCTAACCACTACACCACCGTGCCGCCCTCTTCCATGTAAATATCTTGAAAAATAGAAAAGTTATTAAGAATAAACATTTGATCTCATTGGTTAATGAGGCCCATTTTGGACCATGTGATCCTCATGCAGAATATCATGGCAGTTTTCTAAAAATTAATCCATTTTTCCAATCTTTGATTTGTAATATCTCAAGAACAGATAAACATTTTAATTCTGTAAAAAGTATGTTGTTCTGCATTCAATTCTCAATTCAATGAGAGCCGTTTCAAGCAATTTGGATCGAGTTTGATTTTCACCTGATATGCCGATTTTTAGTGAAAGCTTTATTTTTAATTTCATGTTTTTATGTGATATTTTTTTGTGCATCATCAGTGCATGTGCAAATGCTTTGCTTCTCACCAGGCACATAGACAGCCACCTCCCTGCTCTCCTCTGAGCCATTCTCAGAGCACACGTACACTCCTGTGTGTGTCCATGTCACGTTCTCCAGATGGAGAACACTAGATGTGAGGGATCGGTTCTCTGTTCTGAATGCAGGTATGTTCTCATCTCTTCTGTAGCGCCAGGAGACGGGCGCCCAGCCGGAACAGATGATGGAGATGGAGGCATTAGCAGGCAGGATGATTTCTTTTGTGTTGGGGCTCAGCTCCAAACTAGAACCAGCTGAACACAGCAGGAGGATCAGGAGGGCTTCAGATAACAAACAACAACAAGAATATTATTAGTCCAAGCAGAAAACATTTGGTCAGAATACAGTATGTGTTTCCTCATCTTAAACCCTGAACTATGAGATATTAAGATTGAGCTTTTAAGAAACAAAATCTGGTACTGTTATTGTATTCCTGCATATTTCATGAAATATTATTTAAAAAATAATAATAATTTCCCAACATTTAATCTAAAGTTGTGCATTTAACCATTCAGAAATGTGATAATTCATTTCAGGCACCAATCTTTCAAGGTTTCCACAAGGTTTCGTTTTGGCAATGGCTCCTTTTTTTTTTCTTAAATTAGTAACATGATGGAGATTTTTTTGTTTTTAGTATAGAATGAACAATTACACACACAAAAAAGTGGTTAACTAGCATCCATTCGAGTAGCATGGACATTACAAATGACATACTAAGGACTTACTTAAATATATATTGTTTCATAAATTTACTTTCAATCAATAATTTTGGTCAATTCAATCGATAATTTGGTCAGTCACAATATCACTGAAAATAAAGATAAAACAATGTGCTGGTTTTGCTCGGATATTTCAAACTATGACTCAAATATGATGAAATCCATCTTGGATCCATCTTGTACTTTCTGATCTTGACAATGTCCAAAAATTCTCCAGATATGATCCAGGTTCTTGCAAGAATTTGAAAAGATATCTCTGGATTCTTGTGGGGGGGGGGGGTTGTGCGCAGTGAAAGAATGAGAGGATTCTCTTCTTCCCATGATTGTTTTCATGAAATTTAGATGATGAAACTTCCTGTTGAACATGGAACGTACTTCAAATATTTCATCGGAGTGAATGTATTTATAATAACAGGGTTGAATGAATGTTGTGAAAGATTAAACCGTACATTTTTCTTAACCTACAATGGAAGAGATTTTTTTAGAAGACTACAAAGTTGCAAACTACAGAAAAGCTCCAAAGATCATACTGAAGACACTTGAATTAACACAAGCTGAAACTTTAAAGTTGTTGTTTTTTTTTTCTTTTTCCAGATTATATATTCCTGAGGAAACACAGTACGACACAGATGACATTTGCATTAAATGACCCAGTGATAAACCTTTGATAAGACATGGAAAAAAAAAAAGATTGATGGGAATTAAAAGCATTTGACCATAATTGCCAGTTGTTTTCATTTGCAAATGCTGGCATTCATTAAAACGCCCACAGAAACAAACAATCATCTGAGCATCTGAGATTTATTGTAATACTCAGAGGACACAATAAAACATTTAGGATTTGTTAGAAGGGGCATTTTTTTAATATTAGCATAGGGATTTAATCAACGATGTTGGAAAGCTATAATTCATCATAAACTCTTTGGAGTAAACATGTAGGCAAGACATTAAATAGGATTATAACATTTATTTTTGAATTACTGAGGCACATGTGAGATTTGCTCTTTATTTTAAAATTTACTTCTTTTAAAATATTCCCTGAGGGTTCTTTCAGGAGGTACAGGTTTTTAATTTTCTAGAGGTCTATACTTACAGATCTCTGGCATTTATATATGACATGTTCCTCCAATTGGACAAAATGAAGGGACAAAAACTTCCAGTATGTTATATTTAGCAACAAAAATTTTGGGGGTGACGAGATGAAATCAGCCAAATCAGCAATCAACAATGATAAATAATAAAATTGATTGAAATGATTTTAAAACAAATAATAAAAACAAACAATCTTTAGAAATAATAAGTAAAGATCCTTTAGTCTCTAATCTCTAAAAGCCTTAATCTCTAATCTATAGAGTACTGTGCAAAAGTCTTAGCCCCCCCCCTATTTTTTCCATGCAAACTTTGTTATAGATTTCTATTTTATGATTTCTACATTATCGAGTTAGTACAAAAACATTTTAGAGTTCCCAAAATTTGTTTTCCAGCACAAAATTAAATGTTACAGAAAAAAAAATGTTTGTATCTGAGCAGCATATTACATAAGAGACCACTTTTCAGATTAAAAAGAAAACATAATGAAGGCTGCTGGGTTTTGGTGCAAAATTAAGAATCGAGTGTGACAAAGTGTCCAGAAGAACTGCGGCTGGTTCTGTAAGATGCTCAGTAAACCCTACAGCTCATTTCCTTATAAAACTGCACTCACTGTACAACCCCGATTCCAAAAAAGTTGGGACAAAGTACAAATTGTAAATAAAAACGGAATGCAATAATTTACAAATCTCAAAAACTGATATTGTATTCACAATAGAACATAGACAACATATCAAATGTCGAAAGTGAGACATTTTGAAATTTCATGCCAAATATTGGCTCATTTGAAATTTCATGACAGCAACACATCTCAAAAAAGTTGGGACAGGGGCAATAAGAAGCTGGAAAAGTTAAAGGTACAAAAAAGGAACAGCTGGAGGACCAAGTTGCAACTCATTAGGTCAATTGGCAATAGGTCATTAACATGACTGGGTATAAAAAGAGCATCTTGGAGTGGCAGCGGCTCTCAGAAGTAAAGATGGGAAGAGGATCACCAATCCCCCTAATTCTGCGCCGACAAATAGTGGAGCAATATTAGAAAGGAGTTCGACAGTGTAAAATTGCAAAGAGTTTGAACATATCATCATCTACAGTGCATAATATCATCAGAAGATTCAGAGAATCTGGAAGAATCTCTGTGCGTAAGGGTCAAGGCCGGAAAACCATACTGGGTGCCCGTGATCTTCGGGCCCTTAGACGGCACTGCATCACATACAGGCATGCTTCTGTATTGGAAATCACAAAATGGGCTCAGGAATATTTCCAGAGAACATTAACCTGTGAACACAATTCACCGTTGCCAGCTAAAACTCTATAGTTCAAAGAAGAAGCCGTATCTAAACATGATCCAGAAGCGCAGACGTCTTCTCTGGGCCAAGGCTCATCTAAAATGGACTGTGGCAAAGTGGAAAACTGTTCTGTGGTCAGATGAATCAAAATTTGAAGTTCTTTATGGAAATCAGGGACGCCGTGTCATTCGGACTAAAGAGGAGAAGGACGACCCAAGTTGTTATCAGCGCTCAGTTCAGAAGCCTGCATCTCTGATGGTATGGGGTTGCATTAGTGCGTGTGGCATGGGCAGCTTACACATCTGGAAAGACACCATCAATGCTGAAAGGTATATCCAGGTTCTAGAGCAACATATGCTCCCATCCAGACGACGTCTCTTTCAGGGAAGACCTTGCATTTTCCAACATGACAATGCCAAACCACATACTGCATCAATTACAGCATTATGGCTGCGTAGAAGAAGGGTCCGGGTACTGAACTGGCCAGCCTGCAGTCCAGATCTTTCACCCATAGAAAACATTTGGTGCATCATAAAACGGAAGATACGACAAAAAAGACCTAAGACAGTTGAGCAACTATAATCCTACATTAGACAAGAATGGGTTAACATTCCTATCCCTAAACTTGAGCAACTTGTCTCCTCAGTCCCAAGATGTTTACAGACTGTTGTAAAGAGAAAAGGGGATGTCTCACAGTGGTAAACATGGCCTTGTCCCAACTTTTTTGAGATGTGTTGTTGTCATGAAATTTAAAATCACCTAATTTTTCTCTTTAAATGATACATTTTCTCAGTTTAAACATTTGATATGTCATCTATGTTCTATTCTGAATAAAATATGGAATTTTGAAACTTCCACATCATTGCATTCCGTTTTTATTTACAATTTGTACTTTGTCCCAACATTTTTGGAATCGGAGTTGTACCTCAATGTACTTATTGTACCTTTTTTTTTTAAACAAAGGGTCGTCTCACACCAAATATTGACTTTGCTTCGTTTATTATGGTTTACTGCTGTGTATAGTATTTTTTTTATGTTGAAACATTTCATTTAATTATTTTAAAATACAAAAAAGCAACAAAATATGGAATAAAAGTATTTGATGGTAAGAACTTATCTTTTTTATTTTTTAAGAATTATTATTATCATCGAATTTTTCATTGGTTTGTTTACATTCTAAGTGGAAATTATTTTGTCGGACGTTTTGTATAAAGTTTTCATTTATCGAATTTGCTAAAAATAAAAATAACAATGCTCTGTTTCTCAAAATCTAATGACTGTGGATAGAATAAAACAATTATTCCACTCAGTCTCGTCATACATGGCTTATAGCCAACTCGGCGCTACGCGTCTCATTGGCTATCAGCTCATGTACAACTCTATTTCATGGAATAACTATTACATATATACAGTACCAGTCAAAAGTTTGGACACACCTTCTAATTAAATGTTTTTTCTTTATTTTTATTAATTAAAAGTCACTTAATGTCTTAAAGTAATGATGGATGTTGTTTCTCTTTACTTAGTTGATCAGTTCTTGACATAATATGGATTACTACAGTTGTAGAATAGGGCTATTTACTGTAGTTTTATTATTTGCTATTTACTGTTTGATCTCAAATGCATTAAGAAGGCACAAAATTGCACGATTTAACTTTTGACAAGACACTCCTGTTAATTGAAAAGCATTCCAGGTGACTACCTCATGAAGCTGGTTAAGATAATGACAATAGTGTACAAAGCATCATCAAGGTAAATGCTGGCTACTTTAAAGAATCTAAAATTTGAAACTTGTGTTTTTAAGCACTTTTTTGTTTACCACATAATTCTATACAGTATATGTGCCGTATGTTATTTCATAGTTTTGATGTCTTCAGTATTATTATAGATAGATAGATAGATAGATAGATAGATAGATAGATAGATAGATAGATAGATAGATAGATAGATAGATAATAAAAATGTGTCAGACTGTAACTACCATCATGTATACGGTACTAGTCAAAAGATTGGACACACTCACTCATAGTACTGAGTAAGCATGGCCAAACTTTCAACTGGTATGATACAGTAGTGCTTGAAAGTTTGTGAACCCTTTAGAATTTTCTATATTTCTGCATAAATATGACCCAAAACATCCTCAGATTTTCACACAAGTCCTAAAAGTAGATAAAGAGAACCCAGTTAAACAAATTAGACAAAAATATGATACTTGATCATTTATTTATTGAGGAAAATGATCCAATATTACATATCTGTGACTGGCAAAAGTATGTGAACCTCTAGGATTAGCAGTTAATTTGAAGGTGAAATTAGAGTCCGGTGTTTTCAATCAATTGGATGACAAATCAGGTGCGAGTGGGCACCCTGTTTTATTTAAAGAACAGGGATCTATCAAAGTCTGATCTTCACAACACATGTGAAGATGTATCATGGCACGAACAAAGGAGATTTCTGAGGACCTCAGAAAAAGCGTTGTTGATGCTCATCAGGCTGGAAAAGGTTACAAAACCATCTCTAAAAAGTTTGGACTCCACCAATCCACAGTCAGACAGATTGTGTACAAATGGAGGAAATTCAAGACCATTGTTACCCTCCCCAGGAGTGGTCAACCAACAAAGATCACTCCAAGAGCAAGGCGTGTAATAGTTGGCGAGGTCACAAAGGGCCCCAGGGTAACTTCTAAGCAACTGAAGGCCTCTCTCACATTGGCTAATTTTAATGTTCATGAGTCCACCATCAGGAGAACACTGAACAACAATGGTGTTCATGACAGGGTTGCAAGGAGAAAGCCACTGCTCTCCAAAAAAACTTGCTGCTTGTCTGCAGTTTGCTAAAGATCACATGGACAAGCCAGAAGGCTATTGGAAAAATGTTTTGTGGATGGCTGAGACCAAAATTGAACAATTTGGTTTAAATGAGAAGCGTTATGTTTGGAGAAAGAAAAACACTGCATTCCAGCATAAGAACCTTATCCCATCTGTGAAACATGGTGGTGGTAGTATCGTGTTTTGGGCCTGTTTTGCTGCATCTGGGCCAGGATGGCTTGCCATCATTGATGGAGCAATGAATTCTGAATTATACCAGGGAATTCTAAAGGAAAATGTCAGGACATCTGTCCACGAACTGAATTTCAAGAGAAGGTGGGTCATGCAGCAAGACAACGACCCTAAGCACACAAGTCGTTCTCCCAAAGAATGGTTAAAGAAGAATAAAGTTCATGTTTTGGAATGGCCAAGTCAAAGTCCTGACCTTAATCCAATCAAAATGTTGTGGAAGGACCTGAAGTGAGCAGTTCATGTGAGGAAACCCACCAACATCCCAGAGTTGAAGCTGTTCTGTATGGAGGAATGGGCTAAAATTCCTCCAAGCCGGTGTGCAGGACTGATCAACAGACACCGGAAACATTTAGTTGCAGTTATTGCTGCACAAGGGGGTCACACCAGATACTGAAAGCAAAGGTTCACATACTTTTGCCACTCACAGATATGTAATATTGGATCATTTTCCTCAATAAATAAATGACCAAGTATAATATTTTTGTCTCATTTGTTTAACTGGGTTTTCTTTATCTACTTTTAGGACTTGTGTGAAAATCTGAGGATGTTTTATGCCATATTTTTGCAGAAATATAGAAAATTCTAAAGGGTTCACAAACTTTTAAGCACCACTGTACATGCTGTCAAATCCAATGAGTGCTGTCAAACAAACACTTTTTTTTAATGTTGGCACAGAGCCGCTACCAGCTGTAGTCTGTTACCAGATGTTTTGGAACTTTCAGCATCACTGAATTAATTATCTAAGTGGGCATATGTAAGTTTTTACCGCTGTATATATAATTTTGACCCTGCATTTCAGAAAACCCCAAATAAATAAAAACTTTGTGCATGGGATAAAAAAAATATATATATGTTAAAGATATATATTGTACAATCATTCTGCCATGGAAAAAGAAGATTTCAAACAAATCACTTAAAGCCCAATATTGCCATGATGATGACATTTCTGTCCCTGTATGTAAACTTCTGACCATTACATTTTCTCATCTCATTATCTCTAGCCGCTTTATCCTGTTCTACAGGGTCGCAGGCAAGCTGGAGCCTATCCCAGCTGACTACAGGCGAAAGGTGGGGTACATCCTGGACAAGTCGCCAGGTCATCACAGGGCTGACACATAGACACAGACAACCATTCACACTCACATTCACACCTACAGTCAATTTAGAGTCACCAGTTAACCTAACCTGCATGTCTTTGGACTGTGGGGGAAACCGGAGCACCCGGAGGAAACCCACGCGGACACGGGGAGAACATGCAAACTCCGCACAGAAAGACCCAGACCTTCTTGCTGTGAGATGACAGCGCTAACCACTACACCACCGTGCCGCCCCCATTGCATTATATGGAATATTTTCTGAATTCAACACTCTATTGTAGGATTCTAGAAAAACAACAACAACAAAATATTTAGGGTGCTAAGAGTTCAGTTCTTTCATAAAGCATACTTTCTGAGTCTTGCTATTTGAGTCCATGTTTAGTCTCTTACCTGTAATTAAGGGTGTCAGTGGGAAAAGGCTGATATGGACTCTCTGCATATTGGCAGATTGGTGTCGTCTTTTTCTGTTGACAGAGGGAAAAAAAACAATTCAGCCTCCGCCAGCAAAAAGAACCATGAAAAACCAAAAGAACAGCACTTCCTGAATGGCTCAGAGAGTGTCATCCTCCCTAAAGGGAGGTATTTATTCTTAATAGTACACCAATATTCTAACAGCAGTGTAACATCATCAGCAAAAATCTGAATTTCCAAATGGTTCTCATTTTCTTCCTTTTTTCATCAACTCCCCAAATGATTCTGTGCTGATCCAAACAGACATATGAGCACTCAGAGTATGTTGGGAAACACGAAGTCCAATTTTCACTCCACACATAGGACTGTGTTCAGTCAGTTTTTTACTGTCACATTGTTTTTCATCTCTCTAGCATGAATGGACAGCACTGTGTACTGATCAATAATGTCACCTCCAAAAACCTCCTGAAAGTTATCTTCAGCCGGAATTAAATGTATGAAGCTAAGGAAAGATGATAGATCGACAGGTTTACGTCAACACAGGACACCAATTGAATGAGTTGCCTTGTTCATTCAGAGTAAAGATGGAACTAGTCATCCTGAGAAAGCTTGGGTGCATCATTCAACACCTCTTTAAAGAAATAAACACTCATGTTTTCTGTAAACAGGTGATTAGAATGACAACAATGATCCTGTCCTTGTTTAGATTTATTTAAAGGTCACTGATAGGGAGTGGTCAAAGGTTAAAGGTCAGGATGTGTGTCAGTAAGTAAATTAAGCATTACAGAGACAAAAGAAGGTCAAATGCCAGAATACTATTGGAGGTACGTTGATGATGCCATAGTAATAATGCCTAATAAAATGGAAGCCTCTAAATTTCTGGATGTCCTAAATTGTTCCCACACCTCTTTAAAGATCACCATGGAAATTAAGAAAGACAGCATGCTTCCCTTTCTCGGCTTACAACTTCTCAGTAAGTCCTGTCACATCAAAACAAAAGCATACCTCAAGCCAACAAACACCAGGCTCCTTCTACACTATGAAAGTCACACTGACGGCAGTTATAAACGTGGCTTATTTAAAACAATGCTGGACAGAGCCTATCAACTATCATCCTCATGGTCCTATTTTAATGATGAATGTGACCGTTTAAAGAAAGTGTTCCTACGTCTGAAGTACCCATAAACCTTAATTGACACCATCAAAGGATTTGCTGATTCTAAACTTTGTAAACATCCGGGTACACTGGAAATTAAAGAACCGGACAAAAGCATCAGAATCACCATACCATTCAAGGACCAATGTTCAGCTAACATCGTCAGAAGGAGGTTACAGGACTTGGGTAACAAGATAAATATTAGAATCCAACCTGTATTCGTGAGCCACAAACTCAACAATGCACGAAAGTTGCAAGAAGAAAAAATACTGATCATGAATCAGCAACGGGTGGTGTATAGTTTCAAATGTGACTCTTGTCATGAGAGTTATATAGGTTACTAGCAGGTTACCCGGCGTTGCCCAGGTTTTGCAAAATTCTGGGTTGCCCCAGACTTCTTTGTCAAATTTGTTGAAGATCCATTGAGAAATGGTGACATTAACCCAAGACAAACAAAAATCCAAACATCCACCATCCAGGGGCCCACCAGGGACCCCCTGGGGCCCAAATATGGAATTTCTGAGTTCTGCCAAATTGTGGCTATCTCCTCTACCTACATGCCAAGTTGAGTGAAGATCTGTCAAAAAAGTTGCAAGAGGAAAAAACACTGATCATAAATCAGCAACAGGTGGTGTATAGTTTCAAATGTGACTCTTGTCATGAGAGTTATATAGGTTACTAGCAGGTTACCCGCCGTTGCCCGGGTTTTGCAAAATTCTGGGTTGCCCCCAGACTTAAATGTCAAATTTGTTGAAAAAATGTCAAGAGATGATGTTAACCCAAGACAAACAAAAATCCAAACATCCACCACCCAGGGACCCACCAGGGACCCCCTGGGGCCCAAATATGGAATTTCTGAGTTCTGCCAAATTGTGTCTATTTCCTCTACCTACGTGCCAAGTTTAGTGAAGATCTGTCTAGAGTTTGTGTTGATAAATATAACGTGAAAGGCATTGAGGGAGGGGGTGGATGGATGTTGTGCCCCCCAGGGAACTCCCTGGGGCCAATACATGAATTTTGTTTATATCTCCAAAATTCGGGGTCATCCCTGGACTGATTTGCCAAATTTGGTGAAAATCAGTTGAGAAATGGCGACGTTAGCTCAAGACAAACAAACAAAGAAACAAACTTTGCCACTTATTATATAGATACCTGTAGACACTTGCATGAGCGTATTGAAGAGCACAAAGGCATGTCTTCAAGCATCGGTAAACACTATAGGACGGCACATGGGATTGCACCTAAAGACATTAATAAGAACTTTGTTGTCTTGAGAAAGTGTCAGAGTAAATTCCACTGCTTATTGTATGAAATGCTTGACATTAGAGAAAGAAGACCAACTCTCAACATGCCACCAGACTCCCTATGGGCCAAACGTATTGTTTAGCATTATGCTAATCAAGCCATATATGTTTTGACATTGACTTAGCTTACAAACATGTGCTTGATAATAGTGTCCGAGCGACACCAAGCTCAGGCAAGCTCTTTTCCTTGATTTTTATTATACTTTGTTCTTTTAAATATTTACTTCTAAAATTGTGAACAATAACCTCACCCATAATCCTGAGTTGATGTTTTTGTTGTTGTTGGTATTGTTGTTGTTTAAACTTCTTTTTCATCATTTTACATGTGCATATGTTGCAATGAGCTTAAACCCTTTTATGCCATGTCTACCCAGTGAGAGCAATGCAGCAGCACTTTTGGTTTGTCCAGCTCTCTCACCTCCTTGTCTGTACACTCTGCTCAAATAGATCAGCTTCCAAAACATTCATGCCAACACTGCCACCATGCTTATCTCATCTCATCTCATTATCTGTAGCCGCTTTATCCTTCTACAGGGTCGCAGGCAAACTGGAGTCTATCCCAGCTGACTACGGGCGAAAGACGGGGTACACCCTGGACAAGTCGCCAGGTCATCACAGGGCTGACACATAGACACAGACAACCATTCACACTCACATTCACACCTACGCTCAATTTAGAGTCACCAGTTAACCTAACCTGCATGTCTTTGGACTGTGGGGGAAACTGGAGCACCCGGAGGAAACCCACGCGGACACGGGGAGAACATGCAAACTCCGCACAGAAAGGCCCTCGCCGGCCACGGGGCTCGAACCCAGGACCTTCTTGCTGTGAGGCGACAGCGCTAACCACTATACCACCGTGCCGCTCCACCATGCTTATCATGTCATAAATTGGTAATTAGCTGAGCTGAGTCTTTGCTCCACCTCAGCACAACTTCTTGAACTCAGTTGTAGTTGTGCTAGCTACAGTGGTGCTTGAAAGTTTGTGAACCCTTTAGAATTTTCTATATTTCTGCATAAATATGACCTAAAACATCTTCAGATTTTCACACAAGTCCTAAAAGTAGATAAAGAGAACCCAGGTAAACAAATGAGACAAAAATATTATACTTGGTCATTTATTTATTGAGGAAAATGATCCGATATTACATATCTGTGAGTGGCAAAAGTATGTGAACCTCTAGGATTAGCAGTTAATTTGAAGGTGAAATTAGAGTCAGGTGTTTTCAATCAATGGGATGACAGTCAGGTGTGAGTGGGCACCCTGTTTTATTTAAAGAACAGGGATCTATCAAAGTCTGATCTTCACAACACATGTTTGTGGAAGTGTATCATGGCACGAACAAAGGAGATTCCTGAGGACCTCAGAAAAAGTGTTGTTGATGCTCATCAGGCTGGAAAAGGTTACAAAACCATCTCTAAAGTGTTTGGACTCCACCAATCCACAGTCAGACAGATTGTGTACAAATGGAGGAAATTCAAGACAATTGTTACCCTCCCCAGGAGTGGTCGACCAACAAAGATCACTCCAAGAGCGAGGTGTGTAATAGTCGGTGAGGTCACAAAGGAACCCAGGGTAACTTCTAAGCAACTGAAGGCCTCTCTCACATTGGCTAATGTTATTGTTCATGAGTCCACCATCAGGAGAACACTGAACAACAATGGTGTGCATGGCAGGGTTGCAAGGAGAAAGCCACTGCTCTCCAAAAAGAACATTGCTGCTCATCTGCAGTTTGCTAAAGATCACGTGGACAAGCCAGAAGGCTATTGGAAAAATGTTTTGTTGACGGATGAGACCAAAATACAACTTTTTGGTTTAAATGAAAAGCATTATGTTTGGAGAAAGGAAAACACTGCATTTCAGCAAAAGAACCTATCCCATCTGTGAAACATGGTGGTGGTAGTATCATGGTTTGGGTCTGTTTTGCTGCATCTGGGCCAGGACGGCTTGTCATCATTGATGGAACAATGAATTCTGAATTATACCAGCGAACTCTAAAGGAAAATGTCAGGACATCTGTCCATGAACTGAATCTGAAGAGAAGGTGGGTCATGCAGCAAGACAATGACCCTAAGCACATAAGTCGTTCTACCAAGGAATGGTTAAAGAAGAATAAAGTTAATGTTTTGGGATGGCCAAGTCAAAGTACTGACCTTGATCCAATCAAAATGTTGTGGAAGGACCTGAAGCGAGCAGTTCATGTGAGGAAACCCACCAACATCCCAAAGTTGAAGCTGTTCTGTATGGAGGAATGGGCTAAAATTCTTCTAAGGACTGATCAACAGTGACCGGAAATGTTTAGTTGCAGTTACTGCTGCACAAGGGGGTCACACCAGATACTGAAAGCAAAGGTTCACATACTTTTGCCACTCACAGATATGTAATATTGGATCATTTTCCTCAATAAATAAATGACCAAGTATAATATTTTTGTCTCATTTGTTTAACTGGGTTCTCTTTATCTACTTTTAGGACTTGTGTGAAAATCTGATGATGTTTTAGGTCATATTTATGCAGAAATATAGAAAATTCTAAAGGGTTCACAAACTTTCAAGCACCACTGTATGTGACATCAGCACGGCACACAACCACTAACCTCAGCACGGTGGTGTAGTGGTTAGCACTGTCGCCTCACAGCAAGAAGGTTCTGGGTTCGAGCCCAGCGGCTGACAGGGGTCTTTCTGTGTGGAGTTTGCATGTTCTCCCCGTGTCTGCATAGGTTTCCTCTGGGTGTTCCGATTTCCCCCACAGTCCAAAGACATGCAGTAGGTTAACGTGGGGCGGCCTTGGGCTGAAGTGCCCTTAAGCAAGGTACCTGACCCCTAACTGCTCCCCAGGCGCTGTAGTATGGCTGCTCACTGCTCTGGGTGTGTGTGTGTGTGTGTGTGTGTGTGTTCACTGCTTCAGATGGGTTAAATGCAGAGGATGAATCTCACTGTGCTTGAGTGTGCATGTGACAAATAAAGGCTTCTTCTTCTTCTTCTTCTTCTTCTTCTAACCAGATGGAAACTATACTACAAAACCAACCAGCACCCGAATCACATCACAAATATTTTAATAAAAACATCTTTAATGGGGTTCGGGGTGAAGTTTGCCTTCAAGCCTTCTAGATTTGTTATGAGTTTATAAGTGTGAGAGTAATAAGGAAGTAATCAGAAAAAGAAAGGTATGATTGCCGTGGGCGGAAAGAGATGAAACAATAAAGGGTGGGGGATTGATGAGGTCTGGAAATAGTTAGAGCCGAATCACAGGACTGGATGAGGGTGGGAAAAACAGCGAGGGTGGAAGAACTGGAGGAGGTGGAGGACAAAAAAAGTGGAGGAGGAATCATACGAAAAGGAGGCCAATGAAGAAAAGCCAAGTATTACGTCACGGAAATGTTCTTAACTTGTAACAGATACAGCAGTTTTTAAATTGCTATTTTTACAACAAAGTTGGCTATAAAGGCTAAAAAACTGTCCCACAGCTGACTCCTTGTCTGGATGTTGTAATGCATAAAAGAGATATGAGCACAATAAACCTCCTGAGCTAAGAGCTCAGTGTTCCTCAGTGGTGACTAAATAAGTGCTGCGGTAAAGAGTTCAGCAGGTTATTACTTCATGCATGTGTCTGGATGGCAATATATGATCCATAAATAACAGCACAGATGATAACTAATCATAATGTGATAACGTAGCCTCATAGTAATCTCATACTAAAAATAGAGAGGATTTATTCTTTGAATATATATTGCTGGATGAACTAATAAGCAGGGAGGCACCCAGGACAAGAACAGTCCACTTGTTTCTCATTGACTCGTGAACAAGTGACTTAATGGACTGGATTTATATTCTTTTCTTTCTTTTTAGGTAACCTACATTTTTAGCTCCCATTCATTGACTGCAGAAATGACTACAGTTCCCGACAGTGTTTCTGTTTGTTTAAACATTCTCATTAAAGGAAACTGACATAGTTGTACTGTCATTGCTAACAGTCTGATCACATCCTGTATTGCCCTCTGTAGGTACCTGGGCAGTCACTTTTCTGTTTTTTTTTTTTATTACATATGGCAGTAAATATTACATATCATTGCAGCCATCGTATGTTTTAATTCACTCTTTCCCATAGATCTCATAGCAGATATACTTTAGTCACTTTTACAATTACAACACAGCCAGTTCAGCAAACCTTGTGAATGAAGCCATCTGTGCCCCAATAAAGAACACTCATTCAAAGTCACTTAGATCTTTTCTACTTGCCATCTTTTGATTTTTTTTCCCCCCATTTTCTTCCTAATTTGGTCATTTGGCTATTGCCACCCCAGCACATGACAGCCAGCGAGGGCGGGGCAAACATGTGCTTCTTCCAAAAACATGCAGAGCCAACAAATACATCATTTTCAATTTTACTCTCTAGACTCCTGACTATGGATGGCTGCGGTATCAGGATTCAAACTTCTAATCTCCCAATAGGGCGAGTGCTTTTCTTTTCCGCCACTTGGCAGCCTTCTTCTTTCTATCTTGATCCAAAAATCAGGACAATTGGTCCTGCAGTGCTAGTCTCAGCATTTTTATACATGCTACAGGACAGAGTAGGATGTTAATTGCTTAATTGTGTCATGTACAACATTTTTCGTGAGACACTTAGTTTAGAACATATGTACTAAAGTAGTTGTGTTTCTTCACTGATTTCTTCAGAGTTTTCTTTCATAAGTCTGTATGCTTTAATTATTTTTTGATTACATATACAGCTCTGGAAAAAATTAAGAGACTACTTCAAATTTTTCTTAAAGGAGAACTGAAGTCATTTTTAAACTTGCTTTATTTATTAATTAAACGTGTTATTCAATTATGTTTTCGGTTTTAGTAACCTTATATCATGACTCGTATTGGCAACTATCCATCTATCCATCCATTATCTCTAGCCGCTTATCCTGTCCAACAGGGTCGCAGGCAAGCTGGAGCCTATCCCAGCTGACTATGGGCGAGAGGCGGGGTACACCCTGGACAAGTCGCCAAATCATCGCAGGGCTGACACAGAGACAAACAACCATTCACACTCACATTCACACCTACGGTCAATTTAGAGCCACCAATCAGCCTAACCTGCATGCCTTTGGACTGTGGAGGAAACCGGAGCACCCAGAGGAAACCCACGCAGACAAGCATGTAAACTCCACACAGAAAGGCCCTCATCGGCTGTTGGGCTCGAATCCAGGACCTTCTTGCTGTGAGGCGACAGTGCTAACCACTACACCACCGTGCTGGTATTAGCAACTAATTGCAATTAAATATTATACTTATTGGCCTATTCAGTTCTTAACCATGTTGAATTTAGTTTGTTTGGTCCACGGTAGGCATCACTTATCTGCACGATCTTCACGAGACTTGTGCGTGACTTCGAAACGTGAAGTATGAGCCAGGTGTCAGTGCCGCCATTTTGAAAACTGTTTTCCAAATGAAATATTGCACAAAAATGAGTTTAAATGACAATTACTGTCTACTTTTTTCCAACTTTCCTGATTGCTATCAAAACAAACAAAACTTCCAGCTTGATTACATTAGCATTTGAAAGAGGGTGCGCGCGTCTTTTGACAACGTTGGCAGACGCTGGTCACTTTGATTTCCGCTGTACATTTTACTTCCATCCTACGATGTCTCACACAGGTCTCAACGAATCTCGTTTACGGCCATCGCTTTGACATATGGACTGATATATTACATAGCATATTTCAAACACTCATAACTTGCTATAGCAGTGACAAAATAGCCATCAAAAATGCATTCCTATATTTAATAAAATGAGAGAAATAGAATTTTGATAATAAAAATGTTCCTTCAGTTCTCCTTTAAATCAGCATTTCTATGTATGGCAGCCATTTCATTCCACTATCTGAGCTGGAATTCCAACACAAACACACCTCATATGAGGTACTGATTAGGTGATCACCTGAACCAAATCTTATTTAATGAGGAAAAGTATGAAAACCACTGCTATGGTCATCACTATCCTCTTGCAGTAGGACCAGTTTGGGTGATAAAAACAGTGCTGATAGTACCTTAAATTTAATTAGAATACAAAAATATCTATTCATCGTGCTAAAAGTTAAAAACAAAAGTTTTAAGTGAGAAAAAGAAGGATTTAATTCTGGCTTTACTGGCAAAGGGATGCAGTGAGCATCAGGTTGCTTCCATCCTCAAAATTTCAAAGATGACAGTTCATAAGAACAAGGTCAAGCAGCAGACATTGGGGACAATAAAGTTACAGACTGGCAGAGGGTGAAAACGACTCTCCACTGACCGGGATGATCATCAACTCCTTTGAATGTCACTCAACAATCATAGGATGACATCAAGTGACCTGCAGAAAGAATGGCAAATGGCAGCTGCGGTTAGGTGCACGGCAAGGACGGTTCGAAACAGGCTCCACTGGGCAGGGATGAACTCCTACAAAGCTAGAAAAAAGCCCTTCATCACTGAGAAGCAAAGAAGAGCCAGGCTAAGGTTTGCTAAAGACCATAAGGATTGGACTGTAAAGGACTGGTGGAAGGTCATCTTCTCTGATGAGTCCACCATTCAGCTTTTCCCATCACCTGGTCATCTAATGGTTAGACAGAGACATCTAATGGTTAGACAAGCCATAATGTCTTGTACCCATTGTGAAATTTGGTGGAGGATTGATGATGATCTGGGAGTGCTTCAGCAAGGCTGGAATTGGGCAGATTTTTGTTTGTGAAGGACACATGAATCAAGCCATGTATGAGGTTATCCTGGAAGAAAATTTGCTTCCTTCTGCCCTGACAACGTTTCCTAACGCTGAGGATTGGGTTTTCCAGCAGGACAATGCTCCATGCCACACAGCCAGGTCAATCAAGGTGTGGATGGAGGACCATAAGATCAAGACCCTGAACATCTCCAGCCCAATCTCCAGACCTGAACCCCACTGAAAATCTGGAATGTGATCAAGAAGAAGATGGATGGTCACAAGCCATCAAAACAAAGCTGAGCTGATTGAATTTTTTTGGAGTGGCATAAAGTCACTCAAGAGCAACATGAAAGACTGGTGGAGAGCATGCCAAGACACATGAAAGCTCTAACTAAATGTCAGGGTTATTCCACCAAATATTGACTTCTGAACTCATCCTAAATTGAAACATTAGTATCGTGTTGTTTAACATTGAATATGATCTTGATTTCTATGCATTATTCAAGGTCTGAAAACACTTCATCTTTTTTGTTATTTTGACCAGTTGTCATTTTGATGCAATGAAATGCTCTAAGTGACAATATTTTCCTGTGGAATTTAGTGGAAATGTTGTCAGTAGTTCATGGAATAAAACAAAAATGTTCATGTTCTTCAAACACATACCTATAAATCGTAAAACCAGAGTAACTGACAATTTTGCAGTGGTCTCTTAATTTTTTTTCCAGAGCTGTATTTGTAGTTGAGATTCTTTGCTTCATCAAGCAGTTGTACTTTGTGTTGTACAGTTCTGCATAAAATCTTCCCCCATTGGGACACACTGAACAACAACTAAGCTTGATAGATCGAACCATTTTTCGTATGTACAGGCACCTCCCAATGACGTCTTTAGCTTTCACTAAGGACTAATTTGATCATTTGGACAAGGTATATAAAGACAAGTCTGTGCTTAAGCATTCTACTGGCTAACTTTCTCTTCTCACATTTAGGCTAGTTTTATAGCGTACTGTATTTTAGCTAGCTTGCAAGATTTCTTTATTATAAAGATATGGCTTTAGGCTAATAATACATTTTTCATTAGTTCAGGAAGACAAAAGGCACAAACATGAAGGCGAGCATATTGGAGAACTAATTTGCCTAGTGGTTTAGCTAATAAATCCATGATAGATTCACCCCTGGTTTAACCGTCAAATACACAGGAAATATTATGGGTTTTTATTAGCTTTTAAAATGAGATGAGACTGCATTTGGTCAAGAATGGAAACACCCACACACATCTCTCTAGGACTATTACCCATATGCTACTCTAGGATGTTCACTTCATAAAAAAACACTAACAGTCCCTAAGTCCCTCACTGGGGTTAAAAAACGTAGAAGGAAGTGAGACTTCTGTTGTAATTATATTGGGGGGGGGGGGGGGGTTTACAGGCCATGTTCCCAGAATAATACTGAGTTCCTTTCCCATGGTCTCTGATACACATGGGACAAGGCAGGGAGCATGTAGCTCTTTGGGGTCATGCTTACAGTAATGACAGCACCCGGGAACACTTAGCCTGGCGGGAAACCGTAAATCATCATCAGCATAATCACTAATGTTATGACTGATACCTCATTGTTAATTAAGCGTCCTTCTAATGTAAATCTGAATCAAAAAGGGAAGAAAAATGAAGATGTACAATGTAGAAGATTTTCCAGTGTACGGAAGTGACAAGAGTACAAAAAAAAGAAGGCAAATCAAAAATATTAAATATGAAAGCAGTCCATGTGGAATTCTGAACTTCAGCATCTATATTTGTTGTGGTGCAGAAAACCCAGCCACAGTCTCCTGGTGAAGTGGGTTTGGAGAAGGAGGGAGAAATGTTTGGATAAAAACAGATGAATAAGGTGGTATGTTCACTGCCAAGTGGTAAAGGCAAGGGAAGTGAAAAGCACTTTCAATGAATTCCTTTCAGAGAAAAAAAGAGAGAAAGAGAACAGTGATGAAAGAACAGAACAAAAAGAGAGTGCAATAGAGAAAAACAGAGGGGGAGAAAAAAAGTAGGAGAAACTTGAGGATATGATGCATGCATGATGCGGATTATAGGCCGAATTTGACGTCAGTGTCAGGAAGGGGTCTTTTGCATGTGCACGGATCTCACCCTGCTCACGTTTGTAGGTCTGGCTGAAGTGAAAAGTGTAACCATAGCTAACTGGCTAACCTGTATGGGTGATTTCAGGCTTTCACAAAGCAGCTGACAAGAGCTGGCATAAACCAAAAGACACGGATCCAAAACACAGAGCAAGTTCTTAAAGGACCCCTTAATGTGTCATTTTTAAACCTTTAAAAAGTCTGTGTAGTATAATACAATGATTAATATGTTTTGGTCTCCAAGACAGTACTAAATCTCTGAGAAACATCGCTACATCCTTAACCTCATTAAAAATGTCACTGTCTGTGAATATATATGAATATGCAACTTGGAAATACATCCATATCCTCCAGCTGCCTCAAAGTTACCCAGCTAGTTAGATGCTACTAAAGTACCTTGTGTTTGTCAGGAAATTCTGGGATTTCAGTACCTGAGTCTTGATCTGGCATATTTTCAGTTATTCATTGAGCCAAAAAGCCCAGTAATAAGCCAAAACTGTCAAGGAATACCATAACAATTAAGATTTTCTCCTCACCAACATGACTTATCAAGCTAGCTAGCTAGCTAGATGATGGTAAACTAGTTCACATTTGTCACAGGTTATTCTAGGATTTCAGTATCTGACTAGATTTGTCATATTTTCAGTTTTTTCCAAGCCTGTCCACATAGTGTAACAATCAACTGATATTGTAATTGATATTGGAACAATCAACAACTGCAACAATTCCTTTAGCAACATTAGTTAGTGAGTCTGCTAGAAAGGTGCTAGTAAACTAGCTTGCATTATTCATAGGTAGACACACAAAAAAGTGGATTTCATTATCTGAGTCTCAAATTATAATGTCATATTCTCGTACTTAATATTTTGTTAAACAATAACATTAGCTAAGTTCAATAGCTAGCTTAGTACATCATTACTGCAGGTAAAAGTTTGCAGGGAGCCTACATATGAAGTTTTATCTATCTATCTATCTATCTATCTATCTATCTATCTATCTATCTATCTATCTATCTATCTATCTATCTATATATATATATATATATATATCAGGGGCGATTTCTCAGAGACAACAAGGGAAGCCGAGCTTCCCCTAAAATTCTCTCCCCAAACTGCGGCGTCTACGACGTTGAATTCTCATTAAAACAATAACTTGCATAACATAATATATGCCCAAGATTGTATTTATGTTCATAACTATCCTGTAACTTATTTGAGTGATGTCTGACGAACTTGCAGTTCGCTACGAGAATCACCTTTGCTGCCAGGCTGTAACCTTTCTTATTTCAATGGGCTCTATGGACTGGCAGCAGTGTTGCCAGATTGGGCGGTTTTAAGTGCATTTTGGCGGGTTTTGAATATATTTTGGGATGGAAAACGTCAGCAGTATCTGGCAACACTGACTGGCAGCTGGGTATCCGTTGCAGTCTACGAGACGGCTCTGAACAGCCAATTTCGGCTAGTTGTTATTGGTTAAAATCAGCAAAATCGTCACTTCCAGGGAAGCCGGGCTTCTCTGGGACTAAACGAGACAGTGGGAGGGACAAGAAGCCGGGCTGATAAAGGATTATTGGAGGTAGTGTTTGAAAGACATGAGGAGGGCGGTACTTCGGCGAGAAACACGGAAGTATGATCAGTCAGTCCCTAGCGGATGTCGAGAAAGTGCAGTCGTGTGCCAAAGTGCTGTCCGAATTTCTTTTCATATAAACGGTTCTTCTCATTGATGTCTCTGTACATTACTCTGTAAATAAATGTAAATATTACTTCTTGTGCTCTGTTAACTTTCATCCATTCTATCAGTTTGATCATTCGTGAATTCACGCGTTTATTTCATTTGTAGTTCAATCTGGTTGTAGGCTAGCTTGAGCCTTATTGGGATCTGCAGTGCTAGCTGCTAACAGAAATTGGTGAAGTCTCTGGAAAGCACAACCAGCTGGTATGACAGGGTCACAGACCATTTTCTGGAAAAGGAGCGGAGGGCAGAATTTGTGTATAAATAGTGTTCATGTTCATGAATCTGAAGTGTGTATATTGTTCAGTAATGTTAAGAGAATGGTGGGCTCTGTGTTATAGGTTATACCTGGGTATAATATTCAAGGTTCTGTGTGTTGCATAGCCTACCTGGTTATGAATTTCCAGACTGTGTTGCAAAAGATGTTCAAGGATGTGTTGCACAGCTGGGTGTTGTGTTAAAGACTCTGTGTTGCATATCAGGGTATGATGTTCAAGGCTCTTCATTGAATAGCCAGTGATTTTTGGATGTTTGATATTTTTGATTAAGGATATGAGGCACTAGCCTGGCAAGCCAGACTATAACATGAAATGTACAAGCAAAAATACTTTCTGCCACTAGGTAGGGTTGTCTAGTTCACTATGCTAATGGGGCACACCTTTCTATGCTTTGATATCCGGCCTACAGGTTTTACGATGAATGCGTAAAATGGGCTTCCCCTGTTTTAAAAACCAGCAGCCGCCACTGATATATATATATATATACACGAGGGCCTTTCTGTGTGGAGTTTGCATGTTCTCCCCGTGTTTGTGTGGGTTTCTTCTGGTTCCTCCGGTTTCCCCCAAAGACATGCAGGTTAGGCTAATTGGTGGCTCTAAATTGACCATAAGTGTGAATGGTTGTTTGTGTCTGTGTGTCAGCCCTGCAATGACCCGGCGACTTGTCCAGGGTGTACCCCGCCTCTCGCCCATAGTCAGCTGGGATAGGCTCCAGCTTGCCTGCAACCCTGTAGAACAGGATACGCGGCTACAGATAATGGATGGATGGATATAAGACCATACAGAACTTTCTGGAACTTGTTTGAAATTTGTTTTTTAGCTAAGTAATAAGCCTCTGTTTAAATAGTTTAAAAATTACTTTTGCACTATGCTAGCACATTTGATATCTACATAATTGCCAACAGTTATTCTTCAAAAATTACCCATTCTAAATAGCATATATATGTGTGTGTGTGTGTGTGTGTGTGTGTGTGTGTGTGTGTGTGTGTAGGAATATTTTAAAAAGAGATCATAAAGCAGAAAAATCCCACGCAACCTAATACCTGATGTAAAGCAAAATCATGATCAATATTTAATATACAGTACAAAGATGCTAAGTGCTTGTTTCTCCACTAAAATATAATAATTTTCTGCATTTACATCAGTCTGTGTGCTCATATAGAACAGAAACACTGGCAATTAACAGTGCTGGAGTACTCAAGTGTTAGAGTGTGTGTGGGTGTTTGTGTGTATACTGTCTATGCTGATGGGAATCTCCTGCCTGCTTGACCCTTCCCACCATCCTGGTTCCTGACTAACACACTCAAACGTGACATAGCGAATGTATCCCATCATTCCCACACAACAACCTACTGCTTGAGGATACGCTGTTTGTATATATATGTGTCTATGTGCAACCTTTTACACTGTGCTTAACCACTCTGGTGCTGTTGTCATCTCCTGTGGGATTATCTTTATATACATCAGTATGTCAGTTTGTTTGATTTCAACATCTGGCAGTGATGTTCTGCCCTGGTGTGTTGGGAAAGAAAGGAGTGTGTGTAGAGGGGAGGCATTTTAGCATTAAAGGTCTCCCAGGGAAAAAACATGACATCTTTGAGTCAGGAGAAGAGAAACGGACCAACAGAGAGAGAAGCAGTATCAGATTTTCCTTCACACACAGCTGGAGGGCTTTAACTTCCTGTGAGAAACATGTGAGAGACGGACGCAGAGCACCACCACAACACTCATACACCCACACACATGCTTAACACACTCAAAACACTCAGCCATGCTGTGTAAAAATGGAGCCTGAAAATCCCTGTCTGACACACTGCAATTCTTAGGTACACAACAACTTCTTTTGCTGACGTCCTTTGGTAACAATTCAGTTGTTCCCAGAAAAGTTAACTTGTGGTCATTTAATCATATTGGGAACTCACAGATGTTTGAATTTACCAACCTGCGGTTGTATTTTTCGATGACTGGCCAATTTGTAGCTCCTACAAAATAGGTTTATGCACTTTTAGAAATGGTGATGTGGTTAAGTTGTCTTTGCGTTTGGCCTTTTTTTTCTGCTGAATGTTCATAAACACAAGAACTGGCCCACACAGGAGCCAACAAATCTTGGGGATCTAGTTTATGTTCCACATCGAGAAGCAACTAGAATGGTCATAATAACAACAATAACAGCAACTGCATTTACAACACTGTTATGGTAAACATTACATTTATGACAGTGAAAATTTTTCACCATGATGAAGTATAAAATTACAGTACCAGTCAATAGTTTGGACCCCACACTCATTCATAGGTTTTTCTGTATTTTGACTACAACCCCAATTCGAGAAAAGTTGGGACACTGTAGCCTGGCAAGCCAGACTAAATGTGAATATTTAGTCTGGTCTCGGTCGTAGACATTTCCGAAGGGTGTGGGTAGGAACAACCCGTTGTCTTTCAAACTGTCTCTGTGCGTATAGGCCAACGCTCTGACCAATCAGCGCCACAGTGACTGTGATGTAGTCAGAGCGACAGAAAGCAGTGGGGGAGGGTAAACAAACAGGGCGAGACAATTACCACCATAGGGTTTTCACTTAGCCCCATCCTTTTGGCTACCAGCAGAGCCAGCTGGTAGATCAGACTTTTGCCATAGCTGGTCGGCAAAACAGCGAAAACGTCCTTCTTGAAAAGGAATGAGCGGAGAGCCTCTTCCTGCTCATGTTTCAATGAAAACTCCAAGTCTAATTCTTCTAAAACTGATTCCAAAGCGGAGTCAAACGAGCGCTGTTCAATAACCGTAGCCATCTTTCCTGTTGTGCTTTCTCCAGCGTCGTGCAGCCTTGTCACTCCTGCAAAAGCCTGCCCAAAGAATCCAAACAAAAACCTTGCGTTGATTTGATGCCTGGGGTGTGTTGTTGATATGGTCCGAGGCTAGACCCACTCGTAGGCAAAAATATTTTTGGCCGCTAGGCGGGTGGGTCTAGTTTACTAGGCTAGGGACACTGTGTAAAACATACGTAAATAAAAACAGAATGTGAAGGTTTGCAAATCATGGAAACCCTATATTTCATTGAAAATAGTACAAAGACAACATATAAAATGTTGAAACTAAGAAATCGTATTGTTTTTTTGAAAAATATAAGCTCATTTTGAATTTGATGTCAGCAACACATTTCAAAAAAGTTGGGACAGGGGCATGTTTACCACAGTGTTGTATCACTTTTACTTTTAACAACACTCTGTAAACATTTGGGAACTGAGGAGACCAATTGCTGTAATTTTGAAAGAGAAATGTTGTCACATTTTTGCCTGATATACAATTTCAATTGCTCAACAGTTTGGAGTCTCCTTTGTTATATTTTGCACTTCATAATGCGCCAAATGTTTTAAACAGGAGACAGATCTGGACTGCAGGCAGGCCAGTTTAGCACCCGGACTCTTTTACTACAGAGCCATGCAGTTTTAATATGTGCAGAAAGCAATTTAGCATTATCTTGCTGAAAGAAGGAAGGTTTTCCCTGAAAAAGATTTTGTCTGGATGGCAGAAATCTGTATATATCATTCAGCATTAATGATGCCTTCCCAGATGTACAAAATACTTTGCAAACCAAAAACCTAATTCTTTGCAATTTTACATTGAGGAACATTATTCTTAAATTGTTGCACTGTTTGCCTCTCTTTCACAGAGCAGTGAACCCCTCCCCATTTTTACTTCTGAGAGACTCCGCCTCTCTGGGATGCTCTTTTTATACCCAATCATGTTACTGACCTGTTGCCAGTTAATCAAATATATATATATTTTTTTTAGCATTACGGAACTTTTTCAGTCTTTTGTTGCCCCTGTCCCAACTTTTTGGAAATGTGTTGCTGACATCAAATTCAAAATGAGCATATATTTTTCAAAAAACAATACAAATTTCTCAGTTTCAACATTTGATATGTTGTCTTTGTACTATTATCAATGAAATACAGGGTTTCCAAGATTTGCAAATCTTCACATTCTGTTTTTATTTGTTTTACACAGTGTCCCAACATTTTTGGAATTGGGGTTGTATTTTCTACATTGTAGAACAATACTGAAGACATCAAAACTATAAAATAACAGATGGAACATAGATGGAATTATGTAGTAAACAAAAAGTGTTAACAAAAAAATGTTTTATATTGCTGATTCTTCAGAGTAGCCACCGTTTACCTTGATGACGCTTTGCACACTATTGACATTATCTTAACCAGCTTCATGAGGTCGTCACCTGTAATGCTTTTCAATTAATAGGAGTGTCTCATCAAAAGGTAATTAATGGATGAGTTTCTTGCTTCTTAATACGTTTGAGGTCAAACAGTAAAGAGTAAATCATAAAAATACAGTAAATAGCCCTATTCCTTTCTTTGGCTCTTGCATCTTTGTAGACGGTCTTAGCAGCTGCTTGCGGATGCACGACAAGTACGTTCATGACTGATTCTGCCGATGTTGGAGAGGCACAGACAATTGCATTTGTGGCAGGGGAAGATCGGTCCATCAGGAGTGGAGGATGATGACACTCTGTCTTTTCTGCACTGTCACTTTGCCTCGTGGTCACTGCGCTGCTGTCTCTCGTATGCCGAGGCTTCCTTGTGGATTGCTGCCCTCCATCTGCTTCTGTCGGTGGCTATTTTCTCCCAAGTGTCGGGGTTTATCTGATGATTCTTCATGATATCTTTGCAGACATCCTTGAAACGGAGTTTGGGACGTCCTCGATGTCGTTTGCCTCCAGCCAGAGCGCCAAACAGGAGCTGCTTGGGGATGTGGGAGTCCTCCATCCACCTGACATGACCCAGCCACCTCATCCGCCTTTTGCTCAGGATGGTTGCAATGGACGACTGGTGAGACATCTTGAGCACTCCGGTGTTAGGCGCTTGGTCCTGCCACTTGAAGCCAAGGATTTTCCGGAGACAGCAAAGATGAAAGGTGTTGAGTTTTTGCTCCTGACCCTTGTACATAGTCCACATCTCTGATCCATACAGAAGGGCACTCAGCACGCACACCTCATACACATAGATTTTCGTCTTAGTGGTGAGGTACTTGTTTTGCCAGACTCTCTTTGTTAGCCTGCTGAAGGAGGTGGCTACTTTGCCTATTCTGCAGTTGATTTCCTCATCCAAGGAGACAGAGGTAGTGATGGTGGAGCCCAGATAACAAAACTTCTGGACAGTGTCAAGGGGCTTGTCATCAAGTCTTATTGGCTCTTGTGTGTCGTCAGGTGTGCCTTGATGGAGAACAACAGTTTTCTTCACACTCACAACCAGGGAGAAGGCCTTGCAGGTCTCGTTCAGGCTGTTGTTCATCTCCTGAAGGGTGGTGGGGTTGTGAGCAACAAGTGCAGCATCATCTGCAAACAGCAGGTCACACAACTTTGTCTGTCGGATTTTGGTTTTGGCTTTGAGACAGTCGAGGTTGAACAAAGAGCCATCAGTCCTCCAGTGTAGGAGTACATCCCCTTCAGAGTTCTGAAATGCTGTTTCTAGCAGTATGGCAAAGTAAATACCAAAGAGGGTAGGAGCCAATACACACCCTTGTTTGACCCCGCTTCTAATTTCAAAGGCCTCTGATTTTACTCTGTCAAACTGGATTGTGGCTTTCATTCCATCGTGGAAGGAGGATATGAGCTTCAGTAGGGTTGGTGGGCATCCAACAGCTCTGAGAACTGTATACAATTCAGATCTGCTGACCATGTTGAACGCCTTGGTTAGGTCGACAAAGGCGATGTGGAGGGGCTTCTGTTGTTCATGGCACTTCTCTTGCAGTTGTCTCAGGGAGAAGATCATATCAGTTGTAGCGCACTTTGAGCAGAAACCACACTGGCTTTCAGGTAGCACTCTCTCAGCTAGTCACTGTAGTCTTGTAAGGATGACATGAGCAAAGGCCTTTCCTGCAATGCTGAGCAAGGAGATGCCACCATTTACCTTGAAGATGCTTTGCACACTATTGGCATTATCTTAACTAGCTTCATGAGGTAGTCACCTGCAATGCTTTTCAATTAATAGGAGTGTCTCGTCAAAAGGTAATTAATGGATGAGTTTCTTGCTTCTTAATATGTTTGAGGTCAAACAGTAAATAGTAAATAATAAAAATACAGTAAATAGCCCTATTCCACAACTGTAGTAAACAATATTATGTCAAGAACTGCTCAACTAAGTAAAGAGAAACAACATCCATCATTACTTTAAGACATGAAGTGACTTTTAATTAATAAAACTCATAAAATAAACATTGAATTAGAAGGTGTGTCCAAACTTTTGACTGGCACTGTATATCAAAGCACTGTTGGATTTATGAATATGATTGGTCAGAAGGTGTTGATTAATTTGCTATGACAGCAGATCTGACTGTCATGCCAGCTCTCAAATTATATATTTAGATTTATGGGATTTGGCAGATGCCTTTATCTCGAACAACTTTATCTCATTTATACAACTGAGCAGTTGAGGGTTAAAGGCCTTGCTCAAGGCCACTCATATCAAATGACATGCTATCATTTCTATAGTCACTTACACAGACTTGTTTTGCAAGTGTTTCGAATAAATAGAATAAAAACACATGTAACTGTTGATATAGTGAAGTTTTAGTTTTCTTTATTTATGTATGGGGACAGGGCGGCACGGTGGTGTAGTGGTTAGCGCTGTCGCCTCACAGCAAGAAGGTCCTGGGTTTGAGCCCCGGGGTCGGCGAGGGCCTTTCTGTGTGGAGTTTGCATGTTCTCCCCATGTCCGCGTGGATTTCCTCCGGGTGCTCCGGTTTCCCCCACAGTCTAAAGACATGCAGGTTAGGTTAACTGGTGACTCTAAATTGACCGTAGGTGTGAATGTGAGTGTGAATGGTTGTCTGTGTCTATGTGTCAGCCCTGTGATGACCTGGCGACTTGTCCAGGGTGTACCCCGCCTTTCGCCCGTAGTCAGCTGGGATAGGCTCCAGCTTGCCTGCGACCCTGTAGAAGGATAAAGCGGCTAGAGATAATGAGATGAGATGAGATGTATGGGGACAAGGTCACTGAAGGAGTAGTACCTTTCTGGTCGGCCATTGTTACTTTGGTGTCCCAGACTGGTCTCCCCATACCAGCGGTATGTGATGTGCAAAACAGGGCCAAATTGTCATCAGCAAGTGGCCCAATTTATCTAGCCTCTCATATACCGAGGACCATCCACAGTGGCTCTCAGCACCGCCCCAGTGTTGCAGAATGCAGCGGATCTATGGGAGTAAACCCAGACAGAAAATCCCGGGAGTATTTGCGTCACCCCAGATATTTTTAGCAACTTGAAAACTTGATGATGATATCCAATACCAGCTCCATGGTTCAAGCCCGTGCTTCAATTCCACCTTCTACCGTGTCTGTCGATGCCTCCGTGACATCTTATGACGACAGTTACCCAAACCCTATGAGGAGGTCACTGTCTGAATGCCAGCCTGGGAAAGGTCTTATGCGTCCTGGTAAAACTCTTACCATAGGACAGCTAAATTGTTGAACTCTTTCGACTTTGTCATCCAAAGAGGAACTAAGCTTCCTAATGTGCCGCTTCAACACCCCTATAGTGTGCATCCAAGAACATCATTTTGTTAACGAGGACGACTCTCTGGACATCGTAGCCCACAATCTAGGTGCAATGAAGCTGTTTACCACCTCAGCTTCAAGGAATGCCCAGGGCATAGCTATTCACAGAGTAGGAATAGCCATCCTATCCTCATTTATTCCTCTACTCACCACCATTAGGAAAGTGCTGGAAAGAATCATGATTGCCGTTTTCAAAGGCAACCCTAAGCTCCATGTCATATCATGCTACTCGCCCCATAACGTCAGTCCAGAGGAAGAGGTCCTGCAGTTTTACTGCTCCTTACGGGATACAGTTGCCTCTGTACCCGCTCATGGTTTCCTTACAATTGGGGGTGACTTTAATGCCCAAGTGGCAGCATGCCATTCCTACCATAGAATTGGGAATCGGAATGGAGAACTACTGACTGAATTTGCTCTCAAGCACAGTCTCATTATCACTAACACCTGTTTTCAAAAGCCCAGGCATAAACTTTGGACTCATAGGTCACCAGGAGGATATCTATCTCAAATTGACTTTATTCTTTGTCGTAAGCGCTGGAGCAACAGTGTTAAAGACTCTCAAGCTCACTCATCATCTAACCCCACTGGCAGTGACCATAGAATCGTTACCGTGTCTACCAAACAAACTGAGTTTTCATTCAAGCTGTCATCGATGAAAGAAATGGCTCAACTGGTCTTCTTTAACCTCAGATCCAGATCTCGCCATGTCCGTTGATGCGTCAATAACCAAAGAGCTTGAAAAGCTTCCTGAAAATGATCGATCTTATTCATCCTTCATTGAAGTGTGTAACAAAGTTGGTTTGACCCTTCTTCCCAAAAAACAATTCGAAGAGCCACCAATATCTGATTATCCTGTTATTGCGGAAGCACGCCAAGCCACCATTGATGCCACCATTCAATCCACTTCATCTGCCCAGGCTGCTCTTGCTTCTACATACATAAACCAAGAGGAATCAAGGATTCAAGCCATCCTTTCACAGTTTGAACATAACAACGTCAGGTCAGAGACGAAAAGTGCATGCAACCTGGTGAAAAAGCTGTCCAACAAGTCTTCACATCCAGTGTTTATCCAAGGCGAAGACCGCTTATCACTCTGGAAGAACCACTTTCAACGACTGCTGTCACCAGTTAGTCTTCAATCTAACAGTCCAACTGAGATCACCCAAGTGTTTGAACTCAATGAGGAAATCGCCACTGGTCCATTCAGTCGACTTGAGATTGATACTGCTGTTGTCGATATGAAATCTGGATGGGCACCTGGGATGGACGGCCTGCCTATTGAATTATGGAAACTTCCAAATGTCAGAGATTTCCTTCTCATGTTTTGCAATAACACTCTAGCAGGAAACAGACCCAAGGAGTGGGGCCTAGCAGGCATCATTCCTATTCCTAAGAAAGGCAACCTGACATTGCCTGACAACTATAGAGGAATCAGTTTGGCTCAGATTGCTTCTAAGGTTTATAACAGACTGTTACTCAACAGGTTGAGGCCAGTAATCGACAAATGTTTGTGTCTAAATCAAAATGGCTTCCGACAACTACGCTCTACTAGTGCACAGATCCTAGCTCTCCGTTGCATCATCGAAGAGCTTATGAACCATTATAAAGAAGGCATCATAGTTTTCCTTGACTTTAAGAAGGCTTTTGATTCCATCAGGCGTGAGACAATGTTCTCCATTCTACAAGCTTATGGCATCCCTCTTACCATGGTCGATGCAATCCGGGCGATGTATGTTGAAAATTCTGCAGTGGTCATAACTCCAGACGGTTTAACTGAAGAGTTTTCCATCAATTCAGGCATCCTTCAAGGGGACCCTTTAGCTCCCCTGCTCTTCATCATTGTCCTAGACTATGGACTGCGTCTAGCAATCCGCTTGGATGATGGCCTCACACTCAAACACCGAAGAAGCTCTCGCCATCTTGCTGTCCATCTAGCTGACCTCGACTTCACCGATGATATTGCTCTGTTAGAGGACTCTGTGAGCTCTTGCAAAGATCTTCTACACCAAGTAGAATTAGCTGCCCAATCAGTTGGCCTCCAGCTAAATGCAAGCAAAACTAAATGGATGCATTTTAATCCTTCATCAGATCAATCTCTCCATGCATTGGATTGCTCTGAAATCAAGAAGGTAGAAGACTTCCAATATCTTGGCAGTTGGACAAACACTGCGTATGACATCAACACTAGAAAGGCCAAAGCTCAGGGTGCCCTTAATTCTTTAGCCAAGGTTTGGGCTTCCCCTCTCTCTAGAGAAACAAAAACCAGGGTCTTTAAGTCCTTGGTCGAATCTATCCTTCTGTATGGATCTGAGTCATGGTCTCTTACTAAAGCACAAGAGAAGTCTCTAGATGGCACCTACACATGTATGCTTTGCAAAGTTTTTGACATCAGTTGGAACGTACATTGGACAAATGGCGCTCCAAATCACTCCATCCTGAAATGGCGGCCGCTGAGTTTCTCCAAAACGCTAGACCGCTGTCTACCAGCTTCGTCCTGACTGAGATTAAAAGTGAACTCGCTTTGATTGAGCAACTTATTTCAGTCCTTCTACAAAAACAAGCTGATCTTGGTGCACGTCTTACCTTTTTGGATGATCCACGGCTACCTGGCCCGCCCACGCTGGATACTACTCTGACCCCCATCCCAGGTTGCTCTTCCTGGTCTATGGTGGCTGGTGGTAGGACTCGCTGCTCTCCTCCTCCGGTCTCAGCTTGCCAGGCCGGGATTGCTGTGGAGTTAGATCTCAACAACTCTTTTGCTCCTCTCGCAGATCTCCCCACGTCGCCTGCCCCACGGCGGAGTGGATTTGAACATCCGGAGGACCAGGATCGAGAGACATGCCCCTCGTCCATACCGCCTGCTTTCCTCCCGGGACGACCAGCTCTTTCCTCACCGCCGCGTCAACATGGAGTCCGCAAGGCTACCTCCAAGCGAAACAGGTCTCCAGGCAGCGACGTTTCAAGTCCTGTGCATGGCTCTGATAAGCGGCTCAGAGTCTCTTCATCTCCAATGGTGGCTGCATCAGTTGCTACAGTTTCCCTCTCTCCGACGGTTTGTATTGGCCTCCGCTCCTCGGGTCCGTCTGACAGTCTGTCTGTTGCTCCGTTGCCTCCAGCGAGCAGTACCCTTGTCGACTCTGCCGACACTGACTGTTTTCAACATCCTCCTTACACTACTATCCACTTTAACCGTGATATTCTGTGTAATCCTGAAATTCTCATTGTTGGTGATTCGATTGTCAGAGACCTAATTATTCCTAGTGCTATCACTTACTGTATCTCGGGGGAAGGGTTATTGACATTTCTCAACTCATTCCCTCACTACTTGACCGACATCCTTCTATCAACATTGTCATTGTCCACGTGGGAACAAATGACGTCATGGCCAGAACCTCTATCAAGCTTCAGGACGAGCTGGAAACTTTATGTCTCACCATAGAAAGTCACGGAAAACGCTGCATCATGTCTGGCCCGATCCCATTCAACTCCAGTCACTCTGAACGTTTCAGCAGGTTGTACAGTCTCCATACCTGGCTAAAGAATTTCTGCAGTGCAGCTGGTCACGATTATATTGCTAATTTTGATATATTCTGGACAAAATCTAGTCTTTATCGATCTGATGGTGTGCACCCAAATAAACTGGGTCTCCTACAGTTAACCACTAACTTTATTCAGTTTATTGCTTTCAGTACACCTTGACATGCATCACAGCATGACCCAATTCAGTTCATAAATACACCTAGCTCTAGTATGGGTCCTGCTGATTCTTGTTGCTCTCCCTCTCCTGTTTTAGCACTTGGGGATCAATCTGCACTGGTAAAGTGTAGTTCCCCTCATCATCTGCAGATGGCCCTTCTAAATATCAGATCGCTCCGTGATAAAACATTTCTGGTAAATGACATTATCACGTCCCATAAGTTAAACTGTATTTTTCTTACTGAAACATGGCTTGATTCCTCAGGTAACTATGAACTTCTTGAGGCATCACCATCTGACTTTTCTTTTGCACACTGCTCTCGTTCACATCAGAAAGGGGGAGGTGTAGCAGCCCTTTTTTCTCATGTGCTACCCTGTAAGACTGTTTCTTTTGGTACTTTCCCTGCTTTTGAATATTTAGCTCTGAGACAATCTAACAATTTTCTTATAGTCACAGTTTATCATCCACCACAGTATAGAGTGGGTTTTATTTCTGAGTTTGGGGATTTTTTATCTAATATCGTGACAAGGTATGATTGTATTCTTATCTCTGGTGACTTTAATATTCATGTTGATAACATGGCTAACTCTTTTGCGATTCAGTTCATAGATCTGTTGACATCTTTTGAGTTCATACAACATATTTCTGCTCCTACTCACAGCCACGGCCACACCTTAGACCTGGTTATTTCAAAAGGCCTAGAAATCTCTATAAATGGCACCTTAGATGTTGGTTTTTCTGACCACCTCTGTATATTTTTCAGTGTTTCCTGGCCGACGACTAGATATGTATCCGGTGTGAAAACACTCTTAAGGCGCAGGATTAGGGAAGACACCTCAGATAAATTTATTATGACTTTTAATGCTGCTCGGTCATGTGACCTCAGCCAGGTATCTGTTATGCCAACTCCTATCTCTCCTATGGGTTCTGTATGTGACTCTGCTGTATCCCCCTGTTGTGACACCTTAGTCAATTCTTTCAACTCTTCTGTCACACGTATTATGGACAGCATTGCGCCATTGCAAATTAAGACTATTTCAGGTAAACGTAGGTCACCCTGGAGAACATCACAGAATATCAGCACCTTTAAAAGAACCTGCCGCTTTTATGAACGAAAATGGCGTAAATCTAAACTGCAGGCTGATTTTGTAAATTATAAGAATCATATTCTTATGTATAACAGTGAACTTAAAAAAGCTCGAAGGCAGTACTTCTCTCAGATTATTGCTGAAAATTCAAATAACTCTAAAATACTGTTCAATACTATTGATAAACTTACCAACCCTCCACTTACGATTCCCACAGAACTTCATTCTGTAGAGAAGTGTAATGAGTTTGCAACCTTTTTCAGTGAAAAAATTTTAACTATCAGGAGCAATATCAAGATACCCTCTCATACTGATGCCAGTTACCTTTCTCCAAGCCGATCTCTGCTTGTTAGCTCAGCCTGTCTCCCCAGTTTTACTCCTATTCATCAAGGTGAGTTAGGAGAGATAGTTCAACAGCTAGGTTCTGCTACCTGCTCACTTGATCCGTTACCTACCAAGCTGCTCAAACAGGTTTTCAGTTGTTTAGCTAGTGACATTCTCAATATTGTTAATACGTCTCTCCTATCTGGTACTTTCCCTTCTTGTCTTAAACATGCGTTGGTTACTCCTCTACTAAAAAAACATACCCTTGATCCCTTGGCTTGTGAAAGTTATAGGCCCATTTCTAACCTACCTTTTTTAGGTAAAATTCTTGAGAAGGTTGTTTACAAGCAGCTTTACTCTTATCTGTCTCATAACACTCTCTTCGATGCCTATCAGTCTGGATTCCGTGTGAATCATAGTACAGAGACTGCTTTGGTCAGAGTTATAAACGATTTCAAAATTGCCACTGATAACCATAAAGTATCTGTTCTTGTGCTTCTTGACTTAAGTGCTGTGTTTGATACTGTGGATCACATTATTTTAATTCAACGCCTGCAAGATCTAATTGGCATTCGCGGTACAGCTCTTGCCTGGATCTCTTCTTACTTAAATGGGAGATCTTTTTCTGTCACTATTAACAATTTCTGTTCTGACACTATGGACATCTCTTATGGGGTACCTCAGGGGTCAATCCTTGGCCCTCTGCTTTTTAATTTATACATGTTACCACTTGGGTCTATCATCCGGTGCCATAATATTTCGTATCATTCATATGCAGATGACACCCAACTTTACATTTCTTTTTCCCCTGACGACCCCAGTCCAGTAAATGACCTAATTAGTTGCATATCTGACATTAAAAACTGGATGGCTCAGAATTTTCTGTTGTTAAACGACAGCAAGACTGAGATTTTAGTTGTAGGCCCTAAGGCTCGCAGAGAACATCTTTGTACCTTTTTTACCCCCCTTCTGGTAAAACCTTGTGATGATGTCAGAAATCTGGGTGTGACCCTCGATTCCGATCTTAATTTTGAAAAACATATATCTCTTATTACTAAGACAGCCTTTTATCACCTGAGAAATATCTCTAAGGTACGTGGCTTCCTGTCTTTTCAGGACTCTGAAAAGTTAGTACATGCTTTTATTTTCAGTCGCCTTGACTATTGTAACTCCCTGTATGCTGGGCTTACCAAACAGGCGTTTAACAAACTCCAGCTGATTCAAAACGCAGCTGCCAGAACACTCACAAGAACATCTAAATTTGACCATATCGCTCCGATTCTGAAATCACTTCACTGGCTCCCTGTAAAACAAAGAATCCAGTTCAAAATACTTCTGATCACTTTTAAAGCAGTAAATGGCCTAGCCCCAACCTATATCTCTGACATTATCCCTCACTATGATCCAACTCGTTCTCTCAGGTCATCTAGTCAAAGTCTTTTATCTGTCCCCAGAATTAACACAAACATGGCTCATGGTGCTTTTAGTTATTGTGCCCCAACGCTTTGGAATTCCCTTCCCTTGGAATTAAGGTCAGCTCAGTCTACTCCCTCTTTTAAAAAGGCTCTTAAAACGTATTTATTTTTACAAGCTTTTGGTTGAGTTGACATTGTTTTACCCTGTTGAGTTGACATTGTTTTACCCTGTTTACATTGTTTTACCCTGTTTTTCCCTATTGAGCTGACATTGTTTTACCCTGTTTACATTGTTTTATGACGTTTTAGTGTCATTATTTTATTACCTTGGGGCTTTTATTATGGCAAAGTGTCTTTTTTTTATATTTTTATATTTTATTTATATATGTCTAGTGCTGTTTTTAATCTTATCTTATTTTATTCTTTTCTTCTTTTACAGCACATTGAGTCTGTGTTAGCCACATGAAATGTGCTATATAAATAAAATTTACTTGACTTGACTTGACTTGTATGGCTCCTTACCGTGCCTATCATCATTAATTGCCAAGCGCCGTCTGGCATTGTGTGGCCACGTACTCCACCATGATCAACCCGCAGCTTAGGTCCTCCTATGGGAACCTGAGGCGAGGTGTAAAGTTGGCCAGCCTCATACATACAACCTTAAAGACAGTCCTCGAACGTGACGCTGGTCTACCATCAGATCTGCTTGGGATGGCCATGCTCAACCGGCAGGCCTGGCATGGAATATCGCTTCAAGTCACTAGCTTGCCAGATGACTAATCTATCTTATTTATGTAAGAAGTCTCCAGTCTCAGCACTTTGTCACTGTCAGAAGTAAAGCTTTTCCTATATGGTGTAGGACGTTTTAGTTTTTTGGTAACATGATAAGCTCCACTATATTTTTAAATATCAAGAATAAGGCAATATTATTTGCAATGTTAGTGTAAACAAATAAAAATGTACAATGTGCTATTTCTTTAATAAATATAAACGTATTTGTATTCGTGAATGTGTTGTATGAGAGGAAGAAAACACTTAGGACTTGCTATTGTAGGAAACTGCATCATTGATTATTTTCCTCAAACACCACATTGTTTTAATTCCTTAATTAAATTTCAATTAATTACTGATAAAAATGATGAAATTAAAACAGCATTGTAAGTAGAAGAAGCCTTTATTTGTCACATGCACACTCAAGCACAGTGAAATTCATCCTCTGCATTTAACCCATCTGAAGCAGTGAACACATACATGAGCACACACACATACCCAGAGCAGTGGGCAGCTATGCTACAGCGCCCGGAGAGCAGCTGGGGGTTAGGTGCCTTGCTCAAGGGCACTTCAGCCCAAGGCCACCCCATGTTAACCTAAACAGCATGTCTTTGGACTGTGGGGAAAACTGGAGCACCAGGAGGAAACCCACAGAGAACACGCAAACTCTGTACAGAAAGGCCCCTGTCGGCCACTGGGCTCGAACCCAGAGCCTTCTTGCTGTGAGGCGACAGTGCTAACCACTACACCACTGTGCCGCCACCAGTAGTATCTACTGGTGGTGCAAACTGAGATGCAGTTTGGCATAAACAAGTGTTTTTAGTCTCACCCCCAAGTACCATTAGTTCCGGTTGGTGTTAACTGGAACCATTGGCCTGTAGTACTGCACTGGTGGCAGTGTGAAAAGGACAGTTTCAGTTTTGTGCTGCCAAATGTCCTGGAACATTGTTCAAAAAACTTTGCCCTTTGATGGGTGTTTTCACTGGTGCATTTAACTCAATGGCCTAAAAGAATCTTTCCATACTGCTTACAATACATTTTAAAGCACATTCAAAGAAATAATCAGGAAGCATTGCTGTACTGACTCACACTTGACTCAGAGGCACGCTTTTCTCGAACCAGTGGACCTGGGACTCATTCATGCTGACAAAAGCAGTACTCAATGAAAAGAACATTGCAATCCTATGAGAGCTACATCGACTAAAAAAACCCAATCCATCAAAAACGACGATATCCCAGTGATTTCATGCGTTCTAAATAAAATCAGCTTATGGGAGAACTTATCCAGAGAGATCTAAAGCTGAGGCAATAATCCTGAAGAGGCTGTAACGTAATAAGAAACTGCTGGTGTCCAAATCCAAACAGAGAGGCAACCTGCCAAAAAACCTGCAACACACACACACACACACACTGGCTTTTTTCTTCCCCCTTCCTACAATCATTAGCCATTTATACATGACAGGGCTAATACAAGTGTCTGTTGCCGTCTACAATGCAAAATTTTGGCACTGGTTGTGGGAAAACTGATCTACTATGTTCCTGTCAAAACAAATCTTTTTTTTTCACCCCTCCATTCCCCTGAGACAAAACTTCTGCTATCTTAAAAGCTCTCTGGATGCCCCTTCCCCTCCCTCTTCCCCCCACAGTACCGTACACCATGTCAACTCCATCACTGACCCAAAACACTTCTAACACGACAATCAGACTATTAGCAGCTCTTAACACAAATTCTCCAAACAAGAGAGCATGAAAACATTGTTTTTTTCCTCTTGTTTCAGAGTTTTAAAGCCATACTGCTTCACTGTTCACATCTATATCATTGTATGATTAAAGATTTAGGAATGAGATATTTCGTACCATGCTTTAGATTTACTTCCACATGCTGTATAAAGTATTTACGTCGAGACATATTTTGAGTGACCAGAGGAGCATCTCCAGCTTCTAATCAATCAAAAATGTAAACCACTGTGAAGCAAAGCGCAGGAGACGTGCATGCAGAACATTCCAAACATACTTTCCCATTGGCAGGAAATGAAGGAGATTTGTAGCTATGACACATTTTCTTTTTCTTTTTGTGCAAAAGAATAAGATCCTTAGCTCTAATGTATGACCGAACACACGCTGGAAAACACAGTGAAATGTAAAAAAATTTAAAATAAAAGGCTTGAAGAAAAGTCACTTCCTGTTAGAAGGACCACTTATGATATGGCAAAGCACACCACAAACCAGATGTCTTTCCTTGATCGCAAAATAAATAACAACAAGAACACAGCATGACATCAGCACTGCAGATTTTAACCAGAAGTAATTAGAGATAAAAATGAAGTTGATTCATACCAGGCTGGCGAATGAAAGACTTTTCATAGCATGGGTCTTGCTTTTGTCTCTGCTGCACGCATTCCTGCACATCTTTTCTATAATGCATGACCTAAATTGCTCTTGCACAGAGTAATTAAATCATGGATAAGTTGCATGCATAACATAGTAGATGAAGGATGCTGACTGGTAATTCCCATAATTCTGCTTTTTTATATTCCATATAATAACTGATGTGAACACAGGCTATATAAATGTTGCTTCCAGATGCTTTGCAGAACTGATACTGACTGAACTCAAGGTGATGGTTAAGACCTCTGACATGGACATGCTCATCCAACCAGCAGAAAGTAGTTTGTGGTAGACCACAGCTATAGAAAGCCTTTGGCTACAGACCTGCCTGGTGATGACTCTTTATTGTCTCCAAGTGATTTAAATAAAGTACTATTCATTTCAAGTCTAATCAATTTTATTTGTATCACACTTTCCATAATAGACATTGTCACAACACAGATTTACAGAAAAAATACAAATTTTAAACATGTGAATTTATCCTTAATGAGGAAGAAACTTTGAAAGGAACCAGACTCAAAAGGGAACCCATCCTCATCTGGGTGATAACAGATAGCATGATGATAAATAAGTCACTTCTATAACTGTGTCCTATATGGTCAAAAAGTGCAATTGTGTAACCAGGAAATTCATTAGAAGTTTGACATGAAGTCTATTTTACTGACGTTATCAATCGTTTACTGATGGAGACTTGAGTTCAAAAATGTTCATGGTAACTGCGGTCATAACGTTATCATGGCAACTGTATTCCTAAGCCATCATAGCAAATCTCTTTGTATTAATTGTCCAAATCTCTCTTCTAAATGTATCTTTAGGGTGTCCATATGGTGTTGTCCTCAACAGGACTGAAGTGATAAAAACTCTAGCCAGAAGTAGGGCATGAGGATGGATCAGGTGCTGTAGATTCATTTCTGGACATACAGTACGATGCAAAAGTCTTAGGCCCCCTTTTTTCATATAAACTTTGTTATAGATTTCTATTTTAGGACTTCTACGTTGTTGAGCCAGTAAAAACATGTTAGAGTTCCAAACATTTGTTTTCCAGCACAAAATTAATTGTGACAGGGGAAAAAAATTTTCATATCTGAGCAGCATATTACATAAGAGAACACTTTTGAGAATCAAAACAGAAAACATAATGAAGGCTGCTGGGTTTTGGTGCAAAATTAAGAAGCAAGTGTGACAGTAAAAGTGTCCAGAAGAACTGTGGCTGGTTCTGTAAGATGCTCCGTAAAACCTACAGCTCATTTCCTTATAAACCTGCACTCATTGTACCTGAGACTATTATTTTTTTAAGCAAAGGGTCGTTTCACACCAAATATTGACTTTGTTTCATTTATTATGGATTAATGCTGTTTATAGTATTTTTTTTAACATTGAAACATTCTATTTCATTATTTTTCAAGCCATTTTTAGTCGACAGCATTTCTTTACATGTGCCTAAGACTTTTGCACAGCACTGTATGTCTATTAACCAGTTTGTACTTTGCATGGGATAAGTGATCTCTGTGGAAATCCTAGAGATGGGACTGTCTTCATGATGTATGTATGATCCTTACACTAGTTCCTTGCACACAACATCTATATAAACTGTATATACTATCTATTATAGCAGCTTTTTGCAGAGCTGGTGACTGTTCAAGGTATGCTTGATATTTAGTAGGTCACATGAACATAACATGTACATAGGAAGTCAATAACTTACAACCCTGATTCCAAAAAAGTTGGGACAAAGTACAAATTGTAAATAAAAACAGAATGCAATAATTTACAAATCTCAAAAACTGATATTGTATTCACAACAGAACATAGACAACATATTAAATGTCAAAAGTGAGACATTTTGAAATTTCATGCCAAATATTGGCTCATTAGAAATTTCATGACAGCAACACATCTCAAAAAAAGTTGGGACAGGGGCAATAAGAGGCTGGAAAAGTTAAAAGGTACAAAAAAGGAACAGCTGGAGGACCAAATTGTAACTCATTAGGTCAATTGGCAATAGGTCATTAACATGACTGGGTATTAAAAGAGCATCTTGGAGTGGCAGTGGCTCTCAGAAGTAAAGATGGGAAGAGGATCACCAATCCCCCTAATTCTACACAGACAAATAGTGGAGCAATATCAGAAAGGAGTTTGACAGTGTAAAATTGCAAAGAGTTTGAACATATCATCATCTACAATGCATAATATCATCAAAAAATTCAGAGAATCTGGAAGAATCTCTGTGCGTAAGGGTCACGGCCGGAAAACCATACTGGGTGCCCGTGATCTTCGGGCCCTTAGACGGCACTGCATCATATACAGGCATGCTTCTGTATTGGAAATCACAAAATGGGCTCAGAAATATTTCCAGAGAACATTATCTGTGAACACAATTCACCGTGCCATCCGCCGTTGCCAGCTAAAACTCTATAGTTCAAAGAAGAAGCCGTATCTAAACATGATCCAGAAGCGCAGACGTCTTCTCTGGGCCAAGGCTCATTTAAAATGGACTGTGGCAAAGTGGAAAACTGTTCTGTGGTCAGAGGAATCAAAATTTGAAGTTCTTTATGGAAATCAGGGACGCCGTGTCATTCGGACTAAAGAGGAGAAGGACAACCCAAGTTGTTATCAGCGCTCAGTTCAGAAGCCTGCATCTCTGATGGTATGGGGTTGCATTAGTGCGTGTGGCATGGCCAGCTTACACATCTGGAAAGACACCATCAATGCTGAAAGGTATATCCAGGTTCTAGAGCAACATATGCTCCCATCCAGACGACGTCTCTTTCAGGAAAGACCTTGCATTTTCCAACATGACGATGCCAAACCACATACTGCATCAATTACAGCATCATGGCTGCATAGAAGAAGGGTCCGGGTACTGAACTGGCCAGCCTGCAGTCCAGATCTTTCACCCATAGAAAACATTTGGCGCATCATAAAACGGAAGATACGACAAAAAAGACTTAAGACAGTTGAGCAACTAGAATCCTACATTAGACAAGAATGGGTTAACATTCCTATCCCTAAACTTGAGCAACTTGTCTCCTCAGTCCCCAGACGTTTACAGACTGTTGTAAAGAGAAAAGGGGATGTCTCACAGTGGTAAACATGGCCTTGTCCCAACTTTTTTTAGATGTGTTGTTGTCATGAAATTTAAAATCACCTAATTTTTCTCTTTAAATTATACATTTTCTCAGTTTAAACATTTATGTCATCTATGTTCTATTCTGAATAAAATATGGAATTTTGAAACTTCCACATCATTGCATTCCGTTTTTATTTACAATTTGTACTTTGTCCCAACTTTTTTGGAATCGGGGTTGTACATTAAAAAAAACCCAGAAGTGTCCTTTCTTTGACAAGTCCATTTAAATATGATTTATTGTTCTGCATTTTTATCTCTGCCAATACTTGGTTTCATTTTGTATTCGACATGAGACGATAGAAAAGTCCTGGATTGTTTTTACATTGAAGAAAAGACTTTAAACCATTTTTCCCACAGGGTATATTATGAAATATTATATTATCTAATATTTCTGGTGGCAGCATGGTGGTGTAGTGGTTAGCATTGTTGCCTCACAGCAAGAAGGTCCTGGGTTTGAGCCCAGTGGCTGACAGGGGCCTTTCTGTGTGGAGTTGCATGTTCTCCCCGTGTCTGCGTGGGTTTCCTCCAGGTGCTCCGGTTTCCCCCACAGTCCAAAGACATGCAGGTTAGGTTAACTGGTGACTCTAAATTGACTGTAGGTGTGAATGTGAGTGTGAATGGTTGTTTGTTTCTATGTGTCAGCCCTGCGATGATCTGGCGACTTGTCCAGGGTGTACCCTGCCTCTTGCCCGTAGTCAGCTGGGATAGGCTCCAGTTTGCCCACAACCTTGCACAGGATAAGCGGTTACAGATAATGGATGGATATTTCTGGTGATGAAATTATTATAATACAACTACCATCACCAACTTTGTTGGAGGAGGTTCTGTTTTTGCCTCCATTTTTTTTTTTTTTGTTCCCAACATTACTTAAAAAGTAGTGAACAGGTTTTGATGAAATTTTGAGGAATGGTGGGACAATGGCTGAGGAACAATTGATTAGATTTTGATGCAACTCCAGATATGTATGTAAACATCTGGATATTCTAATATGTGGCTTGGCAGAGGTACAGTATGCACTCTACCAAGTGCCCTTCTAGTTCAGCCTGTTTTGAGATGCTGTTATATAGATTTTTTTCAAGACTATTTCAAGGTTGAAATTAATGAAACTGTCTAGAAGTAGGTTGAAATTTGGTTTACTGCAAGTTTATAACAGGAAATACAAGGCAAATTTGACTACATTCAAAATATTTTCACTTTTTTTTTTTTTTTGCAGTGCACCATAATATTTTCAGAGTCTGTAAAAAAAAAAAAAAGACTGAGATTTTGATTGGAGTAAAATCCCAGATATATACTGGGACTAATTAGAGCATGTAAGACTTGATAAGAATAACAACTGCTTGTGTAAAAAGCATAGTGACTGTTGACCTACTCATACATACCACTGATTTTTTTCTGGAAAATCACAGAATGGTAAATTCAGTGTTTATCTGGAATACACACTACTTTTTTGATGCCCTCTCTACATTTGCAAAACCTCAGGTTCTCTTTTGGAGTTGATAAGAAACGATGACTCTTTTCTTCAAAACAAGTCCAACCAGTAAAGAAATGAGTGTGTGGTAAAGCCGAGGTTTTGGCGTTTTCAGATGTGGCCTCATATCTCTTCCCCTCCAAGGCTTGTTAAGGATGAATTGTTGGCACAAAATGTGTTTGAAAACCATTTAAAATTAAAAGCTCAAAGCAGTTTAATTTCAATGGATCGTCCCTTCTTGTTTAATAAAGTGCTATATATCTTTATATTTACAGCCACAGGTCACAGTTTGTTGCTTTCTGATCTCACTGACTGGGCTCAGCTGCTGAGGAGGACAGCAGCGCCAGAGACATGTCATCCGAGAATTACAGAAAGTTCCGTCTGTGAAGAAGGCACCGGATGCAGGGGCCCAGGGAACAGGCTGCACCCTTAAACCGCCGGCCACATCTGGTCCATATGACACCAGTTCCTGAGCCTCGCATTAGGGATGTGTTTAAATACAGCCTTCAGTGCTTATCTTTGTTTATAAAATAGCTGCATTTCGACTGACTATAAAAAAAAAAGTTAGAAATCGTTTTTTATGTAATATTGCTGTCTTATTTTTGTGACAACTGCTTAATTTTAGGCCTGAAAATCTTATTGTATTGACAAAAAATGTGGCTTCTTTACAGAAAGATGCATGACGACGAAATAAACAAAGCTAATCAACAACTTGTAATTCTTACTAAATGATATACTTGAATTATACTGAACATTAAGGTATTCAGCTTTCTAAAGATGAAGCCTGTCTGATAGGGAAACCCATCCATCCATCCATCCATCCATTATCTGTAGCTGCTTATCCTGTACAGGGTCACAGGCAAGCTGGAGCCTATCCCAGCTGACTATGGGCGAGAGGCGGGGTCACCCTGGACAAGTTGCCAGGTCATCGCAGAGCCATAGATTTAATCTTTTTGTCTATTCATTTGTCAAACAAGTTCAGGTGGTTTAAGCTACTTACGGCTCTTTTTCTTCACAAACAAACACACAATGGGCTCGAACAACAACCTCTCTCACACTGCCCTCAAACTCTACTTCTTGCCAGAACCCTGATAAATCCTGTGAGAACCTCAGCACACCCCATGCATCAAAAAAGAGTGAGCGAGAGACATTGAGATCCAGGGAGTGAGGGAAGGGAAGAGGCTGAAAAAAATTAGCAGCTGAACACAATTACTACTCTGGCTTTAAATCCCCTTTTCCAGTTCCACAGACATGGCAAGGAAAAACAGAGAGGGAAAGAATGAAAGACGAGGAAGTCAGGCTTTGCTGAAGCTATTCTGTCGCACTAGATGTAGTTAAACGTGCCAGGTGATGATTAAACCCAGTGCTTGGAGATGACTTGAAGAAGCACTGCATATTAACCCCCATTTTTCAAAGGAATCATTTGTTATAATCATATCATTCAAAACAAGTTACTGAATTATTGATAAAATATATTATATTAATGTTTTCAAAATTTTCCATTGTGCACACACGGGGCACATATTTAGTTAATAAAGCGCATTGGTGACACATACAAAAGTTATGCACTGTTATGGTCTCCTCAAAGTTTTGAGTCTCACACACACACACACACACACACACACACAAATACACAATCTGTCCTTTCAACACATGGTTACTTATCTCCAAAAGAAAGCCTGATAATATTTTCTTTTGGCCTGCCCACTTTGCTGTCTGACAGACACGATTTTCCATGTCCTTGTTTGATTTGGATGCAGTGCAGAAAAACAGCACAGCTTTAGACCGATGAGAAAGAGGCAAAAATCACTTTTATTAAGCATATTTTTGGATCCTGAGGGGTGAAATGGAGATGTTTGTGCCAAACAGGCTGGTTTGAGTAGTTCAGAAACTGCTGATCTCTTGGGATTTTCACACAAAACATATGTTTTTGTGATAAACCATGGAAGGCTTTGGTTTACTCCAATAGCCAGTCTTTACAACTGTGGTGAGTATAAAAGCATCATAGAACACACAACACCTCAAACACTATATTGGGTTCTACTCCTGTCCACAAAAAACAGCAATCTGAGTCTACAGTGGGTACAGGCTCACTGAAACTGGACAGCTGAAGATAAAGGGAAAAGAGCAGGTGTGGTGTTTTGGGTTTTTTTTTTTCCCCTGAATCTTCAACTGTCCAGTTTTGGTGCATGAGTGTATGGATTATCCTGCTGCCACTCGTGGCTGAATGGATACATTTTTGAATGACCAGGCATAAAGTGGCCAGTTTGTGTATATCATGTTTTATTATATCCATAGTCACTGGATATGAGCAATCAGATGCTCTGATTGGCTACTCTACTACTACCGCATCAGCTTAACCAAGCTGTTACTTCCATCGAATTGTTTCAATTGCACACCAGGGTGACCTGAGTTCGAACTGCCAGTGCTGTCTGGCATTTAATTTTCATGGGCGGCATGGTGGTGTAGTGGTTAGTACTGTTGCCTCACAGCAAGAAGGTACTGGGTTCAAGCCCAGTGGCCAACGGGGGCCTTTCTGTGTGGAGTTTACAAGTTGTCTGCGTGGGTTTCCTCTGAGTGCTCCGGTTTCCTCCACAGTCCAAAGACATGTGGCAGGTTAACATGGGGTGGCCTTGGGCTGAAGTGCTCTTTAGCAAGGCATCTAACCCCCAACTGCTCCCTGGGCGCTGTAGCATAGCTGCTCATTGCTCTGGGTATGTGTATGTGCTCATTGCTCACTTGTGTGTGTTCACTGCTTCAGATGGGTTAAATGCAGAGGAGGAATTTCACTGTGCTTGAGTGTACATGTGACAAATAAAGGCTTCTTCTTCTTCTTCTTCTTCTTCTACTATGATATCAGCTCATATAACATGAGTAGAGAAAAACAAAATGGCGGCGCATGTTGCTGAACCAACCGAGGACAAAATAAAAACTCTACTTGAAAACAAAACCCCAATAATTGTTATCAAGTATTTAAAAGAAACAGAAATAGTTAAAAGAATATAGTTGAGGGGGCGGCACAGTGGTGTAGTGGTTAGCGCTGTTGCCTCACAGCAAGAAGGTCCTGGGTTCGAGCCCCGGGGCCAGCGAGGGCCTTTCTGTGTGGAGTTTGCATGTTCTCCCCGTGTCCGCATGGGTTTCCTCCGGGTGCTCCGGTTTCCCCCACAGTCCAAAGACATGCAGGTTAGGTTAACTGGTGACTCTAAATTGACCGTAGGTGTGAGTGTGAATGGTTGTCTGTGTCTATGTGTCAGCCCTGTGATGACCTGGCAACTTGTCCAGGGTGTACCCTGCCTTTCGCCCGTAGTCAGCTGGGATAGGCTCCAGCTTGCCTGCGACCCTGTAGAAGGATAAAGCGGCTAGAGATAATGAGATGAGATGAATATAGTTGGGGGTCCCCCAATATCTCCTGTTCCACACTCCAGCCCAGTCAGTGGCAGCAAATGCCAATGGTCAAAAAACCCTAAAGAAGAAGAACAAGAAGAAAATCCCCAAAAATACAAAAAATAGCAACAAAATATGGAATAAAAGTATTTGATGGTAAGAATGTATTCTTTTTTATTTTTCAAGAATTATTATCGCATTTTTCATAAATTGCTACTGTCATTTCACCAGTTTGTTTACATTCTAAGCGCAAATTATTTTGTCAGAAGTTTTGCATAAAGTTTTCATTTATCAAATTTGCAAAAATTAAAAATGCTCTGTTTCTCAAAATCCAGTGAATGTGGATATAATAAAAGTGTTATTCCACTTAATCTCGTCATATATGGTTTATAACCAACTCGGTGCTACGTGCCTCATCAGTTATCAGCTCATGTACGACTCGATTTTGTGGAATAACTATTAAATATTTCACTGTTTCCACTTAAACTTTGGTAAAATTATTGGTGTGATGTTAGTCATAAGAGGTGGCATGGTGGTGCAGTGGTTAGCCCTGCGATAGATTGGTGACCTGCCCAGGGTATAACCTGCCCCTCGCCTGAAGTCAGCTCCAGCTTCCCCTGTGACCCTGATGGATAAGTGGGATGGATGGATGTTACTCATAAGTGCCCAGTCAGCTTGTGTGTTTCCAGTCTCAAAATTTACATACTATATTGTACCTATAAAAGAAAGATGTAACACGGATAGCCTTTTCTGGTTACAGTATTCAAATGTATTTTTCTGGATTTTTATCCTGTTAGCACTCAATTCTACCACCTTTAGCATCACAAAATCTTTTTGAAAGACCAGTAATTAAAACTGCCATTTTTTTAATCATTCAAGGTTTTTTTTGATTAATTTTTCTAACATTTGACTGATTTTGACTTTTGTTCAAAATCCAACATGGTCTCACACTTGAAAATTAATAAAAGTTGGCATGATTCAAGCCATATAAAAAGTTACCAAGGTATGGTAAAGGTAAGCATTTGTACCTTTTCTTACAAGTTCACTCAACAAAATCCAATCTAAACTCCAACTATCTCCATTGCTTGTTCAGATTTGCTCCAATGTTTTTTTTTTTTTAATATCATGTTATGCAAGAAAATTGTCTTACAGTTTCTGTTTCACTTTGTCTTCAACTGTGTGGGCCTAGTTTTAAAGTTTTTAGTCTTTGTTACTCTTACCATTCGTGATCATGTCTCACATGTAGATTATTAATGTAGTATATTATTAATATTCATTCTTATACTGTATCCTTGTCAGGGTTGCGGTAGACCTTGGAACAATAGGTGTGAGGCAGGAATACACAGACATTCACACACTCTCACACATAGTGCCAACTAGCTAATCCACCTACCCACGGGCGCAGATAGAGGGTGGGACGGGTGGGATTCGTCCCACCCAGATTTAAATTCACCTCGTTCAATCCCCTCCACTTATAGGGAGGAAAAAACGCCTATGCTGTCTTTCTTTGCATAAGGCAAACCTCACGGAAAAATCAAAAGACTCATTACCATTCGGTTTATTGAGGTGCACAGCAGTACATACATAGTTGCAACAACTCACATAAAACAAAACAAAGACTGATATTCGGTTGGTTGAGCTGCGCAGACTGCACAGGTTGCGAGCTCGAGCTTGGTTGCTATGGTTACCCACAACAAGTTTGACAGGCATATCGGGGACAGCTCCTAGTTCAGGACCCCAACACGGCATGATGAAGGGTGCCAAACCGAAAAGGCAGAAAACGATTGCATCGTTTTTTCATAAAACAACGACTGTAAGTAAACTGTGCCTTACTTTATCATATCACCTTGCAATTTTTTGATAGTCTGTTCAAAGTAATGTCGTAGTGAAAGTAAAATTGTACGGAGTAGAGATGCCTTTCTGGTAGCCTCCTTCTTTCGGTGGTAGCCTGTAGATACAGTGCTCAGAAGGCAGTTTTAATGTTTAATCTGGCGTTCCCTGCCATAATTTCAGCGAGCATATTGTTTCATAAGGAAACTTTGTGAAGAGTTGTTGACTGACTGCCGCTCACGCAACACACAGGCATAGTTAGAAAGTCAGGATGCACTGGTTTACACTTTACACACACACACGTAGCCCAGCCACATGTTGGGGGTGGGGTTGGGGTTGGTTTGCTGGCAGCTTTGTCCCCCCCAGTTCAAAAAACGTATCTGTGCCACTGCACCTACCAGCATGTTTTTGGGAACTGGGAGGAATGCAGAAAACCCACACACATACACACACATATGACTAAAGCATGCAACATGCAATACTCCTCACTGACAGAGCTGTGAGGCAGCAATGATACCTATTATAGGACTTTAACTGGACTATAATGACACTGTGACTGCACCCTTGGAAATCCCTGAAGATCTTTCCTGAAAATGACCAATACAGGAAAATGACTAGGTATGAATGACACTTATTCACCACTGAGACAACAAATCAGTAGATCCAAGCAGAGCTGATTTAAGTCAAATGTGAACTGCTTCTGACACAGCAGAGTGCTATCAGAGCAGGTCTGATGGAAAGCACATGGCACTGTGCAGCGGGCACTGCAGATTGCTTGTAATGTGTAACACATGGTTTCATCTACCTGGCATGCAGCACAGCTGGGGGAGGGGGAGGAGGACGGAAACAGCTGATGACGCAGAGTTAGCATAACTCCCTTCAGAGACAAATTGACACCGCTTCAGTATTAGACAGTCTCTCAGAATTGGCATACCTACAGCTTTATGTCAGTACGAGAATTCCTCACAGCACACTACCTCATTTCTGAGGAACGAACATGGAAAGCAGAAATTATTAGAGTAAAATGGAAGAAAATGACTTCAGACATGTTTTCAATTTTATAAATAGAGTCTGTGAGTCGGAAAGTAGAGCTCAACCTTGCATGGAGAACAAGGAAACAGCAACAGTATGGCCCAAAAAAAGATGTTTAAAAGTGGTCCATTTATGTGGTATTTTTTTACATTCATGAGCTTCGACACAATGTTGATGTTTCTCAAGACGGCAGAACCAATCAAGGTCCAGTTTAAGGTTGAGGCAAAGTCTAATTATAGTGTCGTTGTATTTGTATGAGATATTCTTCATGAATTTGTGACACATCTGTAGAAAACATTGATATTCCCAATAGTTTTGTCTTATTTTGACTGTCAAAATGCTTTTACATCAATGGTGATCAAATTGCAATCCTCCAAGGGTTGGTGAAGCATAGCCATGGAGTCTGTGATTTTTTAAAAAATTTATTTCATTACAATCCGGGTTCTCCAGAAAATCTGAAGTAGCCGGCTTAAAAAAGACGTTTTTGATTGTCTAAATAGAGTCTGTGACTTGGAAAGTAGAGCTCAACCTTGCATGGAGAACAAGGAGACAGCAACAGTATGGCCCAATAAAAGATGCTCAAAAGTGGTCCATTTATGTGGTATTCTTTACGTTAAATAGCTGGCTACTTTTTTTAGCTGTCCATTTCAGATTTTCTGGAGAACCTCGACTGTAATGAAATAAATTTCAAAAAAATCACAGACTCCATGGCTAAGGTTCACCAACCCTTGGAGGACCCCAATTTGATCACCACGGATGTAAAAGCGTGGCTCTGGAATTTGTGGCAGCAATGCTAGAGGGGTCTGGGGGCATGCCCTCCCAAAAAATTTTAAAATTTGCCTGCCTTCTGGTGCATTTTCAGCTAATAAATTACTAACCATTTCCCTGTAAAATACTTGCAAAATATCTATGAAATTTCCCTCCAGATGTGTGTGCTTGGCTTTCTCAGTTACCCTCGGTAGTACGCTGCCTGGCTCTGTACTACATGATGTAATATAACTACATCTGCTACAATGTGGTCACATAGTCCAGCTCAGCCAATCAGAGCACAAGAATCGATCAACCAATATGGCGTCTCTTCTGGTCATGCTAAACCCAAATTGAAGACAATTTCATGGTGGAATAATTGGATTTGCAGCAAATTATGGACAGTGGAGATGATATAAATTGCTTGAACATTGAAAGGCAAGTTTTTATTTTTTTCTGGGATTGAGTAGCCGGTGCAGACCATCTGTTTGGCGGAGAAAACTGTCGATCGAAGGCGCTTGTGGGTATTTCTGTGCAACAGTGGAAATCACAACCCAGATTTATTATCGAGTTCTTTTCGTTATACTCTGTTAGCTTCCTCATGTGAAATGAATGCGTTTATTCGCAAACCTCAAACTCGAAAACAAGTAGTGTTCTTTTAATTGAAAATTCAGGAATAGAATGCTGTATGGCTCTGGTAACTATTATATATACAACCCAGTGTGGTCTTCTGCTCTTGTAGTGCATCCACATCAAGGTTCGGCGCGTTGTGTGCTCTGAGATGCTTTTCTGCTCACCACGGTTGTAAAGAGTGGTTCTCTGAGTTACCATAGCCAACCAGTCTGACCATTTCTCCTCTGACCTCCTTCATCACTAAGGTGTTTCCAACGGCAGAGCTTTCACTTAGTGGATGTTTTCTGTTTTCTTGCACAATTCTGTATAAACTCTAGAAACTGTTATATGCGAAAATACTCTAAACCCAAAATGACTACAATGACGAGGATATCGTGTTTACCTTCCCATCACAAATATATAATAAAGTCCTTTTATTATGCACCAAAATAACGAAGCCCTACCTTCATTTCCAGTTTACAACAAGGAGTCAGAAAGAACAGCATGATCCAAGCAAAGGTGCGTTGGGGGATACGCATGAGAAAGCATGGCACCGCCAATCTCAAATCCTGGCAAGCCAAAGTTCAGGTGCAGAACATCTGTGCCAAACATCTGTAGCAAGGCATGCACACCTCATGCTTGCCATGCAGATGGGTAAATAAGTAAACAGGAAGATGCACAAACATGGAAAAAGTTTTCTGCAGGCACAAAAGTGCAAAATGAGCGTCTTTATAAGTACCAGATATTCGGAGAACAAAATATTGAATAAGAAGCCCTACAAAAAATATAATAATAATAATAATAATAATAATAATAATAATAATAAATAAAGCAGGCAGCAACACAAACTGGCATTCTTTCATAAGGATCATCTTACGTCTGTTAGTACATCATAGCATAGTAATATTAACCCATGCTCAGGACAAGGGACCAGTTAAGGAGAGGAGCTGTTCAAACAATTCATCAGCACCAAAATAGTGTTCCATACATAGTGGTCTGAGGACGTAACTGCTTGCCAAACACGCTCACTCAGCGAGAGAGTAAACATCTTAAATTTCTCAGGCAGTCTTGTGAAAGGGGAACATGTGTAAATGCAGCCTACTGCGTTTATTCTCCCTAAGTGGCAAAGACATGCCACATATTTAACACACACAAACAAATCCCTGCATCACAAACGATCCCAGCTGCCCAACGTCCTGGAAAACTGGGTTTTCCCATCTACCACAAGAACCAAGTTGCCACAACAACACTGACCATATACAAAGGCATCCAAAAAGCAACAAAGATTATTATTGTGTTTAAAGTAACTGTGTGTATCATTTCACTGTCATAATAGATGGCACTGATGCATGACACAATGACATACACTCTTGCAAAGGGATGTGATGAGTCAGTCTGAAACTAAAGTGGAATTAGGGAGATTAGTATGAGCTGTCTGGATCCTTTCTCCATTCAATATTCAGGACACATTTAAGAGTGTGCTCAGAGTGAACAATCAGGAGGTCCATGATAAACATCTGAATGTGTCTCTTACAAAGAAAATATACCTCTCTCTCTCTCTCTCTCTCTCTCTGTCTGTACATGCTGCCTGCAGAAAAAGTCACTTTTATAAGCAGTTCTCAACATGTGCACAGGTTTAAAATACCCAGAGGCTCAAAGAAGAAACAGGAGCCACCTCTTCCAGTAAAAAAACAAAACAAAAGCACATCATGATGCTTACCTGAAGCTTCTCAATACTCCGAGTCCTCTTAGTGCGTCAGATTCTGAGCATGCCTCTGTCTCTGAATGTCTCTCTGTCTTTCTACTACTGTGCTCTCTCTCTCTCTCTCTCTCTCTCTCTCTCTCTCTCTCTCTCTCTCTCGTGCAGTGTCTCTGATTCTCCCAGTCACTCTACTTACATGTGAGTAACAGTCTCCAATAGTGGAGAGTGTGTATCGTGGAGGCTGGGTCAAACTCTGTGCTCTGTGCTGACGGAGCGAGCATGTTTATCATTTACACTCTTGAGTCCTGAGAACAGGGGAAGACCAGACGTCTGTTTATTTAGTAAGATGAGCACTTAAGCCACCATAATCTGAAATTCTGAAACTGATACTGGGATATAGCACTGTTTATTCACTCCAATGAATTTCACACACAGGCAAAAAAAAACAAAACAGATTGACAGAAAGAGAAGAGAATGAGAGAAAAGTGAATGAAAATGCAAAAGCAGTGAAGAGGCAGTGAAGAAGTCTTGACAACAGATGTTTATTTGATCTGTAAAGAGAGTAAAAAAGAAACACAGACAGACACACACACACACACACACACACACACACAAGATTATTAATGCCACTAATTTACACAATGCTATACTCTTTACCAATTCTGACCTTTGTAACCAAATGGGAGGGTTTGTTGGTTTGTCGGTTGGTTTGTTTGTTTGTTTGTTTGTTTGTTTGTTTGTTTGTTTGTTTGTTTGTTTGTTTGTTTGTTTGTTTAAACCTGCATTTTGTGAAAAAATTCTTTGACCAGCCAGATTTCCCCTCAAGGACAAAACAATCAGGTATTCTTACCCTGAAAGTTATAAAGAAAAATTCTTACTCTGAAAAATATAAACAAATGTACACACACACACACTTACTTGCTTAAGGATGTCCGTCGTATCCGATGATGACAATCCTGCCTCTGCTACTTGTGAGTTCTCAAGTGACTATAAAGTCCAATCCGTGAGCCACGCTACCTGCCGCAGACAGAACAGTTAAGGGCACTGACTGGGGGTATGGGTGTGGAACTGGCTTCATGTCTCTTCAAGCGTCTCCTGGTCTGTCAGTCTCCTCGGTCCTCCTTGAGCTTCTGCACCCCTTGTTGACAGAGCTGCCGCCAGATGGAGCGTTGGGTGGCAATGTCCTCCAGCTGGCTTGGGTTCAAACCACACTTTTTCATAGTCGTCTTCAGTTGGTCTTTGTAACATTTTTTCTGGCCCCTTGCCAGGCGGCAGCCAACATGTACCTGGCCATACAGCACCTTGCAAGGTCAGCGTTCCTTCAGCATCCTGATGATGTGACCAAGCCAGCGAAGTTGGTGCTGGGTGATGATGGCCTCCATACTGACACAGTTGGTCTTGCGGAGGATTTCAGTATGGGGCATTCCAGGTTATTCCCAGGATGCACTGGAGGCATCTGATATGGAAAGCCTCAAGCATCCTGAGGTGGCGACTGTACAGGGTCCATGCCTCACAGGTGTAGAGGAGAGTTGTGATGATGACTGCCAGATAGACTGATATTTTGGTGTGGAGTTTGAGGTCTTTATTTTGGAAGACCCTTTTTCTGAGTCTGCCAAAGGAAGATGATGCATGTTTAATCCGGTTTTGTATCTCCCTGTCGATGCTGGAGTCATTAGAGAAGAAAGTGTCCAGGTATTTGAAGGATTCCACTATTGTAAGTGGTTTGTCGGAGACGGTGAAGGTTAGTGAGTGGAGTGGAGGAGTAGAGGCCCACTGGAATATTACTTCAGTCTTGGCCACATTTGTGGAAAGCCCCATCCTGCCATACGCCTTTGCAGCAGCTGCAAGGGTGACTTGCAGTGCTTCTGGTGTATGGGCCACAACTGCACAGTCATCCTCATACTGTAGCTCAATGATGTGCTCAGATGTTGTTTTTGTGGCCGCTTGGAGCCTTTGGATGTTAAACAGCTTCCTGTCAAGTCTGAAGTCCAGGGTAATTCCGCTGTCTCTCTCGATGTCCTTGTGCAGCAGTAGTGTCACACACAGGAGGAAAATGTTAAAAAGAACTGGAGCAAGGATGCACCCCTGAAGTACACTAGTGCACACCCTGAATGGCTCGGATTCCTGGCCTCCAATGGTCACACGTGCCATCATGCCTTCATGAAACTGCTGGAGGATGTTAACAAACCTTCGTGGGCAGCCAAACTTCAGAAGGATTTTCCATAGGATCTCCCTGTTGACTGTGTTGAAGACCTTTGATAGGTCAATGAAGGCTATGAAGAGGTCTCGATGTTGCTCCCTACACTTCTCCTGGAGTTGCCGTGCTGTGAATACCATGTCCAAAGTACTTCTGTTTCTCCTGAACCCACACTGAGACTCAGGCAACAGCTCCTCTGAGATGTTTTTCACCAGCCTCTGGAGCATAACTTTGACCAAGACATTTCCAGCAGCAGCCAGGAGTGATATGCCACAGCTGTTGCCACAGAGGGACTTGTCTCCTTTGCCTTCATATATGGGGATGATGTTAGCATCCTTCCACTGCTGGGGGACGGTTTTGGTCTTCCATACATGTGAGATAAAGAGGAAAAGTGCACAGGTGCAGAGATAGCCTCCCTGTCTGAAGATCTCCACAGGGATGTTGTCAGGGCCAGGGGTCTTGTTGATCTTTAGCAACCTTACTGCACGATGAACCTCTTCAAGGGTTGGTAAATGGTCAAGGTCTTGGATGGTGGGGCGGACAGGTAGTTCATCCAGGACTGAGGGATCTGCTGGGGAGGGCTGGTTCAGCAGAGCTTGAAAGTGCTCTGCCCAGCTTTTTGAGATCGGGTTCTGGTCATTTATGAGGGTGGTACCATCGCCAGACTTCAGGGGGGAGATGGAGCAGTTTCTTGGGCCATAGATCATTTTCACTGCATCATAAAAGTTGTGCATATAATTTCTGTCGGCATGAGATTGTATTTCATTTGCCTTTGATATCCACCACTTATTCTGCAGGGCACGCAATCTTAACTGCACCTCTTTCCTGGATTCTTGCCATTTTTGCCAGAGAGCAGTTGATGTAGGATTTGTGAGGACAGCACTATGTGCTTTGTGCATGCCTTTCAGTATGGAAGTTATTGTGCCCGTGTTGTCACTGAACCAGTCCTGTTGCTTTCTGCCCTTGTACCCGATGGATTGAGAAGCTGCCTCGTAGAGCCTAGAGCTCACAGAAGACCACTTCTCATCTACCGTATGGAGTCATCTGTGCTTAGGAGAAGCTCAATGTCTTCCAGGTTTTCAGCCAGAGCGAGACGGAGGCTGTTCCAGATATCAGCCTTTTCTAGCTGGATACAGTCCAGCTTCTTCTTTCTTGGCTTCTGGAGATGGACAGCAGGGCATACTTTCACCAGGAGCCTGGTCATGATGAGCTGGTGATCTGTCCAGCACTCAGCGCCTCTCATTGCACGAGTGAGTAAGATGTCTTTTATCTCAGATGGTCTCACAATGATGTAGTCCAGCAGGTGCCAATGTTTGGAGTGTGGGTGCATCCAGGATGTTTTTTGTTTATTTTTGAGCTGGAAGAGTGTGTTTGTGATGGTCAGGCCATGCTCAGCACAGAGGCTTAGCAAACGCAGACCGTTTGCATTGACATGACCAATGCCATGCCCACCAATGACACCACTCCATACCTTGTTGTCTTTCCCCACTCTAGCATTGAAATTGCCCAGCAAAAGGGTCTTGTCTTCCTTGGGTATATGACGGAGAGCCTCATCTAGTGATTGATAGAAGTGGTCCTTCATGTCATCTCCTGATGGTAGTGTTGGTGCATAGGCACTTAGGAGGGTAGCGTAGTGTTTCTTAGCCAGAGGGATCCTGAGTGGCATGAGCCTTTCACTTATGCCAATTGGTGTTTCAGTGAGTCTTGGTAGGAGGCTATTTTTTATTGCAAGTCCTACACCATGCTGGTGTTGTCCTCCTGCAGGGTATCCTTTCCAGAAGAAGGTGTAGGTGTCCTCCTTCAGGGAGCCTTCATCCAGGAACCTTGTCTCACTCAGAGCAGCAATGTCAATGTTGTAGCGGTTGAGTTCCGCTGCAATGAGTGCAGTTCTTCACTGAGGTTTTTTGTCATTGGCATCCAGCAGGGTTCGAATGTTCCATGTTGCCAGTTTAAGAGGGACAGTTTTCTTGCATTTATTTCGACCGCAGAGTGGAATGTCCCAATAGGTGCGGTAGCCTATCCAGGATACTCTGAGTGGGCAATGTTTAGGCCACCTTTTCTAGGCCCTTCCCCACTTGGGGTGAGCAGTGTGGCTCCTAAATAGGGCTGCTCAGTCACACAGGGGTCTGCCAAGAGCAGCTGCCACCCAGCCCAGCTGCTGGTGACCATAAATAGCCCTGTGCTGCTGGTGTGCAGGGATCTGACTAGGAGCTCCCAGTACATTCAAACCTGCTCCCATCACCAGACACTCTATTGCCACCAGACTTTCTGTGTCCAGTTGCTGGTCTCACCAAGGCAGAGGTGGATACCCATGCAGAGACATTATTTACAGTGCCGTTGGGGGTGCACATGTCCCAGCAGCACTTCTTCACCGTGAGAGGGTGGGACCTGGTGGCAAGGGAAAGCCCAAGACAACCAGTGCTCTTCCACAGCTGCAGGAGGCTGCCGGAACTCCAGTCTTTCGGAGAACCGTCTGTAGCACACCGCCACACACGTTGCTTTTCTCTCAGGGTGTGCTCCCCTAGCCTTTGTCATCCTTGATTTACCCACAAGGCAGCGGGACAGTGGTTGGCCAATGCAGGGCATGTCACTCCATGTGAGCCAGTGCCTTTGACCTCTGGGGACTACTGTAGCTCCGAAGATCCCCTACAGCTTATTACGGGATGGGGTTGTTCACCCTATGCCCAACCCCCAACCTGGAGGACCAGGGATCATCTTAGTCTGGTCTCTACCCCTCGACCTGTCCGATATGATTGAATCTACAGCATAGCTCTCAGGGTCATCGAGACACGCAAGCCCCCATACCACGACAAGGTGATGATCCGGGGGAGGACATCACCACACACACACACACAAGATTATTAATGCCACTAATTTACACAATGCTATACTCTTAACCAATTCTGACCTTAGTAACCAAATGGGAAGCTTTGTTTGTTTGTTTGTTTGTTTGTTTGTTTGTTTGTTTGTTTGTTTGTTTAAAATCTGCACTTTGTGAAAAATTTCTTTGACCAGCCAAATTTCCCCTCAAGGACAAAACAATCAGATATTATTACCCTGAAAGTTATAAAGAAAAATTCTTACCCTGAAAGATCTAAACACATGTCCACATATGTGTGCGCGCACACACACACACACACAATTATTAATGCTGATAATTTATGCAATGCTATACTCTTAGCCAATTCTGACCTTAGTAACCAAATGGGAAGCTTTGTTTGTTTGTTTGTTTGTTTGTTTGTTTGTTTGTTTGTTTGTTTTTGTTTGTTTGTTTGTTTGTTTGTTTGTTTGTTTGTTTGTTTGTTTGTTTTTGTTTACCTGCATTTTGTGAAAAAATTATTTGACCAGCCAAATTTCCCCTCAAGGACAAAACAGTCAGATATTCTTACCCAGAAAGTTATAAAGAAAAATTCTTACTCTGAAAAATATAAACAAATGTACACACACATATACAAGATTATTAATGCCACTAATTTACACAATGCTATACTCTTAACCAATTCTGACCTTTGTAACCAAATGGGAAGCTTTGTTTGTTTGTTTGTTTGTTTGTTTGTTTGTTTAAAATCTGCATTTTGTGAAAAATTTCTTTGACCTGCCAAATTTCCCCTCAAGGACAAAACAATCAGATATTCTTACCCTGAAAGTTATAAACACATGTACATACACACACACACACACACACACACACTGGTCTCCTCAGCAACAGAGGTCCATTTTTGTTTCTTTCCCTGAAAGCACGAGTGGCAGGGAAGTAAGAGTTCTCCTTGGATACTGGCAAGTCTTAAAACGAAAGAAGAAAAAAAAAGAGTGAACGTCTGAAATCTGCAAACCAGCCTGCAGAACTCTCACTTTGATAGAAAAGTGCAAAGGCAGGAGAAAAGCAGATGTTTTGATGAGGAGTTTGTTAGTTGTGTGCTACAGTGACTAGGGTAAGCATTCACTCCTCCGAACACACACAGTCTTTTGCACTCCTGGATCTTGTCCTGCCTGTGCACTCTCTGTTTCCTTTTCTCCTCTCTCTTTTTCTCCGTCCTAGGAAGTCAGCAGCTTGAAAATTCATAACAGCATCCAACAGCTGAGTAAGGTTTTTTTCTTCTTTACTGGAGCCGCCAAAACAGAGAGAGAGAGAGAGAGAGAGAGAGAGAGAGAGAGAGAGAGAGAGAGATGGTGTGCTCACTCTTCTAATTGTGTGAGCAGAAAAAAGAGGGCAGTCATGAAAGAATAGGCAGTAATTAGAGAAGAATGGGGAAGTCACGTCTTATTAGTACTCTTTGGATCTCTGAACCTTTTAACCCCTTCATTTTAACCCTTTCATCATCTGTTCATTTAATGTAACTCTTTTTTTATTACAGGCCAAACATGCCAGAGAGACTGCAGAACAGCTCTGTGATTTGCACTTTTGCACTATGTCTGATGTCTGATTAAAGATAAACATCTTTGAGTAAAAAGCTGCTGCAGGATGGAGGAAAGGCTGACTTGTAGTTTACATGCAGTGTCGCGGTGGTTGGGGTTTAGTTTGCAGTCTCAAACAGTCTGATGTCCTGACCATGCAGAGGCATGACACACAGACACAACAAGGCTTATACACTGTAGTATAATTATTCTATCCACATTCACTGGATATGAGCAATCATGCGCTCTGATTGGCTACTCTACTACTAGGATATCAGCTCATATACTGTGAGTTGAGAAAAAAAATGGCAGCGATGTTATCAAGTATTTAAAAGAAATAATAGCAAAGAGAATATAGTTACCATGAGTAGAGAAAAACAAAATGGTGGAGCGTGTTGCTGAACCAACCAAGGACGAAATGAAAATTCTACTCAAAAACAAAACCCCAAAAATTGTGATCAAATATTTAAAAGAAACAAAAATAGATAAAAGAATATAGCCCTCCCAATATCTCCTGTTCCACACTCCAGCTCAGTTACTAGTGGTAATGCACCTTTAAGTTGGTTTGCCAACCACCAAAAAATAACCCTAAAGAAGAAGAAAAAGAAGAAACCCCAAAGAACACAAAAAAGCAACAAAATATGGAATAAAAGTATTTGATGGTAAGAACATATCTTTTTTTATTTTTCAAGAATTATTATGATAGCATTTTTCACAAATTGCTCCTGTCATTTCGCTGGTTTGTTTAGATTCTTATCAGAAATGATTTTATCGGATTTGTTTTATTCCACTCAATCTTGTTGTACATGTCTTATAGCTGACGAGGCGCTATGCTATGAGCTCATATATGACTCGATTTCATGGAATAACTGTTAAATAGCCTCTTGATCCCTACAACAAATTGTTCCATATGTATATAACCCATTTTGAGCCCAATAGAAGACTCCTGGGTGGCACGGTGGTGTAGTGGTTAGCACTATCACTTCACTGCAAGAAGGTTCTGGGTTTGAATCCACTGGCTGATGGGAGCCTTTCTGTGTGGAGTTTCATGTTCTCTCTGTGTCTGCATAGGTTTAGGACTGCAGTTATCATGAAGAGTTTTGCACTCAAGTTTCCATCAATGAAGAGTTATAACATCAACAAAACAGACTTCATGTTAAATCTGTTAAAAATGTTATAATCACATTGTCTGTTATCACCCAAATGAGGATGGATTCCCTTTTGAGTCTGGTTCCTCTCAAGGTTTCTTCCTCTTGTCGTCTGAGGGAGTTTTTCCTTGCCACCATCACCACAGGCATTGGGAATAGATTAGGGATAAAATTAGGGATAAAATTAGCTCATATTTAAAGTCATTTAAATTCTGTAAAGCTGCTTTGCGACAATGTCTATTGTTAAAAGTGCTATAAAAATAAACTTGACTTGGCATGCAGGTTAGGCTAATTGGTGACTCTAAATTGACCATAGGTGTGAATGTGAGTGTGAATGTTTGTTTGTCTCTATGTGTCAGCCCTGTGATGATCCAGCGACTTGTCCAGGGTGTACCCCGCCTCTTGCCCATAGTCAGCTGGGATAGGCTCCAGCTTGCCCACAACCCTGCACAGCATAAGTAGTTATGGATATGGATGGATGGGTAGGAGACTCCTCTACCATCCTTTTTCTTTTGCTAAGAATAGTTTGCACTCAAGCCTCCTTTAGCTGAACAGCTAATAACTTCAGTTCGATACAGACTTTCCATTAAATCTATAATTAATTCAAAAATAACTCTAATGCTCATTTTTAAGTTTTTGTTAACACAGTTAGTATGTAGTATACAGTTATAGAAAAGAAATGATTTATAATTGCACTATCCAGTGTCACCCAGATGAGGATGGGTTCCTTTTTGAGTCTGGTTCCTCTCAAGTTTTCTTTCTCATGGTGTCTCAGAGTGTTTTTCCTTGCCACCATTACCTCATGTTTGCTCATTAGGGATAAATGTATTAATTCATATGTTTAAAATCTTAATTTTTCTGTAAAGTTGCTTTGCAACAATGTCTATTGTGAAAAAGGGCTATACAAATAAATTGACTTGACTTGACCTGACTTGCATCATTGCTTTTTGTAGATGATGTGGTCCTATTGGCTGGAGCCATGACCTTCAGTACAACCTGGAGCTGTGACCTCCAACACATACTGGATACTGTTCTTACTCATTAGGTGACATTGGGAATACCTAAGGACCTGCTCCCCCCGTCTCTTCCCTCTGTCCATCTCTCTCTGTCTAGTTACATGTTGATCCTGAGACACCATTAATGCTTTCTGCTCCACGGATCTGCCTGATCCATCCTGATGCCCTATGTCTGGCTGGATTCTCATCATATCGCTCCTGTGGAGGATGGGCCCATATGGACAGTTGAAAGTCGCACTTGGAAGATGGCTTTGGACACTTACAGTTTTGCTGTTATGGCTGAGGCTACAATTGGCATAATAACTTAAGGACTGCAGCTGCAATGAACAGTTTTGTACTCAATTTTCCATCAGTGAACAGTTGATAACTTCAACAAAGCAGACTTCATGTTAAAACTATAATGAATTTCCTGATTACACAGTTGTACTTTGTGACTACAACCCCGATTCCAAAAAAGTTGAGACAAAGTACAAATTGTAAATAAAAACGGAATGCAATAATTTTCAAATCTCAAAAACTGATATTGTATTCACAATAGAACAAAGACAACATATCAAATGTTGAAAGTGAGACATTTTGAAATTTCATGCCAAATATTGGCTCATTTGAAATTTCATGACAGCAACACATCTCAAAAAAGTTGGGACAGGGGCAATAAGAGGCTGGAAAAGTTAAAGGTACAAAAAAGGAACAGCTGGAGGACCAAATTGCAACTCATTAGGTCAATTGGCAAAAGGTCATTAACATGACTGGGTATAAAAAGAGCATCTTGGAGTGGCAGCGGCTCTCAGAAGTAAAGATGGGAAGAGGATCACCAATCCCCCTAATTCTGCACCGACAAATAGTGGAGCAATATCAGAAAGGAGTTCAACAGTGTCAAATTGCAAAGAGTTTGAACATATCATCATCTACAGTGCATAATATCATCAGAAGATTCAGAGAATCTGGAAGAATCTCTGTGCGTAAGGGTCGAGGCCGGAAAACCATACTGGGTGCCCATGATCTTCAGGTCCTTAGACAGCACTGCATCACATACAGGCATGCTTCTGTATTGGAAATCACAAAATGGGCTCAGGAATATTTCCAGAGAATATTATCTGTGAATACAATTCACCGTGCCATCCGCCGTTGCCAGCTAAAACTCTATAGTTCAAAGAAGAAGCCGTATCTAAACATGATCCAGAAGCGCAGACATCTTCTCTGGGTCAAGGCTCATTTAAAATGGACTGTGGTAAAGTGGAAAACTGTTCTGTGGTCAGATGAATCAAAATGTGAAGTTCTTTATGGAAATCAGGGACGCCGTGTCATTTGGACTAAAGAGGAGAAGGACGACCCGAGTTGTTATCAGCGCTCAGTTCAGAAGCCTGCATCTCTGATGGTATGGGGTTGCATTAGTGCGTGTGGCATGGGCAGCTTACACATCTGGAAAGACACCATCAATGCTGAAAGGTATATCCAGGTTCTAGAGCAACATATGCTCCCATCCAGACGACGTCTCTTTTAGGGAAGACCTTGCATTTTCCAACATAACAATGCCAAACCACATACTGCATCAATTACAGCATCATGGCTGCGTAGAAGAAGGGTCCGGGTACTGAACTGGCCAGCCTGCAGTCCAGATCTTTCACCCATAGAAAACATTTGGCGCATCATAAAATGGAAGATACAACAGAAAAGACCTACAGTGGTGCTTGAAAGTTTGTGAACCCTTTAGAATTTTCTCTATTTCTGCATAAATATGACCTAAAACATCATCAGATTTGCACACAAGTCCTAAAAGTAGATAAAGAGAACCCAGTTAAACAAATGAGACAAAAATATTATACTTGGTCATTTATTTATTGAGGAAAATGATCCAATATTACATATCTGTGAGTGGCAAAAGTATGTGAACCTTTGCTTTCAGTATCTGGTGTGACCCGCTTGTGCAGCAATAACTGCAACTAAACGTTTGCGGTAACTGTTGATCAGTCCTGCACACCAGCTTGGAGGAATTTTAGCCCATTCTTCCATACAGAACAGCTTCAACTCTGGGATGTTGGTGGGTTTCCTCACATGAACTGCTCGCTTCAGGTCCTTCCACAACATTTCGATTGGATTAAGGTCAGGACTTTGACTTGGCCATTCCAAAACATTCACTTTATTCTTCTTTAACCGTTCTTTGGTAGAATGACTTGTGTGCTTAGGGTCGTTGTCTTGCTGCATGACCCACCTTCTCTTGAGATTCAGTTCATGGACAGATGTCCTGACATTTTCCTTTAGAATTCACTGGTATAATTCAGAATTCATTGTTCCATCAATGATGGCAAGCTGTCCTGGCCCAGATGCAGCAAAACAGGCCCAAACCATGATACTACCACCACCATGTTTCACAGATGGGATAAGGTGGGAATGCAGTGTTTTCCTTTCTCCAAACATAACGCTTGTCATTTAAACCAAAAAGTTCTATTTTGGTCTCATCCGTTCACAAAACATTTTTCCAATAGCCTTCTGGCTTGTCCACATGATCTTTAGCAAACTGCAGATGAGTAACAATATTCTTTTTGGAGAGCAGTGGCTTTCTCCTTGCAACCCTGCCATGCACACCATTGTTGTTCAGTGTTCTCCTGAGGGTGGACTCATGAACATTAACATTAGCCAATGTGAGAGAGGCCTTCAGTTGCTTAGAAGTTACCCTGGGGTCCTTTGTGACCTCGCCGACTATTTCACGCCTTGCTCTTGGAGTGATCTTTGTTGGTCGACCACTCCTGGGGAGGGTAACAATGGTCTTGAATTTCCTCCGTTTGTACACAATCTGTCTGACTGTGGACTGGTGGAGTCCAAACTCTTTAGAGATGGTTTTGTAACCTTTTCCAGCCTGATGAGCATCAACAACGCTTTTTCTGAGGTCCTCAGAAATCTCCTTTGTTCGTGCCATGATACACTTCCACAAACATGTGTTGTGAAGATCAGACTTTGATAGATCCCTATTCTTTAAATAAAACAGGGTGCCCACTCACACCTGATTGTCATCCCATTGATCGAAAACACCTGACTCTAATTTCACCTTCAAATTAACTGCTAATCCTAGAGGTTCACATACTTTTGCCACTCACAGATATGTAATATTGGATCATTTTCCTCAATAAATAAATGACCAAGTATCATATTTTTTTCTCATTTGTTTAACTGGGTTCTATTTTTCTACTTTTAGGACTTGTATGAAAATCTGATGATGTTTTCTGTCATATTTATGCAGAAATATAGAGAATTCTAAAGGGTTCACAAACTTTCAAGCACCACTGTAAGACAGTTGAGCAACTAGAATCCTACATTAAACAAGAATGGGTTAACATTCCTATCCCTAAACTTGAGCAACTTGTCTCCTCAGTCCCCAGACGTTTACAGACTATTGTAAAGAGAAAAGGGGATGTCTCACAGTGGTAAACATGGCCTTGTCCCAACTTTTTTTAGATCTGTTGTTGTCATGAAATTTAAAATCACCTAATTTTTCTCTTTAAATGATACATTTTCTCAGTTTAAACATTTGATATGTCATCTATGTTCTATTCTGAATAAAATATGGAATTTTGAAACTTCCACATCATTGCATTCTGTTTTTATTTACAATTTGTACTTTGTCCCAACTTTTTTGGAATTGGGGTTGTATATAGGACACAGCTATAGAAGCGAGTTATTTATAATCGCATTATCCATTATCACCCAGATGAGGATGGGTTCCCTTTTGAGTCTGGGTCCTTTCAAGGTTTCTTCCTCATGTCATGTGAGGGAGTCTTTCCTTGCCACTGTCACCACAGGCTTGCTCATCAGGGGTAAATTAGGAATAAAATTAGCTCATGTTTAAAGCCTTTAACTTTCTGCAAAGCTGCTTTGCGACAATGTCTGTTGTTAAAAGTGCTATACAAATAAACTTGACTTGACCTCCAGCTTGCAGCCGAGAGTGAAGAGGCTGGGATGAGAATTAGCACCTCTAAATCCGAGGCCCTTGTTTAAATCAGAAAAAAGTAGACTGCCCACTCCAGGTTGGGGAGTTTTTACCTCAAGTGGACAAGTTCAAGTGTCTCAGGGTCTTGTTCATGAGTGAGGGAAGAATGGTGCAGGAGATTGACAAATGGATATGTGTAGCTTTGGACACTGCTGGTCTGTTTTGGTGAAGAGAGAGCTCAGAAAAAAGGTGAAGCTCACGATTTACTGGTTAATCTACGTTCCAACCCTTACCTATGGCCACAAGCTGTGGTTAGTGACTGAAAGAACAAGATCGCAGATATGTACAAGTGGTGGAAATTAGCTTTTTCCAAAGTGTACCCAGACTCACCCTTATAGACAGGGTGAGAAGCTCAGACATTCAGGAGTGGCTCAGTATAGAGACAGTGCTCCTCCACAGCAAAAGGAGCCAGCTGAGGTGGTTCAGGCATCTGGCTAGAATGCCTTTTGGCCACCTCCTAGGTGAGGTGTTCTGGGCATGTCTGAAATCACCTAATGATTAGAGATGTTGGGTTTCTGGTCAGAAGCTTGGTTGGAGACTCAGCACCACTAAGCTGCCACTGTTGGGCCCTTGAGCACGACCCTTGACCCTCTCTTCTCCATGGTTCCTGCATCATTCCTGATCCCAGCTTCCTGATCATGCTGGGATATGCAAAGAAAACATTTTTCTGTACTGTATACATGTACAATACATTAATAGCATTTAGCAGATGCTCTTATCCAGAGCAACATACAATGTATCTAGAAGTGCCTTTTGCACAGGCACTTCAGCCATTCCTGCTCGTCCAGGGAATCAAACCAGTGCCCTTTCGGTCCCAAAGCTGCTTGTCTAACCATTAAGCCATTGCTTCCCCTGTAACATTGTAACATTTCTGGTTGAGAGTACACTGTGCATGTTTTAGCTGCCACTTCTCACCAGAGCTTTTCTTTTCTTCTTTTTGTTTTCCTATTTGTGTTTGTATGGTTTGATGTTTGTTCTTTGTTTGAATGTTTTGTCCGCCAGTTGTGGTGTAGCTCCAGACCCAGTTTTGGGCGTCGGTTTCCTCAGGCCTTGGTCCACTATAAGTGATGCCTGTGCTCCTCGCTATGGACTACAGTGAGCTCGTTGTTCTCTTTAACATCATGGTTGTCCAGCGCTCTGTGCAGCAGTGCTTCTGTGCTTGCTTTCTGGATCCATGGCACAGTGTTCCGGGTGATGTTGCCTGGTGGCGTCGCAGAGGCTGTACAGGCAATGTGGGACGTATCTTTGTGCACCTTTTGTGGGGATTGTGGTAGCTATGCCACTGGAATTATATCCTGACCCTCTTTTGGTGGACTTTTGTTGTTGTTTTGTAATTGTACAGGGACCTTGGGTGTGAGAAAGGCACTATGTAAGTTGAAATTATTATTATTATTATTATTATTATTATTATTATTATAGGTGACAAATAAAGATATTTTCTTCTATTTCAATATGCTGGAGCAAGCAAAAACTTGTATAAACCACAGCTTCGCTTTTGCTTACCTGGAAAGTATGACCTTCATCTCATTTGGAAAAGCATGTTGAGGCAAGCTTAACCAGTTTCCTAACATCAACTAGCTAATTTGACTCGCATCCAGTGACTGTACATATGAATTGGCTTCAAAAGCTAGCATCATGTCAAGAATAGACGAGTTGTATGAAGATGAGACAGCAAAGGTAGCCAAGGAGTTAGGACAAGCTACAATGGTTGCCCTGACATGAGACTACTGGACTTCACTCAGCAATCACAATTACATCGGAGTCACAGCGCATTATTTTGATGAATTGTGGAAACTCAATTTAACAAGCACTGACTGTCAAGAAAACAGAGAGACATTATGCTGAAACGTGCACCAAGCACTTTATGCAAGTAGCTAAAGAGTGGAACATTGAAAAGGATTCAGCACATTCAGCACAGGTAGTGCTTGCAACATGATAGCCATGCCAACAACGGCTGAGCTAGAAAAACTGCAGAAGTTGGAGACAGTGTTGAAGCCCTGCAGTTAATTTACTGATGGTCTCATTGATAATTTCTGTTTCTTATTCGGAGGTTTTTTTCTTCAGAAGTGTGTGTGTGTGAGTGAGTGAGAGAGAGAGTGATGGAAGGCAGGCAAGAGAGAAAGAGTTAGTGATTTAGTCTGTGCATGAGAGAGAAAGATTAGTGATTGGGAAAGATTGTCATGTGTTATGAGTTGGGGCAATACATGAACACAGCTCAGTTGTATTTTCTAGATCTGTTCTAGTTACATTACGGGTATTTAGCAGACACTCAGAGTGACATACAACATACCCAGAGGAGCCTAGAGAGCAGTTGGGGGTTAGGTGCATTGCTCAAGGGCACTTCAGCCATTCCTGCTGGTCCATGAAATTGAACCAGCAACCTTTTGGTCCCAGAGTTGCTTCATTAACCATTAGGCCACAGCTTCCCCCTTTTAAAATAGTAGTTTCCCACTAGTTGAGTGTGAAAGACTATTTTAAATCGTGTTCATCTTTCTGATGAATGTGAGTGAATGTAACAAGTTCCTAACTTAATTCTCTATAGCTGCACGTAAGTAACTGAACTCTTTGGAAGTGAAATGTTTGTTTCATACTCAGTGGTGCTGCCAGCCTTGTGCCACCTATCGCAGGTGATGGAGACCATTGAGCATGATCCAGCCTACATAGAAAGTTCATGCAAAACTTTGTGAGACATGGAGAAATGCAAGAAAAAAACAAACATGACATGGCTGAGGATTGCGACAGCACTTGATCCTAGTTTAAGGACCTCAAAGGTCTGCACAGAGCCAAGAAGGTTGAACTGTGGAGTTCAGTCCATGCCTTGCTTAGAGAAGGGAAGGTCTGCACAAACGGAGCAATCAGCAAAGCCTGAGCCACCTAAGCAGAAAACAGCTCTCATGGTTGCTTCAGAGTCTGACTCTGATGAAGAGGTGGAGTCTATTGAGAAATGTGTGGAGCGCTACAGGGCAAAACCTGCTATTGGCAGGGAGAACTGTCCCCTGCAGTGGTGGTCCGAACATGAAGGGGCACACAGCAGGCTGGCATGCCTTGAACGCAAGTGTTTGGCAGCACCTGCTACATCAGTTCCGTGTGAGAGGTTGTTTTGTTGTTTTCACTGTCTGGGAATTCTTGTGCAGAAGAAGAGAGCTTCCCTGTGATCGGACCATGTGAAAAAGTGTGTGTGTGTGTGTATGTGTTAGTGTGTGTGTGTGTGTGTGTGTGTGTGTGTGTAAGCAATTGGCTTATTGCAAAAAATGACTTTGTATGATTTACTTGAAGTATGAGGGATCCAGGGAGTGATCTTTATTATATACTGCAGTAATGGAAAATTGGTAAATGCTGGACCTGTGTGAGTTCCTGGAATATCTTTGTTTTGTCCTAATTAGGGCCCGAGCACCAGAGGAGAGCAGCCTCCAGTGCCCACCAGAGGGTGCTGCACTGAGGTGCAAGGTCCTATTGTTTTCCTAAGGATTCTTATTATAATTTCTTCTTATTATTTTTTTTCTTTAAGACTTGGCCATTTTTGAGGTGGTTCCCATGAGCTAAAACTCATGAAATTTGGTACACACATCAGTTCTGGCCACTGTTACTCAGGAATAGAGGCTTGGCCTTGGATGTTTCTGGGGGACTCCATAGCACCCCCACATGTCATTGAGACTTTTACCCAGTATATAGTTTCACCTGTCCATGTCAAATTTAGTCGATGTGTGGGGTGCCCCAAGACGAACAAAATTGTAATGTACATTGTATTAGCTGTACTCAACAGGAAGTGACTTATTTTTTGGTTTTGTGTGTTTTGGCACATTACATTTTGACATTCTCCTCCTAGGCAGTTTGTTGGATTCATGCTAGATTTGGTATACCAGAGGTGCTCAGGCCCTTCATTGTTGCTTGGGGCTATATTTCGGCTTGAGTTTGCCATGAGTTATAATTTGATTTTCAGCACATTTTTATGGTAAATGCCATACCTTTGAAACTTTTTGGACAAACTTTATCATTGTTTTGTCAGTGTCTTACAAAAGTATTCATCCCCCTTGGTGTTTGTCCTTTTTTGTAACATACAAGCTAGAATTAAAATGGATTTTTGGGGGGTTAGCATTATTTTATTTACACAACATTCCTACCACTTTAAAGGTGCAAATTGTTGTTTTATTGTGACACAAACAATAATGAAGATGAAAAAAAACCCAGAAATCTGGAGTGTGCATAGGTATTCACCCCAAGTCAATACTTTGTAGAGCCAAGTTTTGCTGCAGTTACAGCTGCAAGTCTTTTGGAGTATGTCTATTAGCTTAGCACATCTAGCCACTGGGATTTTTGTGCATTCCTTAAGGCAAAACCGCTCCAACTCCTTCAAGTTAGATGGGTTGCGTTGGTGTACAGCAATCTTCAAGTTATGCCACAGATTCTCAATTGGATTGAGATCTGGACTTTGACTAGGCCATTCCAAGACATTTAAATGTTTCCCTTTAAACCACTCCAGTGTAGCTTTAGCAGTATGTTTAGAGTCATTGTCCTGCTAGAATGTGGACCATCATCCCAGTCTCAAACCTTTGGCTGACTCAAACAGGTTTTCCTCCAGAATTGCTCTGTATTTAATGCCATCCATCTTTCCTTCAGTCCTGACCAGCTTTCCTGTCCCTGCAGATGAAAAATATCTCCACAGCATGATGCTGCCACCACCATGCTTCACTGTAGGAATGGTGTTCTCAGGGTGTTGGGTTTGCACCACACATGGCATTTCCCATGATGGCCAAAAATATCAATTTTAGTCTTATTTGACCAGAGAATCTTCTTCCATATGTTTGGAGAGTCTGCCACATGCTGTTGGGCAAACTCCAAATGTGTTTTTTTTCTTTAAACAATGGCTTTTTTCTGGCCACTCTTCCATAAAGCCCCACTCAGTGGAGTGTATGGCTTAAAGTGGTCCTATGGACAGATACTCCCATCTCCGTTGTGGATCTTTGCAACTCCTTCAGTGTTATCTTTGGTGTCTTTATTGCATCTCTGATTAATGCCCTCCTTGCCCGGTCTGTGAGTTTTGGTGGGCGGCCTTCTCTTGTCAGGTTTGTAGTGGTGCCATATTCTTTCCATTTTGCTATATTTGGGATATTTTTTATAACCCAACCCTGATCTATACTTTTCCACAACTTTGTCTCTGACCTGTTTGGAGGCTCCTTGGTTTTCATGTTGCTTGTTTAGTAGTGTTGCAGAGTCAGGGTCCTTCCAGAACAGGTTGATTTATACAGATGTCATGTGACAGATCATGTGACACTTTGATTGCACACAGGTGGATAAGTCAACTAATTATGTGACTTATGAAGTGAATTGGTTGGAGCAGCTCTTATTTAGGGGTTTGATACCAAAGGGGAAGAATACCTATGCACACTCCAGATTTCTGTTTTTCATCTTAATTATTGTTTGTGTCACAATAAAACAACAATTTTCACCTTTAAAGTTGTAGGCATGTTGTGTAAATCAAATGGTGCTAACCCTCCCAAAATCAGTTTTAATTCCAGCTTGTAATGCAAAACAGGACAAACACCAAGGAGCATGAATACTTTTGCAAGACACTGTGAATACATACATTTGTGTAAAGCAGGCATATCTTGTCCATACAAATGTTTATAAGAGTATAACACTTGAAAAAAATTCTCCATTTTGGGTAAATTTTGAACAGGCATGTGGTTAATTTGCGATTAATCACAGTTAACTACAGACAACATGAGATTAATCGTGATTAAAAAATGTATCGATTGACAGCCCTAGAAAATATATAAATCATTAAAAAAAATCACATCTAAAAAGAAATGAACCATGTGTAAAAATCACATCTGACAATAAAAAATACCTCCACCACCAGTGAAAAATGTGTGAGAAACATGAAGTGTTCAAAAAACACGTCTGTAAATTTGGCAGGTGTGTGACTTTCTGTAAGAGATCCTATTGTTAATGGTACAACACCATGCTGTTACCATGACACAGGCAAAAAGAGACAATCCTAGAATCTGAATGCTTACAAAAACATCAGGGTCGCATGATAAATGAGTCATACGCTACTCTCTCTTTCAGAAATAAAAGATATGCTGGGTAAGTGTGGTGAAAAGTGTGAGTGTGTGGGGGCGGAATGAGGGAGTTTCTTAATGATGTGCATGTAATTGTGCAGATATGCATGACTCAAAAAGGGAAGAATGCAGATAGTCAAAGATGTTAGTATGTCAGGGTTTTAATCATCATAAGCCCAAGAGGGCAAACCACACAGTACATGGCACACATACACAAACACACTCCTTCTTCAGAAACCCAAAACAAGCCAATTAGAAGCTTGTTTGGAACAGATAGTACTGATCAACAATCATCTGACAAGAGAGAAAATAAAACAGAGGATTGTTAGTCAGGCGGCAGAGAGACACAGGAAATAACTTGACCTCTGTGACCTCTCCAGTTCAAACTGACTTCTCTACAGCATCTCTGGAACATCTCTTTAAAACCTCACTCGTGTTTATTTGGGCTTATCATACCTGATCCTGAATTTTAGGCTTGTCCTGGGAAGTGGGAAAAACCCAAAGGAGTTCAGTCAGAGGACATACTTGTTAGTATGAAGTGTTTTTTATCTGAGGCATCTGGAGCTTTAGTGTTTTAAATAGACAACAAAATCGTATCTAGCTTTCTCGTCACGTTGAACGTACTCTTGACGATGCTGAATGTTGAAACTTTCTAAAATGCTTCTAACTTTCTAAAAACGTTCTATTTTTCCATAATATGTCTCATCTCATCTCATTATCTCGAGCCGCTTTATCCTGTTCTACAGGGTCGCAGGCAAGCTGGAGCATATCCCAGCTGACTACGGGCGAAAGGCGGGGTACACCCTGGACAAGTCGCCAGGTCATCACAGGGCTGACACATAGACACAGACAACCATTCACACTCACATTCACACCTACGCTCAATTTAGAGTCACCAGTTAACCTAACCTGCATGTCTTTGGACTGTGGGGGAAACCGGAGCACCCGGAGGAAACCCACGCGGACACGGGGAGAACATGCAAACTCCGCACAGAAAGGCCCTCGCCGGGCACGGGGCTCGAACCCGGACCTTCTTGCTGTGAGGCGACAGCGCTAACCACTACACCACCGTGCCGCCCCCATAATATGTGGTCTCAGTAAAATTTGATAGAAAAGAAGGTTTTTATAGTGTCATAACACCTAGTTATGTTTTCCTTGTGTGTATGGTGTATACACTCAAATTCTCTCAATGGAGTTGGATATTAGCAGCTGCCAGGTATGGAGCATACTTGAGTAATTGTACTTCATTAATATACATTCTTAAAGGGTACCTACAGTGAAAAATAAACATAGGCTAGAAATAGTACACATTTTGCACAAATGCATTGTGACTCCCCTGAATTGTCACAGAGGCGGCATGGTGGTGTAGTGGTTAGCACTGTCACCTCACAGCAAGAAAGTTCTGGGTTCGAGCCCAGTGGCTGACGGGGGCCTTTCTGTGTGGAGTCTATGTGGGTTTCCTCCGGGTGCTCCGGTTTCCTCCCACAGTCCAAAAACATGCACGTTAGGCTAATTGTTGGCTCTAAATTGGCTGTGAGTGTGAATGGTTGTGTGTCTCTGTGTGTCAGCCCTGCGATGATCTGGCGACTTGTCCAGGGTGTACCCCACCTCTCGCCCATAGTCAGCTGGGATAGGCTCCAGCTTGCCCACGACCCTGCACAGGATAAGTGGTTATGGATGGATGGATGGATGGATGACGTGTCGCATGAAGCAGTGCTTTAAATTCTTTTGTATTCCAGCTCACTTAAGTTTCACTTCAGCACGTATCCATATTGCCAGTTTGTAGGTGGTGTCAAAGGTCAGCACAATGTAGAATCATTGATAGGTTTCCTGTATCTTGATTGGCTTGCTGCTCCTGACACTGTGACATCACCAGATATACAAAATGTTATTGAAAAATGGCAGGTTTTTCATTTTTAACACTAACGTTATGAGCTGTTGTTTACACAGCCAATATTTCACATGGATTTTTAAAATAGGTGGCTGGTAGTGCTGCATCACCTCATGTACAACCAATCAACCTATACTTACATCTGGACCAATCAACATGCACTTGCATCACTCATGGCTCCTCTTGTGCTGGGAGAGTACCTACCCTATTTAGGTTTCAGTCACATGACTTCTTAGCAGTTTTACCAGAAGTGAAATAGCTGGGGGTCTAAATGGCTGCTGTAGTGCAAACAATTAGCGATAACTTATCAGAGTATGCTCATAATTTAGAAGCCACTGCTCACTTTAGATATATTCAGAAGATTGCTATGGGAAAGAAGGATTTGTCATACAATCTCGAAAACTACCCTTCAGTCGAGTTCCCCGACATCTCGAACCATCTGGTGTCACAGACATCCTTCTACACCGCAAAACAGATGAAAGCGTCGAAGAGTATGGAGGCTTACAACTTTTTTTGTATGTGGCTGGGTAAAGGACCTCGGTATCAAGTCGCTGCCGAATGAATCCTGTATTGTTTTTGTCCGTGTAAGTGTGGTTTTTTTAAGCTTTTCATTCGCGTCTTTACAATGAAGTGCTGCAAGTTCAAGTGTAAACAAACAACAGTTGGCTTGATTCTCACTTGTGTTGGCTCTTATCTCTCAGGCAGTGGCGGCTGGTAGTCTTTCAAACAGGGGAGGCTGGTCAGTTACGATATTTCCAGATTTTAAAAGAAAAAACATCAATTTTGCCCATACTCTTGCCTCTGATCTGGCTGATTGTTGGCAGGGTCACAAACTGTGAAATAACAGGTTCTTTTGGCCCATTAGCCTACTGTCCAATATACATGATGGTGGTGTTGGGGGGGGTATATTTTAACATTTTATATTTTAAAATTGTGGCATGTTGTTTAAAAATTGATCATTATTGAAAGCAGCTCTTTGTCAGGAACCTCAGCAGCAACAGCAGAGTGTTCTGGAATAGGCACAAGCACTGACCTTGGGGAGCCAAACATAGAGCTGGGTGCCACACATTTCATTCAATGACACTTTCCCTATATTTTACTTATTTTGACTGAGAAATGTTTTATTGACAATTTTGATAACCCTTCACTTTTAATCCAGGTCTGTAGTGTGAAATGTTCTCGGCTGTGTTTTTGTTTAAAAATGTTTTCCAAATTGTAGCTGTGTTTAATTCATATCCAGAAAAATATATATTCCAATATAATATACTCAGCATAAACATTTTAAATAGATTCTATATTTTTGGTCCATTCATGACATATTACTAAAGTAGCCTATTTACTGTTGTTGATGTGGGTCACTTGCTGTTAGCCAATTCACTTTCTCATACCAGGAGAGCTGAAAGGAACGAGTATTATTCCCTACCTTTTTCACCAAGTCAATTTGAGGCATTGGTCTACCCTGCTCTTTCATTTTAATTTTTTCCTCGAAAGGAAGACTGGCAAATGGCTTCGCCAAAATTAAATCAGCAATGCTTGGCATCCGTGCGCAGCTTTCTTGCTAGCTGACTAGCCCCCTCAAGTTCAAGTTCAGTCACTCAAATAAACGAAATTTCTGGAACTAAGATAGCAAACTTGACAACACTATATTTACACTTTATTTACAATGAAAATATATACAAACTAAAAAAGCTGGTAGAAACCATATGTAATGAATGAAATCGAAATGTAAGCTGATCTCTTACAATACACCACACCACTTGCGAATCCGCATGGGACTGAACTGAAATTCACCGCTGCCTGTCTATATTTGAAACGAGCTGTCAATCAAAGAAAATATCCAGCCGCTTTCACCAATCACCAGTCTCCTCGCGGAAAGCTTTGCCATGTCCCTCCCATGTGAGGCTCGGAGTCTGTAGGCGGGCATTTTTGCAGTATTTTTCCAATAATCATCTTGCATTTTGAGATTGAAAAGCGCATAGCTCCCAAATGCCATTGAAGTCCACTGAGGCTGGGAGTCCGGTGGGCGGGCGTTTTTGCAGTATTTGTCCAATACCCGTCTTGCATTTTGATATTGAAAAGCGCATAGCTCCCAAATGCCATTGAAGTCCACTGAGGCTGGGCTGCATCGCGCTGTCACGAGGGGGAAAACCTCACGCACACCTTAAAGTTATAATGGAATGATTTCGCACTGTAGTTGGGTTGAGCACATATATTTCTATGATTCTGGATCTGAAATAGCAATGTTATAAGGTCGGCTATAACATAAGCCTAGCGCAATTCATCCTACACGATGTTCGTCATTTTTAGAGGAGGCTGAGCCTCCCTCGTTGTCTTAGAGCAATTGCCCGTGCTCTCAGGTAAATCATTCACAAAGATCATCAGAAACCTCTTTAAAGACCTGGATCTTAGTTAAACAAGATGGAGAAGTGATCACGGCGCATTGTAACTGTATGGCTGGGTAAGAATTTTGTTGCGACCTTCATGCATATGGACTTTGTGAGGAGTAAACAAAGAAACAGCTGGAGACTTTAGTGCTTCATGACTAAAAAAATTACCATAAAATAATGACACATAGCAAGAAAAGTACTTGGAAAACACTAAGGACATAGCTGAGAGGGATATACAAACCTTTCACCAAGTGATCACTGCAAACTCGAGCATGCTTCGACTCGGCTCTCTTCAATTTCAATGAGAGGTTCAAAAGCCACCTTTCTCGGTGTCTTTTTGTGAAATTCTGTGTTCGTTCACCCTTTTTTATTAGTTCACTGGGAACCCTGAAAAAACTTTTATCAGTTTTACAGTTTGATTGAGTCGAACAACCTAAAACAACATAAGCGTAAGGTGTGAGCAATGCACCTTCTCCGTACAAACGCTTTGTCAACTGAGCTTTGGTAGACCACCAGCTAAAGTTTTGAATAACTAATAAGGTGGATGTAACGTCACCTGAAACCCATCAATAGTAGAAGCTAAAAAAGTCCCTCAAAATGATATTCTAAGAACTCTAATTGTTTTCAGTTCCTACATTGTGGACACACAAAGAAGGGGGAACTTCCTCCAACAGTTCTAAGATGTACTGTATGAAAAAAATCCTCTGGTCCAAAAGCACCTAATGATTTGAGATGCTGGGTTTCTGATCAGAAGCTTGAGGGTTGGAGACTCAGCACCACTGAGCTGCCACTGTTGGGCCCTTGAGCATGACCCTTAACCCTCTCTATGCCATGGTTTCTGGATCATCTGTATCATCTCTGCCCCCAGCTTCCTGATCCTGCTGGGCTATGCAAAGAAAGTATTTCTCTGTACTGTAATGTATACATATATAACATATATGTACACTGATCAGTCATAACATTAAAACCACTGACAGGTGAAGTGAATAACATTGATTATCTCATTACAGTGGCACCTGTCAAGGGGTGGGATATATTAGGCAGCAAGAGAACAGTTAGTTCTTGAAGTTGATGTGTTGGAAGCAGGAAAAATGGGTAAGTATAAGGATCTGAGCGACTTTGACAAGGGCCAGATTGTGATGGCTAGATGACTGGGTCTGAGCATCTCCAAAATGGCACATCTTGTGGGGTGTTCCCGGTATGCAGTGGTTAGCACCTACCAAAAGTGGTCCAAGGAAGGACAACCAGTGAATCGGCGACAGGGTCATGGGTGTCGAAGACTCATTGGTTTGCAAGGGCCACGAAGGCTAGCCCATATGGTCCAATCCCACAGAAGAGCTACTGTAGCACAAACTGCTGAAAAAGTTAATGCTGGATAAAACAAAGTTGACAAAGGCTTCTTATTTTATTTCAGTATGCTGGAGTAAGCAAAAACTTTTATAAACTGTGGCTTCACTTTCGCCTACCTGGAAGGTATGAACCTCATCTCAGTTGGAAAAGCATATTGAAGTAATTTTCACCAATTTCCTAACATCAACTGGCTAATTTGAATTGCATCCAATGACTGTACATATGAATTGCCTTCGAGGGCCACCATCATGTCAAGACTTGATGAGTTGTATGAATATGAGAGAGCAAAGGTAGCTGAGGAGTTCAGACAAGCTACAATGGTTGCCCTGACAGGAGACTACTGGACTTCACTCAGCAATCACAATTAAAGTTAACTGGCTATATTTAAGTAAGCCTGTTTTTCTTGGTAATGCCAAGTTAATCTCACATTGATTCCAGTCTCTAATGTAATTACCTTGGCAGCAAGTCAAATTCTAATGAAAGGTAAAAATTAGTTATTTAAATTATACTTTAGTTCTGATTAATTCATCAGCAAACTTTGTAAAGTTAGCCATGGTTACAGAAAGAGAATGATGGCAAAACAGCATAGTTACTTTAACACAAAAACAGGGACATTTAAAAGTACAGTAGCATCTTTTTTCCTTCCACTTGGGTACAATGAGACACATTATCTACACTTTCACTTAAGTATAATTTCCCAGTACTTTGCACATCCCTAGCAGCTGCTGACTTGTCAGGTGGAAGGTACCCTCTACAAGTGCCAAATGCTTACCTGTTTATTACCTTGCCCACAATGGAGTCAGCGGGGCAAGGTATTGTAATCAGTTTGTTTGTTTGTTTGTTTGTTTGTTTGTTTGTTTGTTTGTTTGTTTGTTTGTCTGTTAACAATCTAGTGTCTAGACAGTTGCACCGGTTGACTTCAAGTTTTCAGGGTAGGTGGGCAATGATCTATAGATTACCTGATTAAATTTTGGGAGTAATCAGGTCAAGATGAAGGTCAAGGTCACCAGAAAGGTCAACCTTTTGGTCAAAATAACATCTTTTCCATTATAACTCAAAAACGGTTGCTGATAGACAGATGTTTACTAATATGAGCATATAGGAATTCCCATATGGCCTTTCATTTGGCACCATGATCTTTGACCTTGAGTGACCTTGAAAGGTCAAACTAAAGGTCATGGGTTTTCAAAGGGCTATAACTTTAAAATAGTTCATGATAGCCAGATGTGTACTATTATCAACATATAAAAAGTCCCATATGGGCTTTCAGTTGCTGCCATGACCTTTGACCTTGAATGACTTTTTGAAATGTCAAACTCAAGGTCATGGATTTTCATAGGCCTATAACCTGATAGCTGATGATTGAGAAATATTATCATTATCAACATGTAGGTATAAAATAAGTGCTGCTGGATGAGGTTTGTTTTGCCTCGCAACACTTGTTATCAAGTAGGGTATATACTGATCTTAATGTTGAGTTGCACGATACGGAAAAAAAAATCTGATTATCTAGCTTGATTCTAGAATTCTAGAAAAAATGTTACTTAAGAAAAGCTTGTGAGTGGAAGGTCAGCAGGTTGAAACATCTTGTTGATGAGAGAGATCAAATGAGAAATACCAAACTGTTCTGAGCTGACAGGAAGTCTACAGTAGCTGGAAAATCCCAAAAGATCCGCAGTTTATGAAATACTCAAACCAGTCCATCTGGCACCAACAACCATGCTGCTGTTAAAGTTACCGAGATTGCATTTTTTTTAATGCTTGATGTGAATAATAACTGAAGCTCTTGATCTGTATCTGCATGATTTTATGCATTGTGCTGCTGCAACATGATTGGCTGATTGGGTAACTGCATCAATGAGCAGATGTACAGCGTACAGGTGTTCCTACTAAAGTGACCAGTGAGTGCATATTCTGTTTTGAAATTACATTTAGGTCAAATGTCAGTTTATGTTTAAATATATGAGGGTACTTCAAAAAGTTCTTGGCCTCACCCAGAAAACGTCACAGGAGAAAGATTGTTCTTGCATTATTTTTCAACATTGTCTCCTTTAACTTCAATGCACTTGGACCACCGATGTTCAAGCTTCGCTATCCCTTTGTGGAAGAAGGTCACATCTTGAGCCTCCAGATCCTCTTCAACAGCATGGATGACTTCATCTTCACTCTGAAAATGGTGACCATGCAAGTAGGATTTCAGTTTCGGAAGCAGATAGAAGTTAGACGGTGCCAGGTCGGGTGAGGAAGGTGCATGGGGCAACAGTTCAAAGCCACATTTGGCTACTTCTGCTGCTCCTATCTGCACTGTGTGCTGATGGGCACATTGTCCTGGAGCAACAGCATGGCAACTCAAAGGTTTCCTTTCCTTTCTTCTTTAATTGCTTCTTTCAGTTTTAACAGTTATGATGCAAGTAGTCCCTATTTATGGTTTGATTCTTTTGCAAGAAGTCAGTCATGAGCACTCCCTCACTGTCCCAAAGCACAGAAGCCATCACCTTGCCGACAGATACCACTTGCTTGAACTTTTTGGGAGGTGGAGAACTGGTGTGTTTCCATTGTTTCTTTTGACTCTTTGATTCAGGATCAAAGTGGTGAACCCATGTCTCATCCTGGGTCACAGACCTCCTCAGGAATTTGGCTGGATCAGCCAGAAAATGAGCCAGAAGTGTCCTTGAAACTTCCAGTCTGTTCAAGTTTTGATCTGGTGTCAACATTCAGGGCACCCATCATGCAGACAGTTTGTTCTTCCCCAAGATGTCAGTCAAAACAGCATGAACTGAGCCAACACTGATGTCCATGGTTTCCACTATTGGCCCTTTTCCACTACTCTTTTTCAGCTCACTTCAGCTCGCTTCAGCCCGACACGGCTCGCGTTTCAACTACCAAAAACCAGCACGACTCAGCTCGTTTCAGCCCTGCTTAGCCCCTAAAACTCGCACCGTTTTGGAGTGGGGCTGAAGCGAGCCAAGCCGTGCCGAGTGAGGTTGGGGGCGTGAGCAGACACTCCCCTGTGCACTGATTGGTGAGGAGGAGTGTCCTCACATGCCCACACACGCCCCGCGAGCGCGCTGGGATCTGTAAACACCGCAAACCCGGAAGAAGAAGAATTACGAATTACGAGAATTTCTGAAGCCTTATGCACCTCGCCTCATCTATACGCTCTTGCCAGTATCTGTTGGCGTTGTCGGTGACAACAAGCCACAGCACCAAGACCAGCAACACTAACGACTCCATGTCCTCCATGTTTATTGTTTACTATTCGGGTCGTGAGACTACCGCTTAAAAGCTCACTGAATCAGTGACATACAGAGCATCGTGGACGAGTTCGCGGAGCGCAAGGCTCGTCGTATGCCCTTCAAATAATGCGCGCAGTAGGCTATTGATGTTTTATGACCCATGTACAGTATGTCACCTAATGTTTTTTTGTTTCTGAGTTACATGTTCGTTTGAAGGACTTAATGTACAAAATAACATAGTTGCACCCGGTAGTGTTGAAATTGGTAAACACAGTGCATTCAGTGAGGTTTGCACCGCCCTCCTTTTATTTCTGACTCTTCCTGTCACCGTTGCAACCTCTGAGCGCTCATTCGTATGCCCTTCAAATAATGTGCGCAGTATAGGCTATTGATGTTTTATTATGAGCCATGTACAGTATCCTAATGTTTTTTGTTTCTGAGTTACATGTTCGTTTGAAGGACTTGATGTACTAAATAACATAGTTGCACCCGGTAGTGTTGAAATTGGTAAACACCGCAGTTGCGGACATTTTGTAGCCTAAAATGATGTTATGATAAGCTTTAATAAAGGGCCCGGTCATTTGCCCCGCCCCCGGCCCGGCTCTGACTTGTTCCGCCACTGTCACTGATGTCACTGTTTGCGCTGCTTAACGACATCACGTGACGTCCACCCACTTTCGCTAACTCCACCCAATGTGTCCACCCACTTCCAGCCAGCACGGTTCAGCGCGGTTGTAGTCGAAATGCAACTCCAACAGCCCCGCTCAGCTCGACTCAGCTCGACTCGGCACGGCACGGCTCAGCCGCGTTTGTAGTGGAAAAGCGGCATATGTGTTGGACAGTCACACATCTATCATTCATGACCATGCAGTGAATGGCTTCCACTTGATCATCCGTGGTTGCTGATTTTGGGTTTCCCAACTGTGGATCAACTTTGGTGCTCTCCGTGCCCTGCTTGAAATCAGCAACCCACTTCTTTATGGTTGAATACCAAGGGGAGTCCTCACTAAGTGTGTTGACCATGTCTTCATGGATTTCCTTGGGGGTCATTCCCTTTTTATGCAGACACTTGATCACAGCTCTGGCTTCTTTCTTGTCCATTTTTGGGTTTCCCTCTCACCTACTGATTTTCAAAGGGTGTCCCCTTCAAAGAAATGATGACATACATTTGAATTTTTGTTGATCATGACATAAGGCTTTATTGTATACACTTGTGCCCCAAAATGGGAGTTACGCCCCTTGTTTCCAGGTGAGGACAAGAACTTTTTTGAAGTACCCCCATAGAACTAGGAGGACAGAGCAGAACATTATGATTGAACACCAAGCAAAAAGTTGATTGAGTGGATTGGTGGATATCCTAGCTAAAGGATAAGGACATAAAGGATTATGTAAAATAAAGAAAATGTAAATCAATCAATAAATATTTTTAATAGAAATTAGAAGTGACATAGAAACTATTTAAAATGTTTACTATGAACCTAATAAGTGCCTGTCTTTGGTCTTTTTTGGCACAGCAAAATTTATGATCACTTTGGGTCCTAACTGCAGTAAAATCACTAACATTGCAGAGACGTAGTTGGTAAAATGGTGTTTGTGTGTCTGTGTGCGCACGTGCAGTGTTTATGTGTATTAGTGATGGGAATTCCAGATAATTTAGTGAGTCAGTGCAGTTCACTAAGCTCAGCAATGATCTTTATCCTGATGCACTTTTATTGCTCCAGACCTGTCTGATTCATCCTGATGTGCTACTTCTGCTTAGGGCTTTAGCACTTGTGACTGACTTTCTGCTATTCTGCATGGTCTCATATGGGCTCCTAAAGATTAGCACTTCCCAAAAACAGTTTCTTAGGTCACACCCTTTCTTCAGTGGATAACCTCACCTGGATAGTGCAGATTTGTAGATGCTACAGTCATCATAAGGACTGGCCATCCGAGGACTCTTATTCACAATATGCTCATACTGAAAATCTTTTCAATACACATTTCATGTGATGTATTTGTCTAAAAATACACAAGTTGACTCTCAGCATTCACCTGAAAGAACTGACTCAAATAGTCGACTCACTGGCAAATGACACATTACTACTGTGAGTGCATGCACTCACAGTGAGTGCATGCACAGAGAGATTATTGCACGTGTGTACAGCCCCAATTCCAAAAAAGTTGGAACACTCACTGTGTAAAACATAAATAAAACAGAATGTGAAGATTTGCAAATCATGGAAACCCTGTATTTCATTGAAAATAGTACAAAGACAACATATCAAATGTTGAAATGAGAAATTGTATTGTTTTTTGAAAAATATTTGCTCATTTTAAATTTGATGTCAGCAACATGTTTCAAAAAAGTTGGGACAGGGGAAACATCTCATCTCATTATCTCTAGCCGCTTTATCCTGTTCTACAGGGTCGCAGGCAAGCTGGAGCCTATCCCAGCTGACTACGGGCGAAAGGCGGGGTACACCCTGGACAAGTCGCCAGGTCATCACAGGGCTGACACATAGACACAGACAACCATTCACACTCACATCTATGGTCAATTTAGAGTCACCAGTTAACCTAACCTGCATGTCTTTTGGACTGTGGGGGAAAACGGAGCACCCGGAAGAAACCCACGCGGACACAGGGAGAACATGCAAACTCCGCACAGAAAGGCCCTCGCCGGCCACGAGGCTCGAACCCGGACCTTCTTGCTGTGAGGCGACAGCGCTAACCACTACACCACTGTGCCGCCCACAGGGGAAACAAAAGACTGAAAAAGTTGTGTAATGCTAAAAAAAACCTAATTTAGTTAATTGCCAACAGGTCATTAACATGATTGGGTATAAAAAGAGCATCCCAGAGAGGCGGAGTCTCTTAGAAGTAAAGATGGGGAGGGGTTCACCGCTCTGTGAAAGACTGTGTGGGCAAACCGTGCAACAATTTAAGAATAATATTCCTCAGTGTAAAATTGCAAAGAATTTGAGGATCACATCATCTATGGTACATAATATTTAGAGAATCTGGAGGAATCTCTGTATGCAAGAAACAAGGCTGAAAACTGACACTGGATGCCTGTGATCTTCAGGCCCTCAGGTGACATTGCATTAAAAGCAGACACGTGTCTGGAGTGGAAATCACTGTATGGGCTCAGGAACACTTCAGAAAGCCATCGTCTGTGAAAACAGTCCATTACTGCATCCACAAATACAAGTTACTATAAAACCAGATATAAACAATATCCAGAAACACCGCCACCTTCCCTGGGCCCGAGCTCTTTTACGATGGACTGAGGCAAAGTGGACTGACGAATCAAAAGTAGAAATTCTTTTCAGAAATCATGGACATCACGTCCTCCAGGCTAAAAAGGAGAGGGACCATCCAGCTTGTTATCAGTGCACAGTTCAAAAGCCAGCATCTGTAATAATACGGGGGTGCATTAGTGCACATGACATGGGTAGCTTGTACATCTGGGAAAGCATCATTAATGCTGAATTATATATACATGTTTCAGAGCAATATGCTGCCATCCAGACAAAATCTTTTTCAGGGAAGGCCTTCCTTCTTTCAGCAAAACAAACTGCTTTCTGCACATATTGAAACTGCATGACTCCGTAGAAGGAGAGTCTGGGTGCTAAAGTGGCCTGCCTGCAGTCCAGACCTGTCTCCTGTTTAAAACATTTGGCGCATTATGAAGTGCAAAATACAACAAAGGAGATCCCGAACTATTGAGCAACTGAAATTGTATATCAATCAAGAATGGGACAACATTTCTCTTTCAAAACTACAGCAACAGGTCTCCTCAGTTCCCAAATGTTTACAGAGTGTTGTTAAAAGTAGAGGTGATACAACACAGCAGTAAACATGTCCTTGTCCCAACTTTTTTGAAATGTGTTGCTGACATCAAATTCAAAATGAACATATATTTTTTCAAAAAACAATAAAATTTCTCAGTTTCAACACTGATATGTTGTCTTTGTACTATTTTCAATGTAATATATGGTTTGCATGATTTGCAAATTATTGCATTCTGTTTTTATTTACAGCTTACACAGTGTCCCAGTTTTTTTGGGATTTGATTGTGTGAGTCCATCTATGCTGATATGCTGAATGTTCTTGTTTCCATATTTATCAGATAAATAGTTTCTGATTGCGAACTGTCTATATGCATCAGTTGAGTGCTTTTGAACTGCGCCCATAGCCACAACAGCTCATAAAAGGACTCATTAGTGGATGTATAAGCATTAGCCTTGTTTACCAACGCTTCTTTAGAAATGAAAGCCCTGTTCATGGTATATGCTCTCACAGATCAAGGCCTCTGATAGGCGTAATGCAATCTTGATGAGCATTAGCATGGTCTTCTGAAAGGACCCAACCTCTAAATACACATTTATTGACTGAAGGATAGAAATGTGCTTTTTTATGAGGCACAACTTCTGCTCCATGAGTTCTTTTTAAAGCATCTGTGGTTTGGATCACATGAGCAGATGTTGAAAATGCACGCCGTATGAAACTATACCTCTGCTGTCACATGGATGTCTGAAGCTGCAGCTCTGCTCATAAAGCAGCCCAGGTAAATCCATTTCCTGCAGAACTAACAAACGGTAAAACTACTGTTCCGATGATTGAAAGTCTGGTCACATGAGGTAAGGAGCTTTGGTTTCCAAAACAGACGATGGCATGGAAAAATCCAGCTTTTATACTCTGTGCAGTTAAATTCATTATTTTCGTAGCGGTCTGGAACCGCTGGTAGGGATGGGCCAGTCTGTGGAGACAGGATGGAGAACATGCTGTAATGTTGATGTCTGAAACAGGAAATGGTAGATATATGTGGTGAAAAGTGTGTGTGTGTGTGTGTGTGTGTGGAGAGAGAGAGGGAGAGAGAGTATAAACAAGCACACAGAGCACAGAGACAGAAAAAGGAAAAAGAAAGATGGGTGGACAACAAGAGAGAAGGTGGTCAGAACAAAAGCAAAAACACAAGAAAGAAACCTTATTTTCGTGTCTCAAATACACTCCAATTTCACATTTTATATCATTTTCAAAACTAAAACTTAAAAACAATTAATGATCCAATGTAGTCCTTACACTAGTTACATTCATTTCTAATTATTGAGTTTAAAACTTGCGTTGGGTTTAACTCCATGACTCTTTGTCCTACGCAAATATTTGTTCAGATTAGCTCTTAATGTCCTTAATCAGAAAGTGGCTCACATTCACTCAGTAAATAGACATGCAGGAATCACACAGTGCCCCCTACTGGATGGATGAAAATAGTTTCATAAGTTTGCGGCTAGTTCATTTTTCTTTGCGTGTGTGTGTCATGTGCATGCTGATCAGCAGGGCCGTCGACAGGGGGGGACAACCGGGTATTTTGTCCCGGGCCCAGGCATGAGGGGGGGCCCAGAACTGGTCCCTCATGAAGATGCCATTAATCATTCTGTTTCATTTCAAAATATGTTGATTTGGGGGAGAAAAATGTGCTATATTTGCATTCAATGAATGATTTCTGGTTCTTTTGCCTTTATTGTCTTCGAAAATAGATTCAAGAACCCACCTACCACCCCTAATGCAGAAATGGTTTGGTCTTTGATTAAGGCGCCAAATAACACGGCACTATTCCATCAAAACGCTTCGACAATAAGCGTGCAAGCCCGTTTGCCAACATGCACAAGTCAGGAGCAAAGAAAAGAAAAGAGAAAAAGAGATGAAGAAGCCAAGAGCCTCAGGGGCTCACTGCATAGATATTTTAGAAAAGATTCAGATGATGCAGCTGAGCCAGGTAAGACACAGATAACTTTTTTCCAGCCCCGTAATGTAACCCCAGCACGCGCGACGCGCCATTCATAATTATAAAGTAGGGGATAGCAGGGTACACTGAGTGAACACTGAAATGCACAGGGCATTGAATTATTTCATAAACATATCGGTTTAATAACACTGTGTTGCATATATCTCAATGAAGCAAAGAATAGCACATTGGCCCGCAATCATATCCAAATGTTTTAGGCACGCTTGCTGAGCTGCGCTGAGCTAGACTCCGGTTAGCTGAAAGCCCGTGGAACGCTGCATCTTGTTAATTAAACCTTATTTTGTTGGAAATCATCCCGTGTAGATACGACGGCATGTGAAATTGCCAGCTAGATAGAGTTTAATGTAACGAATGGGCTATAAATGGGGTGTTTTGAGGTTAGTCTGTTGCAAAACATTAAACTTTCGCTTAGACTGGATACTCTTCAAACAATTCCCTTGCTCAAGTGAAAAATGATAGGCCTGTATGAAAAGCGCAATTAATGAAAGTAGCCTAATAAGCCCTAAATGAATAAAACAACCTCTGTTTTATTGTTGTTGCTTACACGTTAAGATTTTGAAATCTTCTCGGTCCAGTTCTATATCCAGGGAACGTTGTAATCCTTTTGGTTTATCCGTAATAAACGTGTCAGCCCCCAGGTCAGATAGGCTAATGTTACGTGGTTGGGAGGGTGTCAATTTTTTTTGTAACATTCTAAATCGAGTACGGAAAGGACGTTTATGAAAAACAAGACAAAAAAATACACTGAAAAACTCACTGTACACATCACTAGTGGTGATGCTTCTATGTTCAGATTTTGGGAAAGCCATAACTCCGTTCTCATTGAGGCCCAGTTCCATCCTGTAAACAATCATTTTGGTTTATCAACTACCTGCGCTCAAACATGTCACAGGAGAGGCTCAATGGGCTGGCTATGCTCTCTATAGAGCACGAACTTGCAAAGAAGCTGGACTTCAATGACCTTATTGACTACTTTGCCACAGCAAAAGTCCGGCGCATTGCATTTCGCACCTGAATAGTTGCAGACTAAGGAAATGTTTAAACTGTAAATATGTTGAAATGTTGAAATAAAATGGTTGACTGTTATAATGGGGGCGGCACGGTGGTGTAGTGGTTAGCGCTGTCGCCTCACAGCAAGAAGGTCCTGGGTTTGAGCCCCGGGGCCGGCGAGGGCCTTTCTGTGTGGAGTTTGCATGTTCTTCCCGTGTCCGCGTGGGTTTCCTCTGGGTGCTCCGGTTTCCCCCACAGTCCAAAGACATGCAGGTTAGGTTAACTGGTGACTCTAAATTGAGCGTAGGTGTGAATGTGAGTGTGAATGGTTGTCTGTGTCTATGTGTCAGCCCTGTGATGACCTGGCGACTTGTCCAGGGTGTACCCCGCCTTTTGCCCGTAGTCAGCTGGGATAGGCTCCAGCTTGCCTGCGACCCTGTAGAAGGATAAAGCGGCTAGAGATAATGAGATGAGATGAGATGAGACTGTTATAATGGGCTTGGAATACCTGTTATTTAAGGGTTGGAGTGAATGGAGACTGTGAAAAGAGGGGTTGGGTGTGGGTGGTTGCTGTGTGGCGATGTGCGTGCGCACGTGTGTGTGGGGGGGGGGGCCCCACTCAGATTATTTTGTCCCGGGCCCAGCCAAAGCTGTCAACGGCCCTGCTGATCAGTGTTGGGCAAGTTACTCAGGAAAAGTAATTAGTTACTTTTACAAATTACTGCCTTTAAAAAGTAATCAAATTGCTTTACTGATTACTTGGTATTAAAAGTACAACCCCGATTCCAAAAAAGTTGGGACAAAGTACAAATTGTAAATAAAAACGGAATGCAATGATGTGGAAGTTTCAAAATTCTATATTTTATTCAGAATAGAACATAGATGACATATCAAATGTTTAAACTGAGAAAATGTATCATTTAAAGAGAGAAATTAGGTGATTTTAAATTTCATGACAACAACACATCTCAAAAAAGTTGGGACAAGGCCATGTTTACCACTGTGAGACATCCCCTTTTCTCTTTACAACAGTCTGTAAACGTCTGGGGACTGAGGAGACAAGTTGCTCAAGTTTAGGGATAGGAATGTTAACCCATTCTTGTCTAATGTAGGATTCTAGTTGCTCAACTGTCTTAGGTCTTTTTTGTCATATCTTCTGTTTTATGATGCGCCAAATGTTTTCTATGGGTGAAAGATCTGGACTGCAGGCTGGCCAGTTCAGTACCCGGACCCTTCTCCTACACAGCCATGATGCTGTAATTGATGCAGTATGTGGTTTGGCATTGTCATGTTGGAAAATGCAAGGTCTTCCCTGAAAGAGACGTCGTCTGGATGGGAGCATATGTTGCTCTAGAACCTGGATATACCTTTCAGCATTGATGGTGTCTTTCCAGATGTGTAAGCTGCCCATGCCACACGCACTAATGCAACCCCGTACCATCAGAGATGCAGGCTTCTGAACTGAGCGCTGATAACAACTTGGGTCGTCCTTCTCCTCTTTAGTCCGAATGACACGGTGTCCCTGATTTCCATAAAGAACTTCAAATTTTGATTCGTCTGACCACAGAACAGTTTTCCACTTTGCCACAGTCCATTTTAAATGAGCCTTGGCCCAGAGAAGACGTCTGCGCTTCTGGATCATGTTTAGATACGGCTTCTTCTTTGAACTATAGAGTTTTAGCTGGCAACGGCGGATGGCACGGTGAATTGTGTTCACAGATAATGTTCTCTGGAAATATTCCTGAGCCCATTTTGTGATTTCCAATACAGAAGCATGCCTGTATGTGATGCAGTGCCGTCTAAGGGCCCGAAGATCACGGGCACCCAGTATGGTTTTCCAGCCTCAACCCTTACGCACAGAGATTCTTCCAGATTCTCTGAATCTTTTGATGATATTATGCACTATAGATGATGATATATTCAAACTCTTTGCAATTTTACACTGTCGAACTCCTTTCTGATATTGCTCCACTATTTGTCTGTGCAGAATTAGGGGGATTGGTGAACCTCTTCCCATCTCTACCGAAATTATTCATATTATATATCAATTACATAATGTAGAATTTCGCAAGTACTGAAATTTGTTTTGCTTGCAGACGACACCAATATTTTTTGTTCCGGTGAGAATTTGCAGCAGACTTTGGAGACAATCACAACTGAAATAAATAAACTAAAACTATGGTTTGACAAAAATAAATTATCATTAAATCTAAGCAAAACAAAGATCATGTTGTTTGGGAGACGCAAAATAGATTGTAATGTAGAATTGATAATAGACAATACTAAGATAGAAATGGTACAGGAAATTAAATTTCTTGGTGTGATTTTGGATCATAAAGGCTGCTGGAAACCTCATGTAGGATACATACGAGCAAAACTGGCAAAGTGCTCGGCAATTCTGTGGAAAACAAAACATATTCTTGATTGCAAATCTTTGCATACTCTATATTACGCGTTATTTTTGCCATATCTGACTTACTGTGTCGAAGTCTGGGGAAACACCTACAAAACCACTCTGCAGCCGATATGTACAATACAGAAAAGAGCAATAAGGACAATAAACAAAACAGGATACAGAGATCACACAAACCCACTATTCATAAAATCACACAAGTCAAGTCAAGTCAAGTTTATTTATAAAGCACTTTAAAATACAACAGAGACAGCTGACCAAAGTGCTGGACAAGCAGGTGAAAAGACTTGAGGACACCATAAAACACAAAAACAACGTAACTTGAAGACATCATACACACAGAGAAACGACAACATGACCTGAAACTAAGGACCAATACACAGGTCAGTGCAATCTTAAAACAAGAAATCATGTAATAAAAGGCACCAAGGCATAGTAATGAATTTAGAGTAATAAAAAACTAAGAGTAAATAATTAAAAAATAAATAAATGAAGAAAGTAAAAAGACTCATGTAACATTAAAAGAAAAACAAAAAATGAATGAATAAATAAATAAATAAATAAATAAAAGCTATACAGAGTTAAAAGCCAAGGCATAAAAATGGGTTTTGAGATGAGTTTTAAAAACAGCTAAGGACGGGGCCAAACGTATATGTAGTGGAAGCTCGTTCCAGAGTTTAGGGCCAATGACTGCGAAGGCTCGGTCCCCTCTACTTTTCAGTCTGGAGGGTGGTACAACTAGGCGTAATTGGTCAGCTGAGCTAAGGGCCCTGGAGGGGGTGTGAATTTTTAGGAGGTCAGACAAGTAAGAGGGTGCCAGTCCATGTAGGGATTTAAAAACAAATAAAAGAATATTAAAATGTATCCTGTGGCGTATGGGGAGCCAGTGAAGTGTTCTCGCCTTCGTGTTCTAGTGAGAAGGCGGGCGGCAGCATTTTGAACAAGTTGCAGGCGTGAGATGGAGGAAGAACTTATGCCAGCATACAAGGCGTTGCAGTAATCCAGGCGGGAGGAAACAAATGCATGGATGGATGACCCTCTCAAAATCTTAAAAAGATAAAAAAGGCTTAACCTTGGATAAAAGCCTTAGTTGATAAAAACTCGACTTAACAACCATGTTGATTTACTTCTCCATATTAAAAAATGAATCTAAAATTACACCAAGGATTTTCGCTGTGTCTTTTACATTGGGTTCGAGTGGGCCTAGATCATGGAGGGGGTCAGAGGTGGCACTGGGCCGGAAGACTAGGACCTCAGTTTTACTTTCATTGAAACTTAAGAAATTTAGGGCCATCCATGCTTTGATGTCCTCAAGGCAGTTTAGTAGCTGTTTAAAAGCATGGGGGTCACTGGGTTTTAGGGGCATGTAGATCTGTGTATCATCAGTATAACAGTGAAAGGATACATTGTATTTTCTAAGGATAGACCCCAGGGGTAGCATGTACAGAGAGAAGAGTAGCGGGGCAAGAATCGAACCTTGCGGAACGCCACAGGAGAGATGAGCAGAAGGGGATACTGAGTCCCCCAGGCTAACTGAAAAGGTTCTATTTGTCAGGTAGGATTTAAACCATTCAAGGGCAGTGTCTCTGATACCAACACAGTTCTCTAGATGGGAAATTAAAATGTTGTGATCAACAGTGTCAAACGCAACAGTGAGGTCAAGTAAAATCAAAATGGCATTGCCACCAGAATCAGTAGCTATTAAAAGATCATTTAAAACCTTTAGTAGAGCTGACTCTGTGCTATGGAGAGCTTTAAAACCAGACTGGAGGGGTTCTAAGATGCCATGGGAGTCTAAAAAAGATTGCACTTGCTGGAGCACTAGTTTTTCGAGGACCTTGGACAGGAAGGGAAGCTTTGAAATGGGTCTGTAGTTGGAGAGGATAGTGGTGTCTAAATTAGGTTTTTTAATTAATGGCTGTACAATTGCATGTTTAAATGACTGTGGAACACATCCTGAGACAAGGCTACAGTTCATAATGTCCAGTATACTGGGACCTGTGGTCTCCAGTGTCGGCTTGATGAGAGACGGGGGCATGGTGTCGGCTTGGCCAAAAGTAATTTTCATTTGGCCAATTGTTTTGGTTAGAGTGGCCAGGGAGATGGTTTCAAACTGATAAAAAGTTGCAGTGGAAATGACAGGGACAGAGGGATCGAAAGAGGGAGGGGTTATGGAAGCTCTAATATTGTTGACTTTAGAAACAAAAAACTGCAGGAGTTGAAATTGTTGAAATTTATGGATCTGGTCAAATTCAGAACAGCACAAATAATGTATAAAGCGAGAAATAATCTATTGCCAAAAAATATACAAGGAATGTTTAGTGAGAGAGAGGGGGGATATAATCTAAGGGGAGACCTAAATTTTAAAAAAACAAAGGTTCGAACAAATATGAAAAACATGTGCGTATCGAGCTGTGGGGTGACTTTATGGAACAGACTGGAGACAGAAATAAAACAAAGTGCAAATATAAATCTGTTTAAAAAAAAGTACAAAAAATATTTTTAAACAAGTATATAGAAGAGGAAGTATGTTAACGGAGGATGATGAGAGATAAATAGAATAGAGTTGATTGTTATATTAGAACTAACTTAGTATATGGTATATATGGTATATATGTATTTATGGTGATAGTTTATATCTTCATATTTACAGGGATAGATATGTAGTATATATTTATTTTTGTAATTAAATATTTATATAGATATTAATGAAGTGAATATATATGGTATGTAGTATATATTTATTTTTGTAATTATATATTTATATAGATATTCATGAAGTGTATATATGGTATATATTTTTATAGGTGTATTAATGTAGTTTGGATTTCAGGGTAGTTAAAAAGGGGTGGGAAATTAAAAAAAGTATTGTACTTCTTCCCACTCCTTTTTCGAACAATGTGCGGTGTTTTGTAATGTCTTAGCTCTTTATGTTATTTTATTTATTTTTTTTGTCAATTTCTTGTTTCCTTTCTTTTGTATGTACAAATAGTTACATACTTTTTTATATACATGTTCGAAATAAAAATAAATTCATTCAAATAAATTCATTCATGGGGCGGCACGGTGGTGTAGTGGTTAGCGCTGTCGCCTCACAGCAAGAAGGTCCGGGTTCGAGCCCCGTGGCCGGCGAGGGCCTTTCTGTGCGGAGTTTGCATGTTCTCCCCGTGTCCGCGTGGGTTTCCTCCGGGTGCTCCGGTTTCCCCCACAGTCCAAAGACATGCAGGTTAGGTTAACTGGTGACTCTAAATTGACCATAGGTGTGAATGTGAGTGTGAATGGTTGTCTGTGTCTATGTGTCAGCCCTGTGATGACCTGGCGACTTGTCCAGGGTGTACCCCGCCTTTCACCCGTAGTCAGCTGGGATAGGCTCCAGCTTGCCTGCAACCCTGTAGAACAGGATAAGCGGCTAGAGATAATGAGATGAATGAGAAATTCATTCATTCATTCATCTTTACTTCTGAGAGCCACTGCCACTCCAAGATCCTCTTTTTATACCCAGTCATGTTAATGACCTATTGCCAATTGACCTAATGAGTTGCAATTTGGTCCTCCAGCTGTTCCTTTTTTGTACCTTTAACTTTTCCAGCCTCTTATTGCCCCTGTCCCAACTTTTTTGAGATGTGTTGCTGTCATGAAATTTCAAATGAGCCAATATTTGGCATGAAATTTCAAAATGTCTCACTTTCGACATTTGATATGTTGTCTATGTTCTATTGTGAATACAATATCAGTGTTTGAGATTTGTAAATTATTGCATTCCGTTTTTATTTACAATTTGTACTTTGTCCCAACTTTTTTGGAATCGGGGTTGTAATTAGTTACATTCCTCGTTAAATTCCTCATTACATTACAGTCAACTGTTATACCCAGAGGTGGCACAGTGGTGTAGTGGTTAGCACTGTCACCTCACAGCAAGAAGGTTCTGAGTTCAAGTCCAGTGGCTGATGGGGGGCCTTTCTGTGTGGAGTTTGTACAGGGGCATCAGAAGCATTTTTAATGTGGGGGGGACACACTGGCGGGGGGTCCTCCGCCAAAAATTTTTAATTAATTAGATGCCATTTCCTGCATTCTGGTGTATTTTTAACAGGTTGTTAAACACATAATTTTACCTACAAAAGTCACTTAATTCAATGACTATTTTAGAGACTCAACAATAAGTCCTCATTCAACTAGTCCATATATTCATCAGCCTGTTTTTAAACCCACCGCTACGCCTAAGATAATGAGATGAATGTGACACAATTTATCACCAACAGTGACTTAATGGGTGCATTTTACTTTTTATTTTGTGTTTTCTATTTAGTTTTAGATGTAACACAACATGCCACTGGGCCAAGCAATAGTGACACTCAACTGTATGTTTAAAAATAAGAATATTCATAATTTCACACAATGAACAGGCATGACATGGCATCATGCAAACTTCATAACACAAAATCACACTGTGTCAAGCAACGGTGACACATAAAAAACAACTTCACACAATGAACAGGTGCAATTTTGTTCACCACCAACAGTGACTTTAGTGGGTGCATTTTACTTTTTTCCGATTTAGTGATACTCATAACAAAAATGGCATGGCATCATGCAGTCTTCATAACACAAAATTACACTGCGTCAAGCAATGACACATAAAAGAGAACTTCACACAATGAACAAGTGCAGTTTTGTCAACCTACATGCAATGGTGGGACTACAGTAACATTTACAGATTAGTATAACAAATAGATTTATAGATATAACTCCTTCTTACATTGGTGCCACCACAATTTCTACCACTTCATAACTTTTATCCCCCTTTCCTTCACAATCCACCTGGAATAACATCCATCTCTCTCCATCGCTTTCCTCTCTACTATTCCTTCCCCATACACTGATTTCCCATCTTACTTTCCAGAAAACTGCCAAAGACCAGACAAAACAAGGAATCAGTAAATATCATCAGAGCAGACTTGACCTCATTCTTGGCATTACAGTAAGGCAGGCCTACTGGGTTTGAATTAAATGATAGCTAACGTTAAGCTAGCTGATACATCTCCTAACATTGACTAGCCAGCTAACTGCACTAACATTTCCATTGGGAAAAAAAACCCTGTCCTGTGGGGAAATTTTGACTGACTTTCCGCTTCTTTGTAAAGAATGTCCTTATGTCCATTGTGTCTGGGGAGGAGCAAATACTGCAAACAATTCATCATCAACCAAGAATACCCCATTAGGCTAAGCTTATTTCACTGTTTAGTTGAATATTAATTTAACATGTCAAAGTCAAGTCAAAGTCCTTCCCACGCCTTACAGTACCTGGTATTCCTAGGCAGTCTCCCACTCAAGTACTAACCAGGCCCAACCTGTATGTGGCGCATCGGGCGGCGCCGATCTCTGTTTCCATAGCCCTCGGCCTCTCGCCTATTACATAGCTAGGGTTACAGTGGGGGGCTAGTCCTCTGGTAACCACGAGAGCTTAACTCCCCATGCACATCTGTATTGCAGCGTGCCTTGCCAGATGGCGGTAGGTACCATTTTTATGATGGTCTTTGGTATGACCCGACCGTGAATAGAACTCATGATCTCCCGATCGAGAGGCGGACACGCTACCACTAGGCCACTAGTCGGTTTAATTTAACGTGGCCTAGGGTTAATTTTGAGGGCACATAACAAAAGAATAAGGTTTTAGCAAAAGCTAGACATTGTGAGGTTGCAATGGGGCTGATGTCACCTTCTCCACTTTCCAGCAGCTGCACCAACATGTCTCTGCTCGCGCTGAGATTCACTTCACTCGCGCGCGGTGAGCTGTTGTAGGTAACGCCCGGAAAACCCGGAGTGGATTTTCAGTGGTCTGTGTATTCTCTTATCGATCAAGTGGAATGGATTCTTTCACGAAGCAATAGAAACGGCGCCGTGTGAACTAATATTTTATGTTAAATGTGGGGGGGCCCAAACGAAGAATTATGAAATGTGAGGGGGACACGCCCCCTTCACATTCAATGGTGGTGACGCCCATGAGTTTGTATGCTCCCCTCATGTCTGCGTGGGTGCTCTGGTTTCCCCTACATGCGGTTAGGTTAACATGGGGCAGCCTTGGGCTGAAGTGCCCTTGGGCGAGGCATCTAACCCCCAACTGCTCCCCGGGTGCTGTAGCATAGCTGCCCACTGCTCTGAGTATGTGTGTGTGCTCATTGCTCACTTGTGTGTGCATGTGTGTGTTCACTACTTCAGATGGGTTAAATGCAAAGGACAAATTTCAGTGTGCATGTGACAAATAAAGGCTTCTTCTTCTATTCATTCTCGAGGTCATTAGCAAATGTCTTTCTCTGTAGCAGCTTAGCATTGCTCTTTGTGGGTATTTTTTCTAGAATGAGCTGAAATGTGAGCGAGTCATCAGTGGAAACAAGTAACATGTCTTCTACGATATAGTCAGCGACGAGTTTATTCACATCCTTTCCACTTCACTTTTCTCTAGCGCCGTTTTCTGTTCTGAAGTCCAGTTGTTGTCATTGTTGTTTTTGTTGTTTAGCCAGAGTGCATGCATCTCTATCAGGGCCTGGGTTTTTTTTCCACAAGTTTCACATTGCTGTGTTGCCGAGTCAGTTGCTTCAATAAATTCGATGGTATATTTTTCACAGCTGAAAGCGTTTTGTTGCTCGACTGATAGAATTTAAAACAGACCGCAATGTTCTTTACATCTCTGGTTGTCACAAATTCAGAATAATGGCAGTATTTCAAACATCAGAAAGCAAATTTCTCTTCCACTCACTCATCCTCCATCATTGTTTGTCTGACCTGCGGTGCATTCACGTCATAGTAAGATCGCCAGTCAAGGACAAAATTCAAATGCTGTTCAGGTAACAAGGTGATACTTGGATGAATAACTGCAATATAATTACCATTTTAGAAATTGTAATCCGTTACATTACTTGTTACTGCAGAAAGGATTCAAATTACAGTAACACGTTTCTGCCCAACACTGCTACTGACATCCTGATTTACAATTTTGAAAACACAGGAATTTATTGATTCATCTTCAGGAAGCTCTTTATCCTGTCAATTTTAACTCTGGATTCAGAGTGTATTCAGGGAACACTCAAAGAAAGGAGAGGGAATTCACTACAGATGGGGTTTAGCATAGCCAGTCTACTTGTTGCATGCTTTTGGACAGTTGGAGAAAACCAGAGAACAACCATGCGCACAGGGAAAACATCTGTTTGCAACTCCCCACACAGATAGTATCCCGAGCTCAGGATCGAACCAGGAATCCTGGAGCTATTAGGCAACAATGGCACCCACTGAACAACCGAGTTCAGATGATTTTGACTACAGTGCCAAACTTGCATTTTGACTTCAAATATTTTATTCTATTTTATTCCAGAAGCTGAGATCAATCTGTTAATAAATTCCACAAAGAATTACATTTCCTGATGTAAATGCTTGCTATTCTGGCCATTTCGTTTGATCTTTGGCAATAATCGTGATTAAGTTGTAATAAAACATAAGAAACTCCAGGCTTTATATGTAATTATTGAATTATTTAACCATCTGTATGTGGTCCATTCTATAACTGTGGGTACATTTTAAATGTTGACTTAGTTAGTCAATGTAAACTCTGTTATCATTCAACTGGGCAGTCCATTAACAGAATGAATGACAACAGAGTTGACATGTTCCACCATTTTGTGTCTTAACTCTACATGCTAGCCCTGTGATGACCTGGCAACTTGTCCAGGGTGTACCCCGCCTTTCGCCCGTAGTCAGCTGGGATAGGCTCCAGCTTGCCTGCGACCCTGTAGAACAGGATAAAGTGGCTACAGATAATGAGATGAGATGAGATGAGACTCTACATGCTAACCTCAAACTAGCTATCACATGGCATGTATAAAAACAGAATTTTATGGATTTTAATCATATTATTGTTTTTAAAAAATGACTGAGAGTTTCACTCCAGTATCCCAATAAGAGATTTGACGAATAATTAATCTACTGTTGGTGTATCGTTAACATTTTGTTCAAATTAATGAGAGCAGAAACATAACATACCTCACTGACTTTCTCAAGTTTCCCGCCAGAGGAAGCAACATCACTCAGTGCAGGTGTCCTGCGTATTATTAAAAGTCTTTGTTATGCACTTTTATAATAGTGAACAGAGTTGACAAAAACATTGGGATAGATATATATATATATATATATATATATATATATATATATATATATATATATATATATATATATATATAATAGAAAGTCTATTTTCTGTATTATGTGAAATTTTATATATATATATATATATATATATATATATATATATATATATATATATATATATGGGTGGCACGGTGGTGTAGTGCACGGTGGTGAGCATTTTTCTCCTCTCCTCTTCTTTTTTTCCTGCTTGTGTTCTTTGTTTCGTCTCATCTGCCTATACTTTTTTTTTTGAGAGACTCTCTCCGCATTGAATTTCTAAACTAAAAAAGCATAGATTTGATAAACTGGTCTCCTAATGAAATTGACACAGTTTCTGGGTTCGGGGGAACCCACCTGTCCTGCCGGAACATCTGTGGAGGACATTGGAGATATCTACCTATTTGGAACTATGATTACCAGACTTTTGCTGATTGGATTAGGCATTGCTCTGGTATACTGAGGAAATCAGACAATGGTGACAGCTGTTCAAAGCCCCACAAAGCTGCCCGATATGATTGAAGCGGTGGGCAAAGCTGTTGGCACTCGGACTGTGGGAAAACTTGAACCACAACATGGTTGTCATCTGGAGACGCTTTTGGCTTTGCAAGGAATAAGTCTTTCGGAGACCAAATGGAATTGAATTGAACAGAAATGGACAGATATGGACGAGTGGTGTGGACGTGTAAAGACTGCGTCTGTTCAAAAGACCAAACAATCTCTATCTTATCGACATTTGGCTCCCTGAAGAGCACCGGCCTCAATCAAGGCCGTTGCTGGGGCAACATTTCCCCCAGAAGGTCACTGCTGGGAGACACTCTCGCTTCGCATTCCTTCCCCAATTTTCCACGGTCGCCATTTTTCACCCCCAGTGTGACAAGCGGGTGCGTGACCAGCGCCGTTTGCATGGCTGCAGGAGCAGACGGCTGCTTGCTTGCGCTGGGTTACCTCTACCTCCTCCCCTCCCCTCCTACCCCCTTACCCCTTCCCACCCACCCCTGACTGCCCCCTCCTTCCCCCCTTTCCCCCCCTCAAGTCCCATGTTTTAAAGTGTACTTGTGTTATTGTGTGCTTGTACAGAGGTTTTTTAAATGCTCCCACACTGTACTCCTGATAGGAACATAGTGGGGGGTGTTCTTTTTTTCCTCATCTTTTCCTCATGTTACTACTGTTTCTTTTTCTTTTATCCCTGTCATCCTGTCCTGTTCCCCCTCTGTAAGGACAGGTTGATGGTCAATTTAACTGGTAACAGTGACAATAAAGGGTTCATTCATTCATTCATAGTGGTTAGCGCTGTTGTCTCACAGTAAGAAGGTCCGGGTTCGAGCCCCGGGGCCGGCGAGGGCCTTTCTGTGTGGAGTTTGCATGTTCTCCCCATGTCCGCGTGGGTTTCCTCCGGGTGCTCCGGTTTCCCCCACAGTCCAAAGACATGCAGGTTAGGTTAACTGGTGACTCTAAATTGAGCGTAGGTGTGAATGTGAGTGTGAATGGTTGTCTGTGTCAGCCCTGTGATGACCTGGCGACTTGTCCAGGGTGTACCCTGCCTTTCACCCATAGTCAGCTGGGATAGGCTCCAGCTTGCCTGCGACTCTGCACAGCCACTGTGAAATGTGATTGCGGTTATGGATAATGGATGGATGTTACTGTTTTATTAAGTGTAATTATGTTTTAAGTGTAACTTTTAACTTTTTCTATTTTTTTCTTCAGATGTAGATTCTTGGACGAAAAGTGGTTTTTTTTTTGTGGTTTATAAATTGTAACCAATTCAGTAAAAAAATTCATTAAGATAACCTTCATGTAAAGTATTACCTCGTTTTTGTTTTTTTTACGTGAGTCATTTGCTACAGTAACACTGATAATAACGTATTTGTCCTAATCAATCCAGTTTAATTGATGTGACTGTAATTCAAAACTCAACAGGAAAACGGATTCAGCACCACAGTCCATTTGTAGAAGTCTGAAACATTCAGGCTTTTAACTTCAAACAGACCGCAGATTCTCATTTTCACATCTCAGTCTAAAAACAAGGACCAGAGAGCAAGAGTCAAGCTCTGAGAAGTAATGCTTTTTTCATGTGTCAGTGTTTTCCAGCAGAAGTTTCCATTTCAAGTCTGGCAGTTTCCTCACTTGCCCATCCCTTCTCTGTGTACACACACACACACACACACACCCTACTGCTAGTAAGAGGTTATTTGGAAATATTATAAGCAATATTTAACAATTATTCACCAAAGGCGAGGCGAATTTCGGTGAATAATAACTGAGATGGAGTCGAGGTTATTATTCACCGATATTCATAGAGCCTGAGGTGGATAATTGTTTTAGTATAAATTCAGTATAAATTTTAGTATAAATGCACAGGTGATTGTTTAAAAAAATTGTATATATATATATATATATATATATATATATATATATATATATATATATATAAATATATATATATATATATATATATATATATATATATATATATATATATATATATATAATTTTTTTTTTAATCCAAATTAGTTTTAAACAATCACCTGTGCATTTATACGAAAACAATTATTTACCTCAGGCTCAATATATATATGTTATTTACCAGCTGGGAGGTCCGTGTCATGAAATACCATGACCAAGGTCTTGAAAGTACTGAGGCCCTCTGGGCCGAGGTCAGTATTCAAGGCCGAGGTCACGGTATTTCACCATATGGACCGACCTTAAGCTGATAAATAATATATATATTTTTTTTCTTTACCAAATTCTAACAGAAAACGAGAGCGCCCAAAAGGAAAAACCGAGCCGAGGCGAGCCGCGCCGCCATTTTGAATCCTCATTCATGGCTGTAATGCAAATAGCTTCCTCCTCGGTATACAAGTGCACTTCCATGGCAGGAAAAAAACTACATTTTACCGCCTATGTAGTCCCCTATTTATACAAAATTTAGTTATTCAGGATTCAGCCATGTTTTTGCTCGGCGTTAGCAACAGTTACAGGTTTTTAGCTTTCTCCTGAAATGTCTTCTTTTATTTCTTCTTCCTCAGGGTAGTAAAACTCGCTTTCGCTGTGAACACTGTCGTTATCGCTATACATGCTGTAAAATTAATGCTATTCTCCTGAGAAATACTGGCAAAAATTTAGAAGATTTTTGATAATCTTATAAATAAATCTTATAAAAAAAAGTTAAATGTTGACAAAAAATTTGTTGTTGTGAATGAGCGAGTCGCCAGAGGTCCATAACCGAGGTCCGTAACTGGGGTCCGTATCGTAGGATACAGACCTGCTCGCCAGCCAATCAGAGCACAGGATCTGATGGAAACCCGACCGCGAAAAAAATAAATTTGTTTATTTAAATCTCCAAAAGTGTAATGTGTGCATGGTTGTGCCACTTGTCTACGCCAAGTCACATATTTTTTTTAAATAGTTAAAACAAATTACAATTCCACCTTATCTTTGAATAGTTTTAGACCAAACTTTGTAGCATCTTTAGTGCTTTTAGGAACAGTGTCTTCTTTCATCATTTGTAATTCTTCCTCACTTACGGTGACAAAGTGGTTGGCCGCCATTTTGCTGAGTCACTCGAAGTGATTATCAAGAAATAGTCCAAATCTCTTGACCAATCAGCATGTGCAATTTCCTATAATCATCTCCGTATTTATAATAAATATATTTATTATATAGGCATGAGTGTTTCACTGCGAAATACACCACATATAGGCCTATATATTTTCCAATATCTTCACTCGTGAGGAAATCAATGAATTGTTTTGATAAATTTGGGTACTTTTTGTTTGTGAATGTGTCTCTGTAATCAAAAGAAAATCACATGTTGGCCTGAAGATATGAAGTTTATCTTCTCGTGTTGAAAAACTCGCATTTTTCGTACGAAATGCATCGTGGATCTGAGTGACAGATTTCTAATATTTCACTCCGATAATGTCATGACCAGTGTTTTCCCACTGACGAGATATACGTTGTCAACATGGCGAACTGCTTCAAAATTCTTTTAATTAACTTGGTTTTTTTGTTTGTTTGTTGTTATGGATGTGTCTTTATAATACAAAGAACATTACACAGTGGCGTGAAGATATGAAGTTTATCTTCTGGTGTTGAAAATATTTTCACTCATTTGTTTCACTCAATCAAGAAATAAAATATGTTCACCACTCGAAGATAAACTTCACATCTTTGTGCAACCGTGTAATATCCCCTCTCTCTCTCTCTCTCTCTCTCATATATATATGTATATATATTTTTTCCCACACATATTTGTTCCAGTGTTCCTTGTGTTTTTCTCTCTCTCTTCGTGTTTCTCTGTACCTGTCAGATTAAATGAAGGACATGTGACCTGGTACTGGTCCCAGTGTAACAGACATTTTTTTCTTTCTTTCTTCTTTTTTTTTAAATCATATTGTGTTGCACTGCATATCAAAACAGAGTACAGTGCTCTCTCCTTTCCTCTTTACACTTTACACATCTGACTTCAGCTACAACACGGACAGCTGCCACCTCCAGAAGTTCTCTAATGATACAGCCACCATTGGACGTGTGTCAGAGGGGGACGATCTGGAGTACAGAGAGGTCATCACAAACTTTGTCACCTGGTGCGAACTGAACCACCTGTGCATCAACGCCAGCAAGACAAAGGAGGTGGTGATCAATTTCAGAAGGACAGTTTCCCAAATTGCACCAGTGAACATCCAGGGTTTGGACATCGAGATCGTGGAGGAGTACAAATACCTGGGTGTTCACCTCAACAACAAACTGGACTGGACTAACAACACAGATGTCCTGTACAAGAAGGGACAAAGTCGTCTCCACCTCTTGAGAAGACTGAGGTCTTTTGGTGTGTGCAGGACACTGCTTAGGACTTTTTATGACTCTGTGGTAGCATCAGCGATTTTCTACACTGTGGTCTGCTGGGGCTGTGGAAGTTCAGAGAAGGACAGGAAGAAACTTAATAAACTGGTCAGAAGGGCTGGCTCAGTCTTGGACTGTCCTCTGGACTCCATTGAGGTGGTGGGTGAGAGGAGGATGTTAGCCAAGCTGACCTCAATCATGGATAACCCCTCTCACCCCCTACATGAGGCTGTGGGGGCTTTAAGCAGCTCTTTTAGTAGTAGACTGCTACACCCACGGTGTAAAAAGGAGAGATACTGCAGGTCATTCATACCTGCTGCTGTCAGACTGTAGAACACCCACAACTTGTAACGTAGCACCAATAACAATAACCTGTTTGTCGTTATATTTGCACTACTTCACCACTACTACCTCTGCCATCTCTCATCGATGCAATTATTGTGTGCAATAATATAGGCCCTAAACTATTTTTATGCATACTTATATATAAAATATTATTTATGTATATATGTGTGTATATATACAGAGTCTACCTGTAATGTGCAATTTTTCCGAGCCTCTCAAAAGGCAATTTTTCTATACTTTTTCATGGTAGATAATGCAAATAGCCCTCTGTATTTAATCCTTTGTTTGTCTAATTTTTATTTCAGTTTTATTTGTTATCTGTTTGACATTTTCTTGCTACTGTAACATGTGAATTTCCCCGATGTGGGATGAATAAAGTGAATCTAATCTAATATAATATAATCTAATCTAATCTAAAACAGTACAATCCTGACTTCAGGTTACTGTCTGTGTGGAGAAAGGCTTTGGATCTACTGCAGCCCTGACCAGGATAAAGCAGTTACTGATGATGATGATGATGATGATGATGATGATGATGATGAATGAATGAATGAATGAATGAATGAATGTTGCCTTTTATACATCAGGTCTTTGATGTCTGAAACTGTTTATTGGAGAAACATGCCACCACACATTGCCCTCTTTTATCATCATATCTCTTTAAAACATGTGAGGAAGAGGAAGCTGCTGCATATAACTATGACTGTATTCATGTTAATCATACTGGTGAATATTTTAAACACAAAGATTTCAGTTACTTAAAATTATTAGGTGTCTGCTGCCAACTAGTGGTCAAAGTGAGAGTTGCATGTGGTTGACTGAAAGCCTGCTATTTTCTTAAGTGCTGATGTGCACTCTTCTGACACAACTGACTAATTACACTACAAATGACCAGCCAAGAGATAAATGCTGCTGTGTGTGTGTGTGTGTGTGTGTGTGTGTGTGTGTGTGTGTGTGTGTGTGTGTGTGTGTGTGTGTGTGTCACTCCCTCTATTCTTCCTTTGAAGATTTTGCACTTGATTCCATTCAGTTACCATAAACTTGTTTCTGCAGCTCTAATTTATAAGCATTAAACATGTATTTTTTAATATCAGATCTTTGCCACTGGTATGAATCGACTGTGCCACAAGTCTGGTTCTCTGGTCCATATTCCAGCACTTTAGAGTGATTTCCTGCCTCATGCATCTAATTCAGGATGAATCAGGAGCTCCAGATAGTGCTGAACAGGGATGCAGGAGCATGCATGTGCACCTCTGGTTGCATTAATCTGGTGGCAAGCTTTCAGTTTATGTTCAAATGAGGCTTTTAACTGGTGTTTTTGCAACAAGTGTGAATATCTTATGGAGTGTATGGACTTATGGATGTCCTTACAGGTTATATTATTATTATTATTATTATTATTATTATTACACTGTAAAAAAAAAAGTTACGCCAACTTAAAAATTCAAGGCAACTTATTGCACAGGATTTTTGAGTTTATGTGACAACTAAGATTTTTAAGTTTTGAAGAAAGTTGTGCCAACTTATACTTTTGGTCTCAGATAACTTAGCCTTCATATTCACACAAACTTAATTTTTTCAGTTTTACATGATAAGAATTCAACTTTAAGGCCAATAATCTTTCATCCATCATGTTTATTTTAACATGATGGTAGCAAAACTGCTATAAAACTGTAGTGGCAGTGCTTTTTTGTTAAGTCACACATTCACTTATTTTAAGCCTGAAGCTAATTTGACAAACGAAATGTGCAAACAATTCAGTACCAGCCAATTAAAATGCTACAAATGACATACAATGGTGTATAATATGCATACAATGAACATAAAGAGTGACTCTATTAAAACACATACATATTCAAAAGGTTGACAAATTGCAAACTGCACGTCATTTGCTACCATCATGTTAAAATAAACACGCTATTTGAACTGGATTGTTATTTGTTTTATTGTGGGATAAAAAGAAAATTGAATTCAAATTCTGAAGTTTTTACTTGGATGAAAAATTAGTGGCCTTAAAGTTGAATTCTTATCATGTAAAACTGAAAAAATTAAGTTTGTGTGAATATGAAGGCTAAGTTGACTGAGTGAACTGCCACTGTGTATGAAATGTGCTATATAAATAAACTTGCCTTGCCTTGCCTAAGTTATCTGAGACCAAAAGTATAAGTTGGCACAACTTTCTTCTCTCTAGCCGCTTTATCCTGTTCTACAGGGTCGCAGGCAAGCTGGAGCCTATCCCAGCTGACTACGGGCGAAAGGCGGGGTACACCCTGGACAAGTCGCCAGGTCATCACAGGGCTGACACATAGACACAGACAACCATTCACACTCACATTCACACCTACGCTCAATTTAGAGTCACCAGTTAACCTAACCTGCATGTCTTTGGACTGTGGGGGAAACCGGAGCACCCGGAGGAAACCCACACGGACACGGGGAGAACATGCAAACTCCGCACAGAAAGGCCCTCGCCAGCCACGGGGCTCGAACCCGGACCTTCTTGCTGTGAGGCGACAGCGCTAACCACTACACCACCATGCCGCCACAACTTTCTTCAAAACTTAAAAATCTTAGTTGTCACATAAACTCAAAAATCCTGTGCAGTAAGTTGCCTTGAATTTTTAAGTTGGCGTAATGTTTTTTTTAAAGTGTATTATTATTATTATTATTATTATTATTATTATTATTATTACACTGGGGAACAACTTGAAAAAAATTTTCTGTTGAGTTAGATTTTATGCTGATTAAAACTAAAATTGGCATGCTGATTCCAAAATTGCAGTCAGTTTTTTTCTAGCACATCAAGTTTTTTCTCCACAGCTTACCCTCCAGATAAGCAAAATTCCACTGTAGTAAGACTATTTGAAGGTTATGAAAGAACATTATTAGGGTAGATGGGATGTACATATGATGGCTGACTATTGTTGGAGCATCAAACGCGATAGTCCTCAAGTTGAACACTCCAGAAAGTGGAGTGTACGGTGGTGTAGTGGTTAGCACGGTCGCCTCACAGCAAGAAGGTTCGAACCCAATGGCTGGCGAGGGCCTTTCTGTGTGGAGTTTGCATGTTCTCCCCGTGTGGGTTTGCTCCGGTTTCCCCCCACAATCCAAAGACATGCAGTTAGGTTGACGTGGGGCGGTCTTGGGCTGAGGTGCCCTTGAGCAAGGTACCAAACCCCTGACTGCTCCCCGGACGCTCTGGTGTGACTGCTCTAAGTGTGTGTGTGTGTGTGTTCACTGCTTCAGATGGGTTAAATGCAGGGGATGAATTTCACTGTGCTTAGTGTGCATGTGACGAATAAAGGCTTCTTCTTCTTCTTGCACACAATTATAATTACAGTAGCCATATCCTTTGTAAAAACATAATAGTGTTAAACATTGCAGTCATGCCTGTTTCTTTCATATTTCATTGTATGTCAATATTTGTAAATTTTTATAAAACAAGCACATATCTGTTAAGTACGGTATTTTTCATTTTTTTTTTTAAGAAAACGGGGATCCTATAGTTCAAAAACTTGACGTGATAGAGAAAAACTGAGATCAGTTTTGGATTCCGCACCCAAAAATTAGTTAAAAACAGTTGTCAGACCTAACGCAACAAAAATTGTGTTCCCCAGTGTTATCATCAGTTGTCATTATTTTTTATTATTATTATTATTATCTCATCTCATCTCATTATCTCTAGCCGCTTTATCCTGTTCTATTATTATTATTATTATTATTATTATTATTATTATTATCAGTTGTGATTATTATCTCATCTCATCTCATTATCTCTAGCCGCTTTATCCTGTTCTATTATTATTATTATTATTATTATTATTATTATTATCAGTTGTGATTATTATCTCATCTCATTATCTCTAGCCGCTTTATCCTGTTCTATTATTATTATTATTATTATTATTATCAGTTGTGATTATTATCTCATCTCATCTCATTATCTCTAGCCGCTTTATCCTGTTCTATTATTATTATTATTATTATTATTATCAGTTGTGATTATTATCTCATCTCATCTCATTATCTCTAGCCGCTTTATCCTGTTCTATTATTATTATTATTATTATTATTATTATTATTATTATCAGTTGTGTGATTATTATCTCATCTCATCTCATTATCTCTAGCCGCTTTATCCTGTTCTATTATTATTATTATTATTATTATCTCATTATCTCTAGCCGCTTTATCCTGTTCTATTATTATTATTATTATTATTATTATCAGTTGTGTGATTATTATCTCATCTCATCTCATTATCTCTAGCCGCTTTATCCTGTTCTATTATTATTATTATTATTATTATTATTATTATTATTGTCAGTTGTGTGATTATTATTATTATTATTATTATTATTATTATTATTATTATTATTATCAGTTGTGTCATTTACAGAGAGAGAGAGAGAGAGAGAGAGAGAGAGAGAGAGAGAGAGCATTTCCATACAGGCGGGGTTTGATGCTCCACGTGTGTGAAAAACCCCACCGACCAAATTTGTAAGATTGTATTGCTCCGGCTTTGATGTCCTCCTCACGCGAGCTTTGATATGCGCGCGCGCTTTCCGATGTAAATAACTGGCGTCACGAAGAATGTGACCCGGACAGCCCCTTGTCCCAGCTCCGCCCTGTCCGCCCACCCACATGTCTGAGGAAAGGCTTTGAAGTGCTCGGACCTGGAAATGAAAGACAAAAGGGCGGACACACTTCAGCGCGCTTTCTGTGTGAAACTTCTTCAAGCTGAGGGTGAAGAATGGAGACCTGCTGTACTACACAGTGTGGAGCTCAGACCTCACAGCCTATTCAATTATTTATTTTTATTACATTATATGTATAGATTGGTGTAGTGGTTCATTCATTAATGAGAATGGGGATGAGAGTGTAGTGAAGATGCAAGGAGTAGACGTAAAGAAAGTTGGGGTCAACTGGGCAGGAAAATGGGGGCTGCGATAGTGAGGTGAGAAAGAGAGTACAGGCAGGGTGGAGAAGGATTTCGGGAGTCGTTTGTGATAGGAAAGTCCCAGCAAAAGTGAAAGGTAATATGTATAAGACAGTAGTGAGACCAGCTGTGATGTATGGATTGGAGACCGTACCCTTAACGAAGAGACAGGAGGCAAAGTTGGAGGTGGCGGAGTTGAGGATGTTAAGGTTTGCGATGGGAGGTTGGACAGGATAAGGAACGAGCACGTCAGCGGGACAGCACATGTGGAGAGCTTGGGAATTAAGCTAAGAGAGATGGTATGGGCACATCCTGAGAAGAGATGCAGAGCATGTTGGAAGGAGAATGTTGAGGAAGGAGCTGCCAGGCAAACGAAAACGAGGAAGGCCAAAGAGGAGATACATGGATGTGGTGAGAGAGGACATGAAAGTGGGAGGTGTGGTAGAGAAGAATGCAGAAGACAGGGAGCAATGGAGACAAAAGATCCGCTGTGCCGACCCCTAATTGGGGGCAGCCAAAAGAAGAAGAAGAAGAGTGGTGTAGTGGTTCGCACTGTCACCTCACAGCAAGAAGGTTCTGGGTTCGAGCCCAGTGGCCGATGAGGGCCTTTCTGTGTGGAGTTTGCATGTTCTCGCCATGTCTCCGTGGATTTCTTCCAGGTGCTCCAGTTTCCCCTACAGTCCAAAGACATGCAGGTTAGGCTAACTGGTGTCTTTAAATTGACCATGAGTGTGAATGGTTGTGTGTCTGTATGTGTCAGCCCTGCGATGATCTGGCGACTTGTCCAGGGTGTACCCCGCCTCTTGCCCATAATCAGCTGGGATAGGCTCCAGCTTGCCCGCGACCCTGCACAGGATAAGCAGTTACGGATAATGGATGGATGGATATTTAATTTATTTTATTTTACACTTCATTGTCTTTTCTTCTTCTTCTTTTGGCTGTTCCCGATTTGGGGTTGCCACAGCGGATCTTTCGTCTCCATTGCTCCCTGTCTTCCGCATCCTTTTCTACCACACCTGCCATTTTCATGTCCTCTCTCACCACATCCATGTATCTCCTCTTTGGCCTTCCTCATTTTCGTGTTCCTGGCAGCTCCATCCTCAACATTCTCCTTCCAACATGCTCTGCATCTCTTCTCAGGATGTGCCCATACCATCTCAGTCTCATCACTCTTAGCTTAATTCCCAAGCTCTCCACATGTGCTGTCCCTCTGATGTGCTCGTTCCTTATCCTGTCCAACCTCCCATCGCAAACCTTAACATCCTCAACTCCGCCACCTCCAACTTTGCCTCCTGTCTCTTCGGTAAGGGTACGATCTCCAATCCATACATCACAGCTGGTCTCACTACTGTCTTATACATCTAACCTTTCACTTTTGCTGGGACTTTCCTATCACAAATGACTCCCGAAATCCTTCTCCACCCTGCCTGTACTCTCTTTCTCACCTCACTATCGCAGCCCCCATTTTCCTGCACAGTTGACCCCAGGTACTTGAATTCACCAACTTTCTTTATGTCTACTCCTTGCATCTTCACTCTACACTCTCATCCCCATTTTCATTGATGCACATTATTTTACACTTCATTGTATCTTGTAAATATAAATGAAGTTAGAATTTGATGCCTACAACACCCACCCACACACATACAAAAGTTGGGACAGAGGCATTATTACCATTGTATTACATCACTTTTCATTTTAATAACACTTTTTAATCATATGGGATCTGAGAATACTAATTGTTTCAGTTTTGCAATTGGACTTTTTTTGCTTGATACAAGACTTCAGCTGCTCAACAGTCTGTGGTCGCTGTTGTCTGAGTCTCCTCTTCATGATGCACCAGACATTCCTAATAGGAGACAGATCTGGACTGGCAGCAGGCCAGTCAAGCACATGCACTCTGTCTATGAAACTACGCTGTTGTAGCCTGTGCAGAATGAGGCCTGACATTATCCTGCTAAAATAAGCATGGACCAATGATGTTTCTAGCTCCTGAAAAGACCAGAGGCGAAGTAAAGTTTTCCTGGCGCTTGTATTTTTTAAGGGAGATTTGGCATAGATAGGTTGGCAAGGTTATATCTAACTTTACAAGAAATATTATCACCCACATACAATCAAATGTTATGACGTCTTTATTACTGATTTTTGCACTGCTCTTTTTAAATGTATGTATTTCACTTCAGTTTCTGTCTCATTATTAAGTTATTCTCAACACCCATAATGTCTCAGGAAACTGACTATTAAACATCACGAGTAAAATTTGTCATCAGGTTAATAAAAATATATCATTTCTCACTCACATAATATCTCTCCTTTAGGACACAATGACAAATTCTAAGCTACATTATTATCTTACAACATTCAAAATCCCAGATGACATCCTATCTCATAAGACTATGATCATATAAATATGTCTTCCAAGTTTCTCTCACACATGCACGCACACACACACACACACACACACACACACACACACACACACACACACACACACACATAAATATTATTTTCTCCAATGTATCCAGACTCAGTTGACTGCAGCATCTCATTTGTAGTTTCTGAACAACACAAATTTATGTTGACATTAATATTGCATGGCAAAGAAAAAAAAAAAAAACTATGTGACTAATCTGCCAAAGGCTGGCTATGGTATGATAGGCTGGCTGGTTCTGTGTAGGCTACATGTCGCATTAAAACATGTGATTAAATTATGTCAGGGCAACTATTGGTGTCTACATGAACACACAAATTGTTGTTGACCTGTTAAATAAACTTAGTCAGGGCAAATAGACTACCAGTGTAGATATTCATTAAACGACTCAAACTTTTGAGCTCGCCCGGCACACTAATCATACAGACCCTACTCTGTAAATTCAACATAACCAGGCTACATGGAGCGATTTTTGTGCATCAACATACAGTGGTGCTTGAAAGTTTGTGAACCTTTTAGAATTTTCTATATTTCTGCATAAATATGACCTAAAACATCATCAGATTTTCACACGAGTCCTAAAAGTAGATAAAGAGAAACCAGTTAAACAAATGAGACAAAAATATTATACTTGGTCATTTATTTATTGAGGAAATGATCCAATATTACATATATGTGAGTGGCAAAAGTATGTGAACCTTTGCTTTCAGTATCTGGTGTGACACCCTTGTGCAGTAATAACTGCAACTAAACGTTTCCGGTAACTGTTGATCAGTCCTGCACACCGGCTTGGAGGCATTTTAGCCCACTCGTCCGTACAGAACAGCTTCAACTCTGGGATGTTGGTGGGGTTCCTCACATGAACTCATCTGTCCACAAAACATTTTTCCAATAGCCTTCTGGCTTGTCCATGTGATCTTTAGCAAACTGCCGACAAGCAGCAATGTTCTTTTTGGAGAGCAGTGGCTTTCTCCTTGCAACCCTGCCATGCACACCATTGTTGTTCAGTGTTCTCCTGATTATGGACCCATGAACATTAACATTAGCCAATGTGAGAGAGGCCTTCAGTTGCTTAGAAGTTACCCTGGGGTCCTTTATGACCTCGCCAACTATTACATGCCTTGCTCTTGGAGTGATCTTTGTTGGTCGACCACTCCTGGGGAGGGTAACAATGGTCTTGAATTTCCTCCATTTGTACACAATCTGTCTGACTGTGAATTGGTGGAATCCAAACTCTTTAGAGATGGTTTTGTAACCTTTTCCAGCCTGATGAGCATCAACAACGCTTTCTCTGAGGTCCTCAGAAATCTCCTTTGTTTGTGCCATGATACACTTCCACAAACGTGTTGTGAAGATCAGACTTTGATAGATCCCTGTTCTTTAAATAAAACAGGGTGCCCACTCACACCTGATTGTCATCCCATTGATTGAAAACAGCTGACTCTAATTTCCCCTGCAAATTAACTGCTAATCCTAGAGGTTCACATACTTTTGCCACTCACAGATATGTAATACTGGATCATTTTCCTCAATAAATAAATGACCAAGTATAATATTTTTGTCTCATTTGTTTAACTGGGTTCTCTTTATCTGCTTTTAGGACTTGTGTGAAAATCTGATGATATTTTAGGTCATATTTATGCAGAAATATAGAAAATTCTAAAGGGTTCACAAACTTTCAAGCACCACTGTAATTTGATACATTACATTGTTGATACATTCTATATATACACACCCACGGTCGATGACTTACCATCTGTTTTCATCTTGAAACATCCAACAACAGTGGATTGTTGTTGTTTTTCTAATTCATCTTCCAACCAGTTCTGAATGTTCTTCTTCTGTTGGCGGTGTCCCAAAAGTTTGAATGTGCACTGTGCAGTACTCCATTATGCCCCCCCCCCCCCCCCCCCCCCCCCCCGTCTTTGGACGCTGCAAGTCAAGTTCCATTCTGTTTCAGTTAGTTGTTTTATATTAATCTCTTACTTTTTTCAGGGTGAAAATACCCGGGGCTCGGCTCAAAATACCCAGGCCCATAGCCCAAAGTGATGGGGCCTAACAACGCCACTGTGCCATACATTCTCAAAAGGACACAGATCTGGATTGGCAGCAGGCCAATCAAGCACATGCACTCTGTGTCTACAAAACCATGCTGTTGTAGCCTGTGCAGAATGAGGCCTGGCATTGTCCTACTGAAATAAGTATGGCCTTCTCAGTAAGAGATGTTGCCTTGATGAATATATCTCTTTAAAATCCCAATATACACCCCAGTATATCAATGGCACCTTCACACACATGCAACTCACCCATACCATGGGCACTGATGCACACCCATACCATCACAGATGCTGGCTTTTACACCTTTCTCTGATAACAAACTGAATGATCATGTTCACCTTTGTCACTGAGAGAGAACTCAACGTTTGGTTTTCCCAAAAACCAGCAGAAATGTGGATTCATCTGACCACAGCACATGTTTCCACTGTCTTTCGGTCCATCTGAGATGAGTTTGGGCCCAGAGAAATCAGCAGCATCTCTGCATAGTATTGATGACTGGCTTCCTCCTTGCATAATACAGTTTCAAGTTGCATTTCTGGATGCAGCAGCGGACTGTGTTAAGTGACGATGGTTATCGGAAGTACACCCAAGCCCATGTGGCTATATTTGTCACATTAGAATGATGGTTTCTCAGGCAGTGCTCCTTGAGGGCTCGAAGGTCACACACATTCAACAGTGGTTTCCGACCTCACCTTTTATGCACTGAGATGTCTCTCAATTCCCCAAATGTTTTCACAAAATTATGCACTGTAGATTTTGAAAGACATAAAATCTTGCATTGAGAAATGTTTTTTTTAATTGAATATAAATTCTTGCATGAATTTTGTCACAAAGGGGTGAGCCACAACCAGTGTGGAATAGTGTGGAAATCCTTGCTTGCAAAGACTGAGCCTTTGGTGCTGCTCCTTTTATACACAATCATGTTATCAATTAACCTGCTTATTGTGGAATCCAAAATGGTGTTATGAATATGAAATTAATATCTTATAAACTTTTCAGTCTTATTTTGCCTATGTCCCAACTTTTTTGAGTGTATTGCAAGCATCAAATTATAACTTTGATTATATTTACAAAATAAAATTACGTGGGTCAGTAAAACTATTGAAAATCTTTTCTTTATACTTTTGTCAGTTAAATAAAGGTTCACATGAAATAACAAATTAGAGATTTTTATTTTTATTACATTTCAGAAAATAGCCCAAATTCAACTTCAATGGACACTTTGGAATGATGGCTGCTGGATATGATGGTGTTCATGGTGGAAAGGGTTATGGCACTCAAAACACAGAAGGTGAAAGGTTACATGAGTTTGCTGTTGTCAACAACCTAGTTGTAGCCAACTCCCATTTCATGGAGAGAGATAATCATCTGGTGGCATACGAGTCTGGGGGCAATCATGGATTACATCCTGGTCAAGCAACGCGACCTCAAACTGGTGCGCAATGCAAAAGTGATTCCAAATGAGGAATGTGTTACCCAGCACAAGTTAGTGGTATGCGATGTCAAGCTATCACACTTGGTGAGTCAGCAGAAAGAGTCTGTGCCTAAAAGGTGTGTCTGGAAGCTGAAAGAGGACAACATACACAATGAGTTTAAGACCTGTTTGCAGGAGTGTGTTAACAACATGGTAGGCGGTGATGTTGAACATATATGGACGGAACTCAAAGACAGCCTCCTGTATGCTGTTGATAAGACCTTTGGCTGGACAAAGAAGGGTTTATGGAGAAGACAAACCTGGTGGTGGAATGAGGATGTCAGCGGCCCAGTGAAAGAGAAACACAAGCTGTGGAAAGCCTGGAAGAACAGGGGTAGCAAAGAGGATTATCTGGCAGCTAAACACCGGGCTAGAACTGCAGTTTATTTTACCAAGAGGAATGCAAAATGCAAATCAGACATCACAGCATACTGCTGCACTAAACAGTGTGGAAATCGGACCTCACAGCCTACTGCTGTACTAAACTGTAGCGCGAATAGCGTGTGGGTGGAGCACAGAGGACGGCAGGACAGAGATCAAGGTTCTTCAGATGGCTTTATTGCCGAACTTTTCAGTCTAACAATGTTTACACTAAGCAGGCAGAGACACACACACACACACTGTCGGCTCTGCCGGGGAAGAAGCTCCCTTCCGCTCTCCCTTTCCCTCCTTAAGTAGGGCGGTTTACTGGGGAGAACACATAAAACACAGGTTAATGACACTCAGGTGAAGCGATTGTGCTACTTACCTTCCCCAACTCCGCCCTCCTGTCACAGACCGGCGCTTGACCACGCCCCCGCTGCCACATACCCCCACCGCCCGACTCAGGCCGGGCGCCCGTCCGGCCTGCAGCCGACTCCCCCCCCCTTGACGGGAGAGGAAGTCCGCCACGACCATCTGCGCCCCCGGCCTGTGGACCACCTTGAAGTTGAAAGGTTGGAGCGCCAGATACCAACGGGTGATCCGCGCGTTGGCATCCTTCATGCGGTGGAGCCACTGGAGGGGCACGTGGTCCGAACAGAGGGTGAAAGAGCGCCCCAGCAGGTAGTAACGGAGGGCGAGGACCGCCCACTTGATGGCCAGGCACTCTTTCTCGATAGTGCTGTAGCGCCCCTCACGCACTGACAGCTTCCGGCTGATGTATAACACTGGGTGGTCCTCTCCCCCCACCTGCTGGGACAAAACGTCCCCCAGCCCTCTGTCCGACGCATCCGTCTGTAACAAAAAAGGGAGAGAGAAGTCAGGGGAGTGCAAAAGTGGCCCCCCACACAGTGCAGCCTTTACCTCAGAGAAAGCCCGCTGGCACTGCTCCATCCACTGGACCGGATCTGGCGCCCCCTTTTTAGTGAGGTCAGTCAGCAGGCTGGTGACGTCCGAATAATTAGGTATAAACCTACGATAATAGCCAGCCAGCCCCAGGAACTGCCTCACCCCCTTTTTGGTCTTGGGTCTCGGGCAGGCCGCAATCGCTGCTGTCTTATTAATTTGGGGACGCACCTGCCCGTTACCCAAGTGGAAGCCCAGATACCGTACTTCCACCCGCCCAATCGCACACTTCTTTGGGTTGGCAGTGAGCCCCGCCCGCCTCAGAGACCTAAGGACGGCCCTCAGGTGTTGCAGGTGCCGCTGCCAGTCATTACTATAAATAATAATGTCGTCTAGGTAAGCGGCCGCGTAGGTGGCGTGGGGCCGGAGGACCCGGTCCATCAGCCGCTGAAACATAGCGGGCGCCCCAAACAGCCCAAACGGAAGTGTGACGAACTGGTGTAAGCCGAACGGTGTGGAAAAGGCCGTTTTCTCCCGGGATAATGGAGTCAAGGGGATCTGCCAATATCCCTTCGTCAAATCCAGTGTTGAGTAAAAGCGAGCCGTGCCTAGTTGATCGAGCAGCTCATCAATACGAGGCATTGGGTACGCGTCGAATTTAGACACCGCGTTGACTTTTCTATAGTCCACACAGAACCGGATCGAGCCGTTGGCCTTAGGAACTAAGACCACCGGGCTGCTCCAGTCACTGTGGGACTCCTCGACGATGCCCATTTCGAGCATGGCCTGAAGTTCTTCCCGAACCACCTTTTTTTTGTGTTTGGGTAATCTATAAGGACGGCTGCGCACTACCACCCCCGGGGGCGTCTCTATGTGGTGTTCTATGAGGTTAGTGCGACCGGGCAGGGGCGAGAATACATCCGAAAACTCGGCCTGCAACTGGGCGACCTCCGTGAGTTGGGTCGGGGAGAGGTGGTCTCCACAGGGGACCAGAGAGGTACGAGATGCCAATGTCCTTTTTTGGACCTCCGGCCCCAGCTCCGCCTTCTCCGGAACTACCGACACCAACGCCACGGGGACCTCCTCTTTCCAGAGTTTTAACAGATTGAGGTGGTAGATCTGTAGCGCCCCCTCCCTGTCCGTTCGCCTAACCTCATAGTCGACATCCCCGACTCGCCGTGTGACCTCAAAGGGTCCTTGCCACTTGGCGATTAATTTGGAGCTCGACGTGGGCAACAGGACGAGTACCTTATCTCCCGGAGTGAACTCTCTAAGGCGCGTGCCCTTGTTGTACAGGCGGGTTTGCCGTTCCTGGGCCTGGCGCAAATTCTCCTGAGTTAGGTGGGTGAGCGTGTGGAGTTTTGCGCGCAGATCCATAACGTACTGAATTTCGTTTTTGCTCTGTGAAGGTCCCTCCTCCCAATTTTCCCGCAGTACATCTAAGATGCCGCGCGGCTTACGCCCATATAATAATTCAAATGGGGAGAACCCCGTGGAGGCTTGGGGAACCTCTCGCACTGCAAACAGCAAGGGTTCGAGCCACTTATCCCAGTTACGTGCGTCCTCACTTACGAATTTTTTGATAATATTCTTGAGGGTGCGATTGAACCGTTCAACTAAACTGTCTGTCTGTGGGTGATAAACGCTGGTGCGGATCGGCTTAATACCCAGTAGCCCATACAGTTCGCTCAGTGTTCGTGACATAAACGAGGTGCCCTGGTCAGTCAGAATCTCTTTCGGGATTCCAACCCGGGAGATGACGTGGAAGAGGGCCTCTGCAATACTGCGTGCTGAGATATTGCGAAGAGGCACCGCTTCTGGGTATCGCGTTGCATAGTCCACCAGAACCAATATAAAGCGGTACCCACGTGTTGACCGGTCTAATGCGACACCGGGACCCTCCCCTATCAACTGGCAGGACCCACTCTTTACTAGGCGTGCCATCAAACCCCGAAATCCCGGCCAATCAGTCCCCAAGATCAAAGAGTGGGTAAGGCGAGGATTAACCGCCGCCTTCACTATTGATTTTTCCCCTCTGAAATATATGTGGACCGACACCAACGGGTAGCTGTGAATATCCCCGTGCACACACAACACCTTCACCCCTTGTGCTCCCCCCAATGCCTTGTCTTGCACCAGGCTTTGGCGGATTGAGGTCTGATTGCAGCCTGAATCCACCAACGCCTGATATGTAGCCCCTTGTACACTTACCGGTATGCGATACGCTCCGGCCCGATCGAGGGCAGCCTCTGGCGCGTCGGGGATCCGCACCACCGCCCCCACCTCCATCGCTGCACACTGTTGCTGCAGGTGGCCCGGTTCCCCGCAGCGCCAGCAAACCGGCCCAGGCCTCCCCTCTGCAGCTGTGTTCTGAGGCTCACTCACCTGAGGGGGGGGAGAGACAGACACAGAAGGGAGAAACGGGAGGGCACCACGGGTGCGGCGGGCCGGCTGGGGTGGAGCCGGCCCCCGCCTCCGTGGTGGGGGAATGGGGCGAGGACGAGACACGGGAGGAGGGGGGAGAGAAAGAGAGAGAGGAGAGGAAAACGATGTTGGTGGTTGTCCTGCCGCCGGAACAGCCGCCAGATGATCCTCCGCCAGTCCCACGGCCTGATCCAGCGACGCTGGGCGGTGGCACTGGACCCACTCCGCGGTTCCGGCTGGTAAGCGGGCGATGAACTGTTCCAGCGCCACCTGGTCGATGATACCCTTGGTGTCGCGATCTTCGGCCCTCAGCCACCGCCAGCAGGCGTCCCAGAGCTGCTGGCCGAACGCGAACAGGCTGCTGACTTCCTCCATTCGCAGCGCGCGGAAGCGCTGGCGCTGCTGCTACGGCGTGCGCCCCACGCGCTGGAGGACAGCCCGGCGAAGGTCGGCGTAGGCCAGCCGGCGATTGGCAGGGAGCTGTAGTGCGGCCAGCTGCGCCTCTCCCATCAGGAGGGGGAGGAGGCGCGCTGCGCGCTGCTCCATCGGCCACCCCGAGGCTTCTGCGACCTGCTCGAACAACGTGATGAAAGCCTCGGGGTCGTCCTGCGGGCCCATCTTAGTTAAGGTGAGGGGAGACGGGCCCGCGGCCGGGGCGCTGGTGGACCCCGCCGACGCGAGGAGACGCCGGAACGCCTCTCGATCTTCCTGTTGAGCCAGCACCAGGGCTTCGAAGCGGCGCTCCTGCTCCTTCCGGAGCGTGACGAGTGCCTGGTGCTGGCTCTGCTGAGCCGTGGCGAGGGCGTGGACCAAGTCTGCGAACGGGGAGGATTCCATGGGGCTGCAGGACTGATGCTCCACCCTGTCCCGGGTTTCGGCACCACTGTAGTGCGAATAGCGTGTGGGTGGAGCACAGAGGACGGCAGGACAGAGATCAAGGTTCTTCAGATGGCTTTATTGCCGAACTTTTCAGTCTAACAATGTTTACACTAAGCAGGCAGAGACACACACACACACTGTCGGCTCTGCCGGGGAAGAAGCTCCCTTCCGCTCTCCCTTTCCCTCCTTAAGTAGGGCAGTTTACTGGGGAGAACACACAAAACACAGGTTAATGACACTCAGGTGAAGCGATTCTGCCACTTACCTTCCCCAACTCCACCCTCCTGTCACAGACCGGCGCTTGACCACGCCCCCGCTGCCACATAAACATTGTGGAAATCGGATCTCACAGCCTACTGCTGGACTAAACAGTGTGGAAATCGGACCTCGCAGCCTACTGCTGCACTAAACAGTGTGGAAATCGGACTTCACAGCCTACTGCTGGACTAAACAGTGTGGAAATCAGATCTCACAGCCTACTGCTGCAGTAAACAGTGTGGACATCAGATCTCACAGCCTACTGCTGTACTAAACAGTGTGGAAATCACATCTCACAGCTTACTGCTGTACTAAACAGTGTGGAAATCGGACCTCACAGCCTACTGCTGGACTAAACAGTGTGGAAATCAGACCTCACAGCCTACTGCTGCACTAAACAGTGTGGAAATCGGACCTCACAGCCTACTACTGGACTAAACAGTGTGGAAATCAGATCTCACAGCCTACTGCTGGAATAAACAGTGTGGAAATCGGACCTCGCAGCCTACTGCTGGACTAAACAGTGTGGAAATCGGACCTCGCAGCCGACTGCTATACTAAACAGTGTGGAAATCGGACCTCTCAGCCTACTGCTGGATTAAAAGTCTGGAAATCGGACCTCACAGCCTACTGCTGTACTAAACAGTGTGGAAATCGGACCTCACAGCCTACTGCTGCACTAAACAGTGTGGAAATCAGATCTCACAGCCTACTGCTGGACTAAACAGTGTGAAAATCAGATCTCACAGCCTACTGCTGCATTAAACAGTGTGGAAATCAGATCTCACAGCCTACTGCTGCACTAAACAGTGTGAAAATCGGAACTCACAGCCTACTGCTGGACTAAACAGTGTGGAAATCGGAACTCAAAGCCTACTGCTGCACTAAACAGTGTGGAAATTGGAACTCACAGCCTACTGCTGGACTAAACAGTGTGGAAATCAGACCTCACAGCCTACTGCTGCACTAAACAGTGTGGAAATCAGATCTCACAGCCGACTGCTGGACTAAACAGTGTGGAAATCAGATCTCACAGCCTACTGCTGGACTAAACAGTGTGGAAATCAGATCTCACAGCCTACTGCTGCACTAAACAGTGTGGAAATCAGATCTCACAGCCTACTGCTGCATTAAACAGTGTGGAAATCAGATCTCACAGCCTACTGCTGCACTAAACAGTGTGGAAATCAGATCTCACAGCCTACTGCTGGACTAAACAGTGTGGAAATCAGATCTCACAGCCTACTGCTGCATTAAACAGTGTGGAAATCAGATCTCACAACCTACTGCTGCACTAAACAGTGTGAAAATCGGAACTCACAACCTACTGCTGGACTAAACAGTGTGGAAATCGGAACTCACAGCCTACTGCTGCACTAAACAGTGTGGAAATCGGAACTCACAGCCCACTGCTGGACTAAACAGTGTGGAAATCAGACCTCACAGCCTACTGCTGCACTAAACAGTGTGGAAATCAGATCTCACAGCCTACTGCTGGACTAAACAGTGTGAAAATCGGACCTCACAGCCTACTGCTGCACTAAACAGTGTGGAAATCAGATCTCACAGCCTGCTGCTGCACTAAACAGAGTGAAAATCGGATCTCACAGCCTACTGCTGCACTAAACAGTGTGGAAATCAGATCTCACAGCCTACTGCTGCACTAAACAGTGTGGAAATCAGATCTCACAGCCTACTGCTGCACTAAACAGTGTGGAAATCGGACCTCACAGCCTACTGCTGCACTAAAAAGTGTGGAAATCGGAACTCACAGCCTACTGCTGCACTAAACAGTGTGGAAATCGGAACTCACAGCCTACTGCTGGACTAAACAGTGTGGAAATCAGACCTCACAGCCTACTGCTGCACTAAAAAGTGTGGAAATCGGAACTCACAGCCTACTGCTGGACTAAACAGTGTGGAAATCAGACCTCACAGCCTACTGCTGTACTAAACAGTGTGGAAATCGGAACTCACAGCCTACTGCTGGACTAAACAGTGTGGAAATCAGACCTCACAGCCTACTGCTGGACTAAACAGTGTGGAAATCGGAACTCACAGCCTACTGCTGTACTAAACAGTGTGAAAATCGGAACTCACAGCCTACTGCTGGACTAAACAGTGTGAAAATCGGAACTCACAGCCTACTGCTGGACTAAACAGTGTGGAAATCAGACCTCACAGCCTACTGCTGCACTAAACAGTGTGGAAATCAGATCTCACAGCCTACTGCTGGACTAAACAGTGTGGAAATCAGATCTCACAGCCTACTGCTGCACTAAACAGAGTGAAAATCAGATCTCACAGCCTACTGCTGCACTAAACAGTGTGGAAATCAGATCTCACAGCCTACTGCTGGACTAAACAGTGTGGAAATCAGATCTCACAGCCTACTGCTGGACTAAACAGTGTGGAAATCAGATCTCACAGCCTACTGCTGCACTAAACAGTGTGGAAATCAGATCTCACAGCCTACTGCTGCACTAAACAGTGTGGAAATCAGATCTCACAGCCTACTGCTGCACTAAACAGAGTGAAAATCAGATCTCACAGCCTACTGCTGCACTAAACAGTGTGGAAATCAGATCTCACAGCCTACTGCTGCACTAAACAGTGTGGAAATCAGACCTCACAGCCTACTGCTGCACTAAACAGTGTGGAAATCGGAACTCACAGCCTACTGCTGGACTAAACAGTGTGGAAATCGGACCTCACAGCCTACTGCTGCACTAAAAAGTGTGGAAATCGGAACTCACAGCCTACTGCTGCACTAAACAGTGTGGAAATCGGAACTCACAGCCTACTGCTGGACTAAACAGTGTGGAAATCAGACCTCACAGCCTACTGCTGCACTAAAAAGTGTGGAAATCGGAACTCACAGCCTACTGCTGGACTAAACAGTGTGGAAATCAGACCTCACAGCCTACTGCTGTACTAAACAGTGTGGAAATCGGACCTCACAGCCTACTGCTGGACTAAACAGTGTGGAAATCAGACCTCACAGCCTACTGCTGGACTAAACAGTGTGGAAATCGGAACTCACAGCCTACTGCTGTACTAAACAGTGTGGAAATCGGAACTCACAGCCTACTGCTGCACTAAACAGTGTGGAAATCGGAACTCACAGCCTACTGCTGGACTAAACAGTGTGGAAATCGGACCTCACAGCCTACTGCTGCACTAAACAGTGTGGAAATCGGACCTCACAGCCTACTGCTGCACTAAACAGTGTGGAAATCAGATCTCACAGCCTGCTGCTGCACTAAACAGAGTGAAAATCGGATCTCACAGCCTACTGCTGCACTAAACAGTGTGGAAATCAGATCTCACAGCCTACTGCTGCACTAAACAGTCTGGAAATCAGATCTCACAGCCTACTGCTGCACTAAACAGTGTGGAAATCGGACCTCACAGCCTACTGCTGCACTAAAAAGTGTGGAAATCGGAACTCACAGCCTACTGCTGCACTAAACAGTGTGGAAATCGGAACTCACAGCCTACTGCTGGACTAAACAGTGTGGAAATCAGACCTCACAGCCTACTGCTGCACTAAAAAGTGTGGAAATCGGAACTCACAGCCTACTGCTGGACTAAACAGTGTGGAAATCAGACCTCACAGCCTACTGCTGTACTAAACAGTGTGGAAATCGGAACTCACAGCCTACTGCTGGACTAAACAGTGTGGAAATCAGACCTCACAGCCTACTGCTGGACTAAACAGTGTGGAAATCGGAACTCACAGCCTACTGCTGTACTAAACAGTGTGAAAATCGGAACTCACAGCCTACTGCTGGACTAAACAGTGTGAAAATCGGAACTCACAGCCTACTGCTGGACTAAACAGTGTGGAAATCAGACCTCACAGCCTACTGCTGCACTAAACAGTGTGGAAATCAGATCTCACAGCCTACTGCTGGACTAAACAGTGTGGAAATCAGATCTCACAGCCTACTGCTGCACTAAACAGAGTGAAAATCAGATCTCACAGCCTACTGCTGCACTAAACAGTGTGGAAATCAGATCTCACAGCCTACTGCTGGACTAAACAGTGTGGAAATCAGATCTCACAGCCTACTGCTGGACTAAACAGTGTGGAAATCAGATCTCACAGCCTACTGCTGCACTAAACAGTGTGGAAATCAGATCTCACAGCCTACTGCTGCACTAAACAGTGTGGAAATCAGATCTCACAGCCTACTGCTGCACTAAACAGAGTGAAAATCAGATCTCACAGCCTACTGCTGCACTAAACAGTGTGGAAATCAGATCTCACAGCCTACTGCTGCACTAAACAGTGTGGAAATCAGACCTCACAGCCTACTGCTGCACTAAACAGTGTGGAAATCGGAACTCACAGCCTACTGCTGGACTAAACAGTGTGGAAATCGGACCTCACAGCCTACTGCTGCACTAAAAAGTGTGGAAATCGGAACTCACAGCCTACTGCTGCACTAAACAGTGTGGAAATCGGAACTCACAGCCTACTGCTGGACTAAACAGTGTGGAAATCAGACCTCACAGCCTACTGCTGCACTAAAAAGTGTGGAAATCGGAACTCACAGCCTACTGCTGGACTAAACAGTGTGGAAATCAGACCTCACAGCCTACTGCTGTACTAAACAGTGTGGAAATCGGACCTCACAGCCTACTGCTGGACTAAACAGTGTGGAAATCAGACCTCACAGCCTACTGCTGGACTAAACAGTGTGGAAATCGGAACTCACAGCCTACTGCTGTACTAAACAGTGTGGAAATCGGAACTCCCAGCCTACTGCTGCACTAAACAGTGTGGAAATCGGAACTCACAGCCTACTGCTGGACTAAACAGTGTGGAAATCGGACCTCACAGCCTACTGCTGCACTAAACAGTGTGGAAATCGGACCTCACAGCCTACTGCTGCACTAAACAGTGTGGAAATCAGACCTCACAGCCTACTGCTGCACTAAAAAGTGTGGAAATCGGACCTCACAGCCTACTGCTGGACTAAACAGTGTGGAAATCAGACCTCACAGCCTACTGCTGGACTAAACAGTGTGGAAATCGGAACTCACAGCCTACTGCTGTACTAAACAGTGTGGAAATCGGAACTCACAGCCTACTGCTGCACTAAACAGTGTGGAAATCGGAACTCACAGCCTACTGCTGGACTAAACAGTGTGGAAATCGGACCTCACAGCCTACTGCTGCACTAAACAGTGTGGAAATCGGACCTCACAGCCTACTGCTGCACTAAACAGTGTGGAAATTAGACCTCACAGCCTACTGCTGCACTAAACAGTGTGGAAATCGGACCTCACAGCCTACTGCTGCACTAAACAGTGTGGAAATCGGACCTCACAGCCTACTGCTGCACTAAACAGTGTGGAAATCAGACCTCACAGCCTACTGCTGCACTAAACAGTGTGGAAATCGGACCTCACAGCCTACTGCTGCACTAAACAGTGTGGAAATCGACCTCACAGCCTACTGCTGCACTAAACAGTGTGGAAATCAGATCTCACAGCCTACTGCTGCACTAAACAGTGTGGAAATCGGAACTCACAGCCTACTGCTGGACTAAACAGTGTGGAAATCGGACCTCACAGCCTACTGCTGCACTAAAAAGTGTGGAAATCGGAACTCACAGCCTACTGCTGCACTAAACAGTGTGGAAATCGGAACTCACAGCCTACTGCTGCACTAAACAGTGTGAAAATCAGATCTCACAGCCTACTGCTGCACTAAACAGTGTGGAAATCAGATCTCACAGCCTACTGCTGCACTAAACAGTGTGGAAATCAGATCTCACAGCCTACTGCTGCACTAAACAGTGTGGAAATCGGACCTCACAGCCTACTGCTGCACTAAACAGTGTGGAAATCAGATCTCACAGCCTACTGCTGCACTAAACAGAGTGAAAATCAGATCTCACAGCCTACTGCTGCACTAAACAGTGTGGAAATCAGATCTCACAGCCTACTGCTGCACTAAACAGTGTGGAAATCAGATCTCACAGCCTACTGCTGCACTAAACAGTGTGGAAATCGGAACTCACAGCCTATTGCTGGACTAAACAGTGTGGAAATCGGACCTCAAAGCCTACTGCTGCACTAAAAAGTGTGGAAATCGGAACTCACAGCCTACTGCTGCACTAAACAGTGTGGAAATCGGAACTCACAGCCTACTGCTGGACTAAACAGTGTGGAAATCAGACCTCACAGCCTACTGCTGCACTAAAAAGTGTGGAAATCGGAACTCACAGCCTACTGCTGCACTAAACAGTGTGGAAATCGGAACTCACAGCCTACTGCTGGACTAAACAGTGTGGAAATCGGAACTCACAGCCTACTGCTGCACTAAACAGTGTGAAAATCGGAACTCACAGCCTACTGCTGGACTAAACAGTGTGGAAATCAGATCTCACAGCCTACTGCTGGACTAAACAGTGTGGAAATCAGATCTCACAGCCTACTGCTGTACTAAACAGTGTGGAAATCAGATCTCACAGCCTACTGCTGCACTAAACAGTGTGGAAATCAGATCTCACAGCCTACTGCTGCACTAAACAGAGTGAAAATCAGATCTCACAGCCTACTGCTGCACTAAACAGTGTGAAAATCGGAACTCACAGCCTACTGCTGGACTAAACAGTGTGGAAATCGGAACTCACAGCCTACTGCTGCACTAAACAGTGTGAAAATCAGATCTCACAGCCTACTGCTGCACTAAACAGTGTGAAAATCAGATCTCACAGCCTACTGCTGCACTAAACAGTGTGAAAATCGGAACTCACAGCCTACTGCTGGACTAAACAGTGTGGAAATCGGAACTCACAGCCTACTGCTGCACTAAACAGTGTGGAAATCGGAACTCACAGCCTACTGCTGGACTAAACAGTGTGGAAATCAGACCTCACAGCCTACTGCTGCACTAAACAGTGTAGAAATCGGACCTCACAGCCTACTGCTGCACTAAACAGTGTGGAAATCAGATCTCACAGCCTACTGCTGCACTAAACAGAGTGAAAATCAGATCTCACAGCCTACTGCTGCACTAAACAGTGTGGAAATCAGATCTCACAGCCTACTGCTGCACTAAACAGTGTGGAAATCAGATCTCACAGCCTACTGCTGCACTAAACAGTGTGGAAATCGGACCTCACAGCCTACTGCTGGACTAAACAGTGTGGAAATCGGACCTCACAGCCTACTGCTGCACTAAAAAGTGTGGAAATCGGAACTCACAGCCTACTGCTGCACTAAACAGTGTGGAAATCGGAACTCACAGCCTACTGCTGGACTAAACAGTGTGGAAATCAGATCTCACAGCCTAATGCTGTACTAAACAGTGTGAAAATCAGATCTCACAGCCTACTGCTGCACTAAACAGTGTGGAAATCGGACCTCACAGCCTACTGCTGCACTAAACAGTGTGAAAATCAGATCTCACAGCCTACTGCTGTACTAAACAGTGTGGAAATCAGACCTCACAGCCTACTGCTGCACTAAACAGTGTGGAAATCGGAACTCACAGCCTACTGCTGCACTAAACAGTGTGGAAATCGGACCTCACAGCCTACTGCTGCACTAAACAGTGTGGAAATCGGAACTCACAGCCTACTGCTGCACTAAACAGTGTGGAAATCGGAACTCACAGCCTACTGCTGGACTAAACAGTGTGGAAATCAGATCTCACTGCCTACTGCTGGACTAAACAGTGTGGAAATCAGATCTCACAGCCTACTGCTGCACTAAACAGTGTGGAAATCAGATCTCACTGCCTACTGCTGGACTAAACAGTGTGGAAATCAGACCTCACAGCCTACTGCTGCACTAAACAGTGTGGAAATCAGATCTCACAGCCTACTGCTGGACTAAACAGTGTGGAAATCGGACCTCACAGCCTACTGCTGCACTAAACAGTGTGGAAATCGGACCTCACAGCCTACTGCTGCACTAAACAGTGTGGAAATCAGATCTCACAGCCTACTGCTGCACTAAACAGTGTGAAAATCAGATCTCACAGCCTACTGCTGCATTAAACAGTGTGGAAATCAGATCTCACAGCCTACTGCTGCACTAAACAGTGTGAAAATCGGAACTCACAGCCTACTGCTGGACTAAACAGTGTGGAAATCGGAACTCACAGCCTACTGCTGCACTAAACAGTGTGGAAATCGGAACTCACAGCCTACTGCTGGACTAAACAGTGTGGAAATCAGACCTCACAGCCTACTGCTGCACTAAACAGTGTGGAAATCAGATCTCACAGCCTACTGCTGGACTAAACAGTGTGGAAATCAGATCTCACAGCCTACTGCTGGACTAAACAGTGTGGAAATCAGATCTCACAGCCTACTGCTGCACTAAACAGTGTGGAAATCAGATCTCACAGCCTACTGCTGGACTAAACAGTGTGAAAATCGGAACTCACAGCCTACTGCTGGACTAAACAGTGTGGAAATCAGATCTCACAGCCTACTGCTGTACTAAACAGTGTGGAAATCAGATCTCACAGCCTACTGCTGCACTAAACAGTGTGAAAATCGGAACTCACAGCCTACTGCTGGACTAAACAGTGTGGAAATCAGATCTCACAGCCTACTGCTGTACTAAACAGTGTGGAAATCAGACCTCACAGCCTACTGCTGGACTGAACAGTGTGGAAATCGGAACTCACAGCCTACTGCTGCACTAAACAGTGTGGAAATCGGAACTCACAGCCTACTGCTGGACTAAACAGTGTGGAAATCAGACCTCACAGCCTACTGCTGCACTAAACAGTGTGGAAATCAGATCTCACAGCCTACTGCTGGACTAAACAGTGTGGAAATCGGACCTCACAGCCTACTGCTGCACTAAACAGTGTGGAAATCAGATCTCACAGCCTACTGCTGCACTAAACAGAGTGAAAATCAGATCTCACAGCCTACTGCTGCACTAAACAGTGTGGAAATCAGATCTCACAGCCTACTGCTGCACTAAACAGTGTGGAAATCAGATCTCACAGCCTACTGCTGCACTAAACAGTGTGGAAATCGGACCTCACAGCCTACTGCTGCACTAAAAAGTGTGGAAATCGGAACTCACAGCCTACTGCTGCACTAAACAGTGTGGAAATCGGAACTCACAGCCTACTGCTGGACTAAACAGTGTGGAAATCGGAACTCACAGCCTACTGCTGCACTAAAAAGTGTGGAAATCGGAACTCACAGCCTACTGCTGGACTAAACAGTGTGGAAATCAGACCTCACAGCCTACTGCTGTACTAAACAGTGTGGAAATCGGAACTCACAGCCTACTGCTGGACTAAACAGTGTGGAAATCAGACCTCACAGCCTACTGCTGGACTAAACAGTGTGGAAATCGGAACTCACAGCCTACTGCTGTACTAAACAGTGTGAAAATCGGAACTCACAGCCTACTGCTGGACTAAACAGTGTGAAAATCGGAACTCACAGCCTACTGCTGGACTAAACAGTGTGGAAATCAGACCTCACAGCCTACTGCTGCACTAAAAAGTGTGGAAATCAGATCTCACAGCCTACTGCTGGACTAAACAGTGTGGAAATCAGATCTCACAGCCTACTGCTGCACTAAACAGAGTGAAAATCAGATCTCACAGCCTACTGCTGCACTAAACAGTGTGGAAATCAGATCTCACAGCCTACTGCTGGACTAAACAGTGTGGAAATCAGATCTCACAGCCTACTGCTGCACTAAACAGTGTGGAAATCGGACCTCACAGCCTACTGCTGCACTAAACAGTGTGGAAATCAGATCTCACAGCCTACTGCTGCACTAAACAGTGTGGAAATCAGATCTCACAGCCTACTGCTGCACTAAACAGTGTGGAAATCAGATCTCACAGCCTACTGCTGCACTAAACAGTGTGGAAATCGGAACTCACAGCCTACTGCTGGACTAAACAGTGTGGAAATCGGACCTCACAGCCTACTGCTGCACTAAAAAGTGTGGAAATCGGAACTCACAGCCTACTGCTGCACTAAACAGTGTGGAAATCGGAATTCACAGCCTACTGCTGGACTAAACAGTGTGGAAATCAGACCTCACAGCCTACTGCTGCACTAAAAAGTGTGGAAATCGGAACTCACAGCCTACTGCTGGACTAAACAGTGTGGAAATCAGACCTCACAGCCTACTGCTGTACTAAACAGTGTGGAAATCGGACCTCACAGCCTACTGCTGGACTAAACAGTGTGGAAATCAGACCTCACAGCCTACTGCTGGACTAAACAGTGTGGAAATCGGAACTCACAGCCTACTGCTGTACTAAACAGTGTGGAAATCGGACCTCACAGCCTACTGCTGCACTAAACAGTGTGGAAATCGGACCTCACAGCCTACTGCTGCACTAAACAGTGTGGAAATCGGACCTCACAGCCTACTGCTGCACTAAACAGTGTGGAAATCAGATCTCACAGCCTACTGCTGCATTAAACAGTGTGGAAATCGGACCTCACAGCCTACTGCTGCACTAAACAGTGTGGAAATCAGATCTCACAGCCTACTGCTGCACTAAACAGTGTGGAAATCAGATCTCACAGCCTACTGCTGCACTAAACAGTGTGGAAATCAGATCTCACAGCCTACTGCTGCACTAAACAGTGTGGAAATCGGAACTCACAGCCTACTGCTGGACTAAACAGTGTGGAAATCGGACCTCACAGCCTACTGCTGCACTAAAAAGTGTGGAAATCGGAACTCACAGCCTACTGCTGCACTAAACAGTGTGGAAATCGGAACTCACAGCCTACTGCTGGACTAAACAGTGTGGAAATCAGACCTCACAGCCTACTGCTGCACTAAAAAGTGTGGAAATCGGAACTCACAGCCTACTGCTGGACTAAACAGTGTGGAAATCGGACCTCACAGCCTACTGCTGCACTAAACAGTGTGGAAATCGGAACTCACAGCCTACTGCTGTACTAAACAGTGTGGAAATCGGACCTCACAGCCTACTGCTGCACTAAACAGTGTGGAAATCGGACCTCACAGCCTACTGCTGCACTAAACAGTGTGGAAATCGGACCTCACAGCCTACTGCTGCACTAAACAGTGTGGAAATCAGATCTCACAGCCTACTGCTGCACTAAACAGTGTGGAAATCGGAACTCACAGCCTACTGCTGCACTAAACAGTGTGGAAATCGGACCTCACAGCCTACTGCTGCACTAAAAAGTGTGGAAATCGGAACTCACAGCCTACTGCTGCACTAAACAGTGTGAAAATCGGAACTCACAGCCTACTGCTGGACTAAACAGTGTGGAAATCAGATCTCACAGCCTACTGCTGTACTAAACAGTGTGGAAATCAGACCTCACAGCCTACTGCTGGACTGAACAGTGTGGAAATCGGAACTCACAGCCTACTGCTGCACTAAACAGTGTGGAAATCGGAACTCACAGCCTACTGCTGGACTAAACAGTGTGGAAATCAGACCTCACAGCCTACTGCTGCACTAAACAGTGTGGAAATCAGATCTCACAGCCTACTGCTGGACTAAACAGTGTGGAAATCGGACCTCACAGCCTACTGCTGCACTAAACAGTGTGGAAATCAGATCTCACAGCCTACTGCTGCACTAAACAGAGTGAAAATCAGATCTCACAGCCTACTGCTGCACTAAACAGTGTGGAAATCAGATCTCACAGCCTACTGCTGCACTAAACAGTGTGGAAATCAGATCTCACAGCCTACTGCTGCACTAAACAGTGTGGAAATCGGACCTCACAGCCTACTGCTGCACTAAAAAGTGTGGAAATCGGAACTCACAGCCTACTGCTGCACTAAACAGTGTGGAAATCGGAACTCACAGCCTACTGCTGGACTAAACAGTGTGGAAATCGGACCTCACAGCCTACTGCTGCACTAAAAAGTGTGGAAATCGGAACTCACAGCCTACTGCTGTACTAAACAGTGTGGAAATCGGACCTCACAGCCTACTGCTGCACTAAACAGTGTGGAAATCGGACCTCACAGCCTACTGCTGCACTAAACAGTGTGGAAATCGGACCTCACAGCCTACTGCTGCACTAAACAGTGTGGAAATCGGAACTCACAGCCTACTGCTGCACTAAACAGTGTGGAAATCGGACCTCACAGCCTACTGCTGCACTAAAAAGTGTGGAAATCGGAACTCACAGCCTACTGCTGCACTAAACAGTGTGAAAATCGGAACTCACAGCCTACTGCTGGACTAAACAGTGTGGAAATCAGATCTCACAGCCTACTGCTGTACTAAACAGTGTGGAAATCAGACCTCACAGCCTACTGCTGGACTGAACAGTGTGGAAATCGGAACTCACAGCCTACTGCTGCACTAAACAGTGTGGAAATCGGAACTCACAGCCTACTGCTGGACTAAACAGTGTGGAAATCAGACCTCACAGCCTACTGCTGCACTAAACAGTGTGGAAATCAGATCTCACAGCCTACTGCTGGACTAAACAGTGTGGAAATCGGACCTCACAGCCTACTGCTGCACTAAACAGTGTGGAAATCAGATCTCACAGCCTACTGCTGCACTAAACAGAGTGAAAATCAGATCTCACAGCCTACTGCTGCACTAAACAGTGTGGAAATCAGATCTCACAGCCTACTGCTGCACTAAACAGTGTGGAAATCAGATCTCACAGCCTACTGCTGCACTAAACAGTGTGGAAATCGGACCTCACAGCCTACTGCTGCACTAAAAAGTGTGGAAATCGGAACTCACAGCCTACTGCTGCACTAAACAGTGTGGAAATCGGAACTCACAGCCTACTGCTGGACTAAACAGTGTGGAAATCGGACCTCACAGCCTACTGCTGCACTAAAAAGTGTGGAAATCGGAACTCACAGCCTACTGCTGGACTAAACAGTGTGGAAATCAGACCTCACAGCCTACTGCTGTACTAAACAGTGTGGAAATCGGAACTCACAGCCTACTGCTGGACTAAACAGTGTGGAAATCAGACCTCACAGCCTACTGCTGGACTAAACAGTGTGGAAATCGGAACTCACAGCCTACTGCTGTACTAAACAGTGTGAAAATCGGAACTCACAGCCTACTGCTGGACTAAACAGTGTGAAAATCGGAACTCACAGCCTACTGCTGGACTAAACAGTGTGGAAATCAGACCTCACAGCCTACTGCTGCACTAAAAAGTGTGGAAATCAGATCTCACAGCCTACTGCTGGACTAAACAGTGTGGAAATCAGATCTCACAGCCTACTGCTGCACTAAACAGAGTGAAAATCAGATCTCACAGCCTACTGCTGCACTAAACAGTGTGGAAATCAGATCTCACAGCCTACTGCTGGACTAAACAGTGTGGAAATCAGATCTCACAGCCTACTGCTGCACTAAACAGTGTGGAAATCGGACCTCACAGCCTACTGCTGCACTAAACAGTGTGGAAATCAGATCTCACAGCCTACTGCTGCACTAAACAGTGTGGAAATCAGATCTCACAGCCTACTGCTGCACTAAACAGTGTGGAAATCAGATCTCACAGCCTACTGCTGCACTAAACAGTGTGGAAATCGGAACTCACAGCCTACTGCTGGACTAAACAGTGTGGAAATCGGACCTCACAGCCTACTGCTGCACTAAAAAGTGTGGAAATCGGAACTCACAGCCTACTGCTGCACTAAACAGTGTGGAAATCGGAATTCACAGCCTACTGCTGGACTAAACAGTGTGGAAATCAGACCTCACAGCCTACTGCTACTAAAAAGTGTGGAAATCGGAACTCACAGCCTACTGCTGGACTAAACAGTGTGGAAATCAGACCTCACAGCCTACTGCTGTACTAAACAGTGTGGAAATCGGACCTCACAGCCTACTGCTGGACTAAACAGTGTGGAAATCAGACCTCACAGCCTACTGCTGGACTATACAGTGTGGAAATCGGAACTCACAGCCTACTGCTGTACTAAACAGTGTGGAAATCGGACCTCACAGCCTACTGCTGCACTAAACAGTGTGGAAATCGGACCTCACAGCCTACTGCTGCACTAAACAGTGTGGAAATCGGACCTCACAGCCTACTGCTGCACTAAACAGTGTGGAAATCAGATCTCACAGCCTACTGCTGCATTAAACAGTGTGGAAATCGGACCTCACAGCCTACTGCTGCACTAAACAGTGTGGAAATCAGATCTCACAGCCTACTGCTGCACTAAACAGTGTGGAAATCAGATCTCACAGCCTACTGCTGCACTAAACAGTGTGGAAATCAGATCTCACAGCCTACTGCTGCACTAAACAGTGTGGAAATCGGAACTCACAGCCTACTGCTGGACTAAACAGTGTGGAAATCGGACCTCACAGCCTACTGCTGCACTAAAAAGTGTGGAAATCGGAACTCACAGCCTACTGCTGCACTAAACAGTGTGGAAATCGGAACTCACAGCCTACTGCTGGACTAAACAGTGTGGAAATCAGACCTCACAGCCTACTGCTGCACTAAAAAGTGTGGAAATCGGAACTCACAGCCTACTGCTGGACTAAACAGTGTGGAAATCGGACCTCACAGCCTACTGCTGCACTAAACAGTGTGGAAATCGGAACTCACAGCCTACTGCTGTACTAAACAGTGTGGAAATCGGACCTCACAGCCTACTGCTGCACTAAACAGTGTGGAAATCGGACCTCACAGCCTACTGCTGCACTAAACAGTGTGGAAATCGGACCTCACAGCCTACTGCTGCACTAAACAGTGTGGAAATCAGATCTCACAGCCTACTGCTGCACTAAACAGTGTGGAAATCGGAACTCACAGCCTACTGCTGGACTAAACAGTGTGGAAATCGGACCTCACAGCCTACTGCTGCACTAAAAAGTGTGGAAATCGGAACTCACAGCCTACTGCTGCACTAAACAGTGTGGAAATCGGAACTCACAGCCTACTGCTGGACTAAACAGTGTGGAAATCAGACCTCACAGCCTACTGCTGCACTAAAAAGTGTGGAAATCGGAACTCACAGCCTACTGCTGCACTAAACAGTGTGGAAATCAGACCTCACAGCCTACTGCTGCACTAAACAGTGTGGAAATCGGACCTCACAGCCTACTGCTGCACTAAACAGTGTGGAAATCGGATCTCACAGCCTACTGCTGCACTAAACAGTGTGGAAATCGGACCTCACAGCCTACTGCTGCACTAAACAGTGTGGAAATCAGATCTCACAGCCTACTGCTGCACTAAACAGTGTGAAAATCAGATCTCACAGCCTACTGCTGCACTAAACAGTGTGGAAATCAGATCTCACAGCCTACTGCTGCACTAAACAGTGTGGAAATCAGATCTCACAGCCTACTGCTGGACTAAACAGTGTGAAAATCAGATCTCACAGCCTACTGCTGCACTAAACAGTGTGGAAATCGGACCTCACAGCCTACTGCTGCACTAAACAGTGTGAAAATCAGACCTCACAGCCTACTGCTGCACTAAACAGTGTGGAAATCAGATCTCACAGCCTACTGCTGCACTAAACAGTGTGGAAATCAGATCTCACAGCCTACTGCTGCACTAAACAGTGTGAAAATCAGATCTCACAGCCTACTGCTGCACTAAACAGTGTCGAAATCGGACCTCACAGCCTACTGCTGCACTAAACAGTGTCGAAATCAGATCTCACAGCCTACTGCTGCACTAAACAGTGTGGAAATCAGATCTCACAGCCTACTGCTGCACTAAACAGTGTGAAAATCAGATCTCACAGCCTACTGCTGCACTAAACAGTGTGGAAATCAGATCTCACAGCCTACTGCTGCACTAAACAGTGTGGAAATCAGATCTCACAGCCTACTGCTGCACTAAACAGTGTGGAAATCAGATCTCACAGCCTACTGCTGCACTAAACAGAGTGAAAATCAGATCTCACAGCCTACTGCTGCACTAAACAGTGTGGAAATCAGATCTCACAGCCTACTGCTGCACTAAACAGTGTGGAAATCAGATCTCACAGCCTACTGCTGCACTAAACAGTGTGGAAATCGGAACTCACAGCCTATTGCTGGACTAAACAGTGTGGAAATCGGACCTCACAGCCTACTGCTGCACTAAAAAGTGTGGAAATAGGAACTCACAGCCTACTGCTGCACTAAACAGTGTGGAAATCGGAACTCACAGCCTACTGCTGGACTAAACAGTGTGGAAATCAGACCTCACAGCCTACTGCTGCACTAAAAAGTGTGGAAATCGGAACTCACAGCCTACTGCTGCACTAAACAGTGTGGAAATCGGAACTCACAGCCTACTGCTGGACTAAACAGTGTGGAAATCGGAACTCACAGCCTACTGCTGCACTAAACAGTGTGAAAATCGGAACTCACAGCCTACTGCTGGACTAAACAGTGTGGAAATCAGATCTCACAGCCTACTGCTGGACTAAACAGTGTGGAAATCAGATCTCACAGCCTACTGCTGCACTAAACAGTGTGGAAATCAGATCTCACAGCCTACTGCTGCACTAAACAGTGTGGAAATCGGAACTCACAGCCTACTGCTGGACTAAACAGTGTGGAAATCGGACCTCACAGCCTACTGCTGCACTAAAAAGTGTGGAAATCGGAACTCACAGCCTACTGCTGCACTAAACAGTGTGGAAATCGGAACTCACAGCCTACTGCTGGACTAAACAGTGTGGAAATCAGACCTCACAGCCTACTGCTGCACTAAAAAGTGTGGAAATCGGAACTCACAGCCTACTGCTGGACTAAACAGTGTGGAAATCGGACCTCACAGCCTACTGCTGCACTAAACAGTGTGGAAATCGGAACTCACAGCCTACTGCTGTACTAAACAGTGTGGAAATCGGACCTCACAGCCTACTGCTGCACTAAACAGTGTGGAAATCGGACCTCACAGCCTACTGCTGCACTAAACAGTGTGGAAATCGGACCTCACAGCCTACTGCTGCACTAAACAGTGTGGAAATCGGAACTCACAGCCTACTGCTGCACTAAACAGTGTGGAAATCGGACCTCACAGCCTACTGCTGCACTAAAAAGTGTGGAAATCGGAACTCACAGCCTACTGCTGCACTAAACAGTGTGAAAATCGGAACTCACAGCCTACTGCTGGACTAAACAGTGTGGAAATCAGATCTCACAGCCTACTGCTGTACTAAACAGTGTGGAAATCAGACCTCACAGCCTACTGCTGGACTGAACAGTGTGGAAATCGGAACTCACAGCCTACTGCTGCACTAAACAGTGTGGAAATCGGAACTCACAGCCTACTGCTGGACTAAACAGTGTGGAAATCAGACCTCACAGCCTACTGCTGCACTAAACAGTGTGGAAATCAGATCTCACAGCCTACTGCTGGACTAAACAGTGTGGAAATCGGACCTCACAGCCTACTGCTGCACTAAACAGTGTGGAAATCAGATCTCACAGCCTACTGCTGCACTAAACAGAGTGAAAATCAGATCTCACAGCCTACTGCTGCACTAAACAGTGTGGAAATCAGATCTCACAGCCTACTGCTGCACTAAACAGTGTGGAAATCAGATCTCACAGCCTACTGCTGCACTAAACAGTGTGGAAATCGGACCTCACAGCCTACTGCTGCACTAAAAAGTGTGGAAATCGGAACTCACAGCCTACTGCTGCACTAAACAGTGTGGAAATCGGAACTCACAGCCTACTGCTGGACTAAACAGTGTGGAAATCGGACCTCACAGCCTACTGCTGCACTAAAAAGTGTGGAAATCGGAACTCACAGCCTACTGCTGGACTAAACAGTGTGGAAATCAGACCTCACAGCCTACTGCTGTACTAAACAGTGTGGAAATCGGAACTCACAGCCTACTGCTGGACTAAACAGTGTGGAAATCAGACCTCACAGCCTACTGCTGGACTAAACAGTGTGGAAATCGGAACTCACAGCCTACTGCTGTACTAAACAGTGTGAAAATCGGAACTCACAGCCTACTGCTGGACTAAACAGTGTGAAAATCGGAACTCACAGCCTACTGCTGGACTAAACAGTGTGGAAATCAGACCTCACAGCCTACTGCTGCACTAAAAAGTGTGGAAATCAGATCTCACAGCCTACTGCTGGACTAAACAGTGTGGAAATCAGATCTCACAGCCTACTGCTGCACTAAACAGAGTGAAAATCAGATCTCACAGCCTACTGCTGCACTAAACAGTGTGGAAATCAGATCTCACAGCCTACTGCTGGACTAAACAGTGTGGAAATCAGATCTCACAGCCTACTGCTGCACTAAACAGTGTGGAAATCGGACCTCACAGCCTACTGCTGCACTAAACAGTGTGGAAATCAGATCTCACAGCCTACTGCTGCACTAAACAGTGTGGAAATCAGATCTCACAGCCTACTGCTGCACTAAACAGTGTGGAAATCAGATCTCACAGCCTACTGCTGCACTAAACAGTGTGGAAATCGGAACTCACAGCCTACTGCTGGACTAAACAGTGTGGAAATCGGACCTCACAGCCTACTGCTGCACTAAAAAGTGTGGAAATCGGAACTCACAGCCTACTGCTGCACTAAACAGTGTGGAAATCGGAATTCACAGCCTACTGCTGGACTAAACAGTGTGGAAATCAGACCTCACAGCCTACTGCTACTAAAAAGTGTGGAAATCGGAACTCACAGCCTACTGCTGGACTAAACAGTGTGGAAATCAGACCTCACAGCCTACTGCTGTACTAAACAGTGTGGAAATCGGACCTCACAGCCTACTGCTGGACTAAACAGTGTGGAAATCAGACCTCACAGCCTACTGCTGGACTATACAGTGTGGAAATCGGAACTCACAGCCTACTGCTGTACTAAACAGTGTGGAAATCGGACCTCACAGCCTACTGCTGCACTAAACAGTGTGGAAATCGGACCTCACAGCCTACTGCTGCACTAAACAGTGTGGAAATCGGACCTCACAGCCTACTGCTGCACTAAACAGTGTGGAAATCAGATCTCACAGCCTACTGCTGCATTAAACAGTGTGGAAATCGGACCTCACAGCCTACTGCTGCACTAAACAGTGTGGAAATCAGATCTCACAGCCTACTGCTGCACTAAACAGTGTGGAAATCAGATCTCACAGCCTACTGCTGCACTAAACAGTGTGGAAATCAGATCTCACAGCCTACTGCTGCACTAAACAGTGTGGAAATCGGAACTCACAGCCTACTGCTGGACTAAACAGTGTGGAAATCGGACCTCACAGCCTACTGCTGCACTAAAAAGTGTGGAAATCGGAACTCACAGCCTACTGCTGCACTAAACAGTGTGGAAATCGGAACTCACAGCCTACTGCTGGACTAAACAGTGTGGAAATCAGACCTCACAGCCTACTGCTGCACTAAAAAGTGTGGAAATCGGAACTCACAGCCTACTGCTGGACTAAACAGTGTGGAAATCGGACCTCACAGCCTACTGCTGCACTAAACAGTGTGGAAATCGGAACTCACAGCCTACTGCTGTACTAAACAGTGTGGAAATCGGACCTCACAGCCTACTGCTGCACTAAACAGTGTGGAAATCGGACCTCACAGCCTACTGCTGCACTAAACAGTGTGGAAATCGGACCTCACAGCCTACTGCTGCACTAAACAGTGTGGAAATCAGATCTCACAGCCTACTGCTGCACTAAACAGTGTGGAAATCGGAACTCACAGCCTACTGCTGGACTAAACAGTGTGGAAATCGGACCTCACAGCCTACTGCTGCACTAAAAAGTGTGGAAATCGGAACTCACAGCCTACTGCTGCACTAAACAGTGTGGAAATCGGAACTCACAGCCTACTGCTGGACTAAACAGTGTGGAAATCAGACCTCACAGCCTACTGCTGCACTAAAAAGTGTGGAAATCGGAACTCACAGCCTACTGCTGCACTAAACAGTGTGGAAATCAGACCTCACAGCCTACTGCTGCACTAAACAGTGTGGAAATCGGACCTCACAGCCTACTGCTGCACTAAACAGTGTGGAAATCGGATCTCACAGCCTACTGCTGCACTAAACAGTGTGGAAATCGGACCTCACAGCCTACTGCTGCACTAAACAGTGTGGAAATCAGATCTCACAGCCTACTGCTGCACTAAACAGTGTGAAAATCAGATCTCACAGCCTACTGCTGCACTAAACAGTGTGGAAATCAGATCTCACAGCCTACTGCTGCACTAAACAGTGTGGAAATCAGATCTCACAGCCTACTGCTGGACTAAACAGTGTGAAAATCAGATCTCACAGCCTACTGCTGCACTAAACAGTGTGGAAATCGGACCTCACAGCCTACTGCTGCACTAAACAGTGTGAAAATCAGACCTCACAGCCTACTGCTGCACTAAACAGTGTGGAAATCAGATCTCACAGCCTACTGCTGCACTAAACAGTGTGGAAATCAGATCTCACAGCCTACTGCTGCACTAAACAGTGTGAAAATCAGATCTCACAGCCTACTGCTGCACTAAACAGTGTCGAAATCGGACCTCACAGCCTACTGCTGCACTAAACAGTGTCGAAATCAGATCTCACAGCCTACTGCTGCACTAAACAGTGTGGAAATCAGATCTCACAGCCTACTGCTGCACTAAACAGTGTGAAAATCAGATCTCACAGCCTACTGCTGCACTAAACAGTGTGGAAATCAGATCTCACAGCCTACTGCTGCACTAAACAGTGTGGAAATCAGATCTCACAGCCTACTGCTGCACTAAACAGTGTGGAAATCAGATCTCACAGCCTACTGCTGCACTAAACAGAGTGAAAATCAGATCTCACAGCCTACTGCTGCACTAAACAGTGTGGAAATCAGATCTCACAGCCTACTGCTGCACTAAACAGTGTGGAAATCAGATCTCACAGCCTACTGCTGCACTAAACAGTGTGGAAATCGGAACTCACAGCCTATTGCTGGACTAAACAGTGTGGAAATCGGACCTCACAGCCTACTGCTGCACTAAAAAGTGTGGAAATAGGAACTCACAGCCTACTGCTGCACTAAACAGTGTGGAAATCGGAACTCACAGCCTACTGCTGGACTAAACAGTGTGGAAATCAGACCTCACAGCCTACTGCTGCACTAAAAAGTGTGGAAATCGGAACTCACAGCCTACTGCTGCACTAAACAGTGTGGAAATCGGAACTCACAGCCTACTGCTGGACTAAACAGTGTGGAAATCGGAACTCACAGCCTACTGCTGCACTAAACAGTGTGAAAATCGGAACTCACAGCCTACTGCTGGACTAAACAGTGTGGAAATCAGATCTCACAGCCTACTGCTGGACTAAACAGTGTGGAAATCAGATCTCACAGCCTACTGCTGCACTAAACAGTGTGGAAATCAGATCTCACAGCCTACTGCTGCACTAAACAGAGTGAAAATCAGATCTCACAGCCTACTGCTGCACTAAACAGTGTGAAAATCGGAACTCACAGCCTACTGCTGGACTAAACAGTGTGGAAATCGGAACTCACAGCCTACTGCTGCACTAAACAGTGTGAAAATCAGATCTCACAGCCTACTGCTGCACTAAACAGTGTGAAAATCAGATCTCACAGCCTACTGCTGCACTAAACAGTGTGAAAATCGGAACTCACAGCCTACTGCTGGACTAAACAGTGTGGAAATCGGAACTCACAGCCTACTGCTGCACTAAACAGTGTGGAAATCGGAACTCACAGCCTACTGCTGGACTAAACAGTGTGGAAATCAGACCTCACAGCCTACTGCTGCACTAAACAGTGTGGAAATCGGACCTCACAGCCTACTGCTGCACTAAACAGAGTGAAAATCAGATCTCACAGCCTACTGCTGCACTAAACAGTGTGGAAATCAGATCTCACAGCCTACTGCTGCACTAAACAGTGTGGAAATCAGATCTCACAGCCTACTGCTGCACTAAACAGTGTGGAAATCGGAACTCACAGCCTACTGCTGGACTAAACAGTGTGGAAATCGGACCTCACAGCCTACTGCTGCACTAAAAAGTGTGGAAATCGGAACTCACAGCCTACTGCTGCACTAAACAGTGTGGAAATCGGAACTCACAGCCTACTGCTGGACTAAACAGTGTGGAAATCAGACCTCACAGCCTACTGCTGCACTAAAAAGTGTGGAAATCGGAACTCACAGCCTACTGCTGCACTAAACAGTGTGGAAATCGGAACTCACAGCCTACTGCTGGACTAAACAGTGTGGAAATCAGACCTCACAGCCTACTGCTGCACTAAACAGTGTGGAAATCGGAACTCACAGCCTACTGCTGCACTAAACAGTGTGAAAATCGGAATTCACAGCCTACTGCTGGACTAAACAGTGTGGAAATCAGACCTCACAGCCTACTGCTGCACTAAACAGTGTGGAAATCAGACCTCACAGCCTACTGCTGCACTAAAAAGTGTGGAAATCGGAACTCACAGCCTACTGCTGCACTAAACAGTGTGAAAATCGGAACTCACAGCCTACTGCTGGACTAAACAGTGTGGAAATCGGAACTCGCAGCCTACTGCTGGACTAAACAGTGTGGAAATCAGACCTCACAGCCTACTGCTGTACTAAACAGTGTGGAAATCGGAACTCACAGCCTACTGCTGGACTAAACAGTGTGGAAATCAGACCTCACAGCCTACTGCTGGACTAAACAGTGTGGAAATCGGAACTCACAGCCTACTGCTGCACTAAACAGTGTGAAAATCGGAACTCACAGCCTACTGCTGCACTAAACAGTGTGGAAATCAGACCTCACAGCCTACTGCTGTACTAAACAGTGTGGAAATCAGATCTCACAGCCTACTGCTGGACTAAACAGTGTGGAAATCAGACCTCACAGCCTACTGCTGTACTAAACAGTGTGGAAATCATATCTTACTGCTGCACTAAACAGAGTGAAAATCAGATCTCACAGCCTACTGCTGCACTAAACAGTGTGGAAATCAGACCTCACAGCCTACTGCTGTACTAAACAGTGTGGAAATCGGAACTCACAGCCTACTGCTGGACTAAACAGTGTGGAAATCAGACCTCACAGCCTACTGCTGGACTAAACAGTGTGGAAATCGGAACTCACAGCCTACTGCTGCACTAAACAGTGTGAAAATCGGAACTCACAGCCTACTGCTGGACTAAACAGTGTGGAAATCAGACCTCACAGCCTACTGCTGTACTAAACAGTGTGGAAATCAGACCTCACAGCCTACTGCTGTACTAAACAGTGTGGAAATCAGATCTTACTGCTGCACTAAACAGAGTGAAAATCAGATCTCACAGCCTACTGCTGCACTAAACAGTGTGGAAATCAGACCTCACAGCCTACTGCTGTACTAAACAGTGTGGAAATCGGAACTCACAGCCTACTGCTGGACTAAACAGTGTGGAAATCAGACCTCACAGCCTACTGCTGGACTAAACAGTGTGGAAATCGGAACTCACAGCCTACTGCTGCACTAAACAGTGTGAAAATCGGAACTCACAGCCTACTGCTGGACTAAACAGTGTGGAAATCAGACCTCACAGCCTACTGCTGTACTAAACAGTGTGGAAATCAGATCTCACAGCCTACTGCTGGACTAAACAGTGTGGAAATCAGACCTCACAGCCTACTGCTGTACTAAACAGTGTGGAAATCAGATCTTACTGCTGCACTAAACAGTGTGGAAATCAGATCTCACAGCCTACTGCTGCACTAAACAGTGTGGAAATCGGAACTCACAGCCTACTGCTGGACTAAACAGTGTGGAAATCGGACCTCACAGCCTACTGCTGCACTAAAAAGTGTGGAAATCGGAACTCACTGCCTACTGCTGCACTAAACAGTGTGGAAATCGGAACTCACAGCCTACTGCTGGACTAAACAGTGTGGAAATCAGACCTCACAGCCTACTGCTGCACTAAAAAGTGTGGAAATCGGAACTCACAGCCTACTGCTGTACTAAACAGTGTGGAAATCAGACCTCACAGCCTACTGCTGTACTAAACAGTGTGGAAATCGGACCTCACAGCCTACTGCTGTACTAAAAAGTGTGGAAATCGGAACTCACTGCCTACTGCTGCACTAAACAGTGTGGAAATCGGAACTCACAGCCTACTGCTGGACTAAACAGTGTGGAAATCAGACCTCACAGCCTACTGCTGGACTAAACAGTGTGGAAATCGGAACTCACAGCCTACTGCTGTACTAAACAGTGTGGAAATCAGATCTCACAGCCTACTGCTGTACTAAACAGTGTGAAAATCAAACCTCACAGACTGCTGCTGTATTCAACAACGTAGCCTCACACTGCTTAGTACAGTAGTAGTTTGTGAGATGTTTTTCCAGTGTTAGCTTACTATATTTCCATCAATTTGTTGAATTTTCACTTTTTAATTCTTTATTGAATAGTCTTTTTTCATAGAATAGAATACTGCCTTAAGAATAATCCATATATTAAAACGTTAGAAACCTTCTGTTCTATTCTATTCTAACTGTGTGAAATCATAACTCACAATCTATTACTGTCCTTACATAATTCCCCGAGACTGCAGTGTAGTATGTACTCATTCATACAGTATTATACGAGCTCAAGCAAGAAAGAAAGAAAGAAAGAAAGAAAGAAAGAAAGTCATTTTTGGTTAGTATAAGGTCAGGTACTTCTCTGTAAAATGCTTATAATGCTTTTATGCTTTTAATTTGTCATATAAAATAATTAGAATACCTGTCTTCCAAAACACATAAATGATTTAGATTATTTTCACTAATGTGCAAACAACAAAATATAAATTTTGAAATAAAACGAATTTCACTGAGAATTATTATTATTATTATTATTACTTCAATTAACAGTTTACCAAAGCCTCATTATTTAAAACCACTACTTGATTGATTGCTTGCTTTATTCTGAACAGTAAAGAAAAAATAATAATTTTTAAAAAATTAAAAATGTAAAAAAATGCAATACTCAAAACATCGTCATGAACAAACAGAATAGCGTAGCCACAAGGCAGTAACATAATAATGTTCGGAAAGGATTAGGAAGAAGTAAATAACTTATCAAATCCTAACCCTCTATACCACCGCTAATCAAACATCACTTTCCGCCATAATAAAAATATATATAAAAGAAAACAAAAGCAACAAACAAAAAAGAAAACATACCATACCAAGACATACCAACATGGTGTAATATAGACCAAATCAACTCATATTTACAGATACTTATTATGTTATACATATATACAGTACATACATATACACATATCCATATGTACACAGACACCCATAATATCATATAATTATGCATATATATATATATATATATATTTTTTTTTTTTTTTTTTTTTTTTTTTTTCCCCACACACACTTTATATGGATCCGTCTCAGAAACTGGTCTCTCATTTGGGGTATTATGGTCAAAAAATACATTTTCTAATTTTACTTTTTTTTTTTTTTTTTTGCATTTACCTAACACTCAATGTTTCATTTGTCATGTTCAATAAGAATAAAGATAGTATCTTGCTTTATCTGGCCTCCACTGTGGAAAATTTTTTTGATTACAATTCAAATGCTTTTGTAAAATTGATTTACATATAAAATAACTCCATCATGAAGAATTAAAGCCCCTCCTTCACAGAGGAGTGAAAATATTGAATAAATTTCCTCTTTTTGATTGCTTGGGTTAAAAATGCCAAATTATGATGACTGAATTGATTATTCACTTAAATATTAATAATATGATACATTCTGGGTATTTGATATGGCGAAATAGGACACAATGGAAAAATCAAGAACACACCAGAAAGATGAGAATAACGGCGGTGGTAAAACAACAGCGACTGTACCGGCTGAAGGTCGCGCGGGTCTCTGCTGCGGCACGCGAGCAACGGGACATCACTACCGCACCGGACGGAGCGCGAGGCGGGGCAAAATGACTGGCCGTAGATTCTATCAAAAGTTCGATCTAAATTGACCATGGTTACAAAATATTGGCCAAGTGAAAGTGATTCAGTGGCCAAGTATGTCTCCTGATCTGAACCCAATCGAACACCTATGGGGAATTCTGAAGAGACAAGTTGAGCATCACTCTCCATCCAGCATCCAGTCACTAAAAGAGGTCATTGCTGAAGAATGGAAAAAAGATTGATGTTGCAAAATGTCGCCAACTTGTTCATTCCATGCCTAGAAGACTTGGTGCTGTCATTAAAAATCATGGAGGCCATACAAAGTACTAGATGTAGTAGTTTTTGTTGTGGGGTGTACTCATTTTTGCACCACCCTAATTTGAGTAAAACTGAAAAATGTGTAATCTAAGTTATATTATTAACCTTACTTTCACGTTATAAGTTAAACAGATGTTATATTAAACTTTGTGTTGTCAACATTTTGGAAATTGTTTGTGTTCATTGAGATATTGTTTAAAATGTTACTTTTCAAAGGGGGTGTACTCATTTACGCTCAGCACTGTATATACTTGTGGGTTGTTTGTTTGTTTTTCATGTACAATTCTATGGATAAAAGTTCAACCCATTTGAAATGGAACACATAACTGCAATGTTTCAGGAGCTTTCCTGTGATACTCTCCTATCTGAATGTAAATTTGATGTATATTTATGTCTGTATGTACAGTACCAGTCAAAAGTTTGGAAACACCTTCAAATTCGATGTTTTTTCTTTATTTTAATTAACTAAAAGACACTTCGTGACTGACTGTTATTTCTCTTTACTTAGCTGAGTGGTTCTTGACATAACATGGATTACTACAGTTGTCGAACAGGGCTATTTACTATATTTTTATTATTTACTCTTTACTGGTTGATGGTGTCAAATGCATTAAGAAGGCAAGAAATTCTATTTTTGACAAGACACGCCTGTTAATTGAGAAGCATTCCAGGTGACTACCTCAATGCCAATAGTGTGCAAAGCTGTAATCAAGGTGAAGACTTTGAAGAATCTAAAAGATGAAACATTGTTTTTTTAACACTTTTTTGTTTACCATATAATTCCATATAAGCCCTGTGATGACCGGGCGACTTGTCCAGGGTGTACCCCGCCTTTCGCCCGAAGTCAGCTGGGATAGGCTCCAGCTTGCCTGCGACCCTATAGAACAGGATAAAGCGGCTAGAGATAATGAGATGAGATGAGATAATTCCATATGTTATTTCATAGTTTTGATGAGTTCAGTATTGTTCTACAATGTAGGAAAAAATTAAAAACATCAAATTTGAAGGTGTTTCCCAACTTTTGACTGGTACTGTATGTATTTAATTTTTACGTAGAATAGAATAGAATAGGGCGGCACGGTGGTGTAGTGGTTAGCGCTGTCGCCTCACAGCAAGAAGGTCCTGGGTTCGAGCCCCGGGGCCGACGAGGGCCTTTCTGTGTGGAGTTTGCATGTTCTCCCCGTGTCCGCGTGGGTTTCCTCCGGGTGCTCCGGTTTCCCCCACAGTCCAAAGACATGCAGGTTAGGTTAACTGGTGACTCTAAATTGACCGTAGGTGTGAATGTGAGTGTGAATGGTTGTCTGTGTCTATGTGTCAGCCCTGTGATGACCTGGCGACTTGTCCAGGGTGTACCCCGCCTTTCGCCCGTAGTCAGCTGGGATAGGCTCCAGCTTGCCTGCGACCCTGTAGAACAGGATAAAGCGGCTAGAGATAATGAGATGAGATGAGATAATTCCATATGTTCCATATGTTATTTCATAGTTTTGATGAGTTCAGTATTGTTCTACAATGTAGGAAAAAAAATAAAAACATCAAATTTGAAGGTGTTTCCCAACTTTTGACTGGTACTGTATGTATTTAATTTTTACGTAGAATAGAATAGAAATGGGGGCAGCACGGTGGCATAGTGGTTGGCGCTGTCGCCTCACAGCAAGAAGGTCCGGGTTCGAGCCCCGTGGCCGGCGAGGGCCTTTCTGTGTGGAGTTTGCATGTTCTTCCCGTGTCCGCGTGGGTTTCCTCCGGGTGCTCCGGTTTCCCCCACAGTCCAAAGACATGCAGGTTAGGTTAACTGGTGACTCTAAATTGACTGTAGGTGTGAATGTGAGTGTGAATGGTTGTCTGTGTCTATGTGTCAGCCCTGTGATGACCTGGCGACTTGTCCAGGGTGTACCCCGCCTTTCGCCCGTAGTCAGCTGGGATAGGCTCCAGCTTGCCTGTGACCCTGTAGAACAGGATAAAGCGGCTACAGATAATGAGATGAGATGAGAAGGTTAGAAACATTCTATTCTATTCTATTCTATTCTATTCTATTCTATTCTATTCTATTCTGTTCCATTCCGTTCCGTTCTGTTCTGTTCTTTATAATGAGGTAATCGAACTGGAGTTCTTGGTGAGTAAAAGTGCGCAGCCGCTTTATATACAAATGCTGTATTTTCTTTATTTATTTTGAAGTAGAGTTACATTTCTACTGTCAAAAAAGTCTCCAGGAGAATCTTCTCTGTCTCTGATCTTTGGCCATTGTCCTGAGCACCACCCTGTCAATAAAAAACCCCTCTCCTGTGGACGGAGGTGTCGGTCCCTGTGTCCCTGTGCAGGGGCTGTAAAATCATACTCTACTGTAGTATACACCCCCCCCCCCCCATCCAGTTCCTGAGCAAACAGACGTCATCAGCCGTGTGGCCGACAGGTGAGCTTTACCAGGAAGGTGACTGTTTAATTAAAGTAAAACTCGCCTTTGCCCCGCGGCGGCTGACAGCAGGCTCCGGGGCCATTATGCGCCAGACATTCGGCTCGCCAGGATGTCCGTGAGCTACCTGTTGGAAAGGGACGGCGGCGCGATGTACAGCAACCCCACGCGCCACGTTAACCTCGGCTACGGCCACCAGAACGTGTACCCATCACCTCCATACTCGGACTATACCGGCTACCATCACGTCTCCGCCGTGGGCAACGAGCACCATCACGGAGCCCAGAGCGGCAGCGCGTGGAACCCGGTTTACGCGCCTGCGCACGACGAGTGGCCCCTGTACGCGCACGGAGCCACACACGCGCCCTTCCCCAGCCTCGGTTCCGTGAACGCAGGGAACGTGAGCGGCCTGGTGGCCCCGCAGGAACAGCGCAGCTTACCGAGTGTCCCCGGTCCTCCTCAACTGTCCCCTGTGTCTGAGAGGGACCAGGCCGAGTGGGCAAGACGCACAGGGCCACCAGCGAGCACAGGCGAGTTTACGCAGCATTATTACATTATTATAAATGTTTAAAGAAAAGAAAATAACATGACATCTTGTCTTATCCTATCCTCTCTGATTATCTGTAAAGCATGTTCCAAATTACCTTTGGCCCCTTCACTGTAATATTCCCTGGGTCCCCTCAAGAGGATGTGAAAACACCAAAAGATCTAACTTAACTTGTTGGGGCTAAATAAATAAATTAAATAATTAAAAGTCCATATGAGGTTTTTTTTTTTAATTATTATTATTATTTCCATAAGTTTCGTTTTTAATTCAGGAACTCTTCATGTTTCAAAACCTTTTCAAAGGATCCGAGAGAATTTCATTTGTTTCAAGGAAATGCCCTAAAATACTTTCCAGGAAGTTTTCTTTAAAAGACTGTGCTTGTGAAGAAATTCACATTCTAGCTTTTTTTTCTCACTACAAGTCAAAATAACCGGGCGGCACGGTGGTGTAGTGGTTAGCGCTGTTGCCTCACAGCAAGAAGGTCCGGGTTCGAGCCCCGTGGCCGGCGAGGGCCTTTCTGTGTGGAGTTTGCATGTTCTCCCCGTGTCCACGTGGGTTTCCTCCGGGTGCTCCGGTTTCCCCCACAGTCCAAAGACATGCAGGTTAGGTTAACTGACCGTAGGTGTGAATGTGAGTGTGAATGGTTGTCTGTGTCTATGTGTCAGCCCTGTGATGACCTGGCGACTTGTCCAGGGTGTACCCCGCCTTTCGCCCGTAGTCAGCTGGGATGGGCTCCAGCTTGCCTGCCACCCTGTAGAACAGGATAAAGCGGCTAGAGATAATGAGATGAGATGAGATGAGATGAGATGAGATGAAGTCAAAATAACAACCACGAGCACTGCACTGCATTGACACCGAACTGAACTGAAACTGAAATCCACTCAGCGCACTGACCGTCGACTACCAGAAACCTGAACAATCTGTGTACTAAACAGATCACTCAAGTAATTAATGGTATCTTGAGGCACCATGCAGCACATAATTTACACATTATTAGTGCTTTTCGACAACCTTATCAGTGTGGAATGAAGGCTCGGAGTTTATGAGGTGATAAGAAAACAGTGCTCTCATATCTTCTGTGTGTGTTGGTGTCTCTGTGGCTCCCAGAGGCCCCCGAAACCTCATTATTGGTAAAATAACTTAAAAACTCATCTCATTCTTTGTCCCATTTACTAAAACAAATCATCATTTTTCACAAATGGTAATATTTTAGTACATTTAGTGACATTTTAATAAGTAGTAGTTTTTCGAGCGCTCTGTTTCATATTTTGCGCAACAGCAAGAACAGAATGTCGTACTCGCATGAGGTTCGGTCTACAAAAATATCCTCGAACTAATTTAATATGTATACAACGGTTTAAAAAGTGATGTTTTAGTGTCGTGTTTACATTAGTGTTTATTTATCCTAATTGGTTTATTTGTTTATGCATTTATTCATTTATTAGAGGCTACTGGAGTGTGTCTCTATGACCTTAAGTATCCATATAGTTGACTTTATAACACCTGTTATGGGGTTATCTTTTGAGTAGTATATGAGTTTTGAGACCTCATATAGCGAGTGTCACCAATTAACCTCACAACTAAAGCTTTACTACTGTATTTTATCATTTTATTGACATGCACTATTTTACTCGATCCATGAGCCACAGAGTGTGTTAATGAGCCATTAGGCTACTGTTAAAGTAATAGTAAAACATTTCTAGGGATGAGTATTGGGGCTACAGGGAGAGTTTACAAAAGTTTTCCCATGTATGCATGTAAACTGCATAATGTTAACCTAGTTTTATGTATCACCTTTAAAATGTGGTTTCTGGTCAATTTTAACATCCTAGCTGTGAGTGCATTATTGCTCAGGGTGCTCAACTTGGGTATTTCTCAATTCTGTATTTACGGGGTGAGGTTAAAAATCCAGGCTCTCCAAGGAAAAAAAAGTTTACACCCCTACCTCCTTCACCTCACACCACCTGCAAAGATTATGGGTTCCGTTCTCGCCCAAATCTTTAAAGCTGCCTCATTACACCACCCCTGGACACTACTAACAGTGCATATTCTAACTCTGTATTCTAATGTATGTGATGTATCTGTAACTCATCAGCGGTGTGTGCTCACCAAACATAACACTTCCTAATTTTACTAACTATCTCAGCAGAGCTCAGCCTCATTTCACTATGTATCTCCACCAAGCTCCTAGTTTAACTCCTGACTGTTTGCACCTGGTAGTCAGGAAGTACTGTGCTTGCTCGGAGGAACACACTGGCGTCCCACAGTCTGTGCTGTAACCGCCATACAATATGATTATGTTGCTAAGAAGTACAACTATGTTCACTGCTCATTCTCTAATTGGCTGGAAAAAAAGGTTAGTGGACAGTAAAGCAGAAAGTGAGATTTGATGGTGATTTGGAGGTACGACAATTTAGAGACAGAACGTTTGAGATAAAAGGATCAGTCATGAGATACAGGCGTGTTGAAAAGATTTGAGAAGCATCACAGCGGGAAAAAAAACACAATTTGAAAGTACTGATATGTTTGAACAAAGAAATAATTAACCTGGATATACTGTCACAAAGTTTCAGCACCTAACTGAGACTTTTATATAATAATAATAATAATAATAATAATAATAATAATAATAATAATAATAATAAATTATGCTTGTAGAAAAGAGAAATATGATTTTATCATATTTTAAGATATTATTATTATTAAAAAATAATAATAAATTTTGCTTATAGAAAAGATAATAATAATTATTATTATGAGGATAGGTTTTGATTTTTTTAATTTATGTTTACATATTCAGATTTTTTTAACACAATTTCATATTTCTATATAGTTTTATTGTATATATATCCAGCCATATTTTAGATTATTAATGTACCTATGTACACAAGTCTGAGCTGTGCCTTTGTTACATTTGCATGCTGCTTTTGAAGTTTGAAATAAATTATCTTAAAAAAATTATTATTATTATTATTATTATTATTATTATTTCCATGGTTGATTTTCTCAGCTCTTCAGCTGGTGTTTGTATTGGTATCCAGTTAGAGCCTCTAACCTGAGGTATCCAATACTCTCCTCAGTATTCTTGTCGATCCTAGCAAGGTAGAGAATTGTACTGTCTACTTCTTTCTTCTCGATATCCAACTTTGTGGTCTTCCTCCAGTTTTGCCACAGCACCTAGCGCTCCTACTACAACCGGTATCACGTTCACTGAAGTGTTCCACAATCTTTGAATCTCTCTTGCCAAATCCTGGTAGTTCTCCACTTTCTCCTTTCCCTTCTCTTCTACTCTTCCATCTCCAGGTATTGATATGTCTATGACCCAGGTGTGGTTTAGATTTTTGTCTTTCACTACGATGTCTGGTCTTCGTGCCTGTATAACATGATCTGTTTGTATCGAGAAATCCCAAAGTATCTTTGCTTTACTATTTTCTGTCACTTTCTCTGCCACGTGGTCATACCAATTCCTTGACTATGGTAGTTCATATTTCTTACATAGATTCCAGTGCATTATTTGTGCAACTTTGTCATGCCTCTTTCTATATTCGCATTGTGCAAGTTTACTACACTCGCTGAGAATGTGAAATATAGTTTCGTCCCTCTCGTTACACATTCTGAATTTTGTTGTTCCTGCTTGTTTTTCTATGTTAACCTTCCTCCATCGTGTTGGTAGTGCGTGATCCTGTGCCGCAGTAATGAGTCCTTCAGTTTCCTTTTTCATGTACCTATCCGTTCCTGAGCCACTTGTAGGCCTTCTTCACATCATGTTTTTCTGTTAACTTAGGGTACTGCCCATGCAGCACTTTCTCTTTCCAATGGAAAAAAAATATATTATTATTATTATTATTATTATTATTATTATTATTATTATTATTATTATTATTAAAAATAATAATAATAAATGATGCTTATAGAAAAGAGAAATATTATTAGATCATATTTTAATTAATTATTATTCTTTCCCCCCACTATTATCAGTCCAGATCCAGCTATGGTAAGAGGCTGTGAGTCAGTGTTTCCTCATAGCATGTGTGGCGAAAGATGAACGCATGTATACCACACTATAGTCGAGTTGCATGTCCAAAGGTGGTGCAGTGTTGCCCAACATTAGTGTATTATCCATCACTGGGTCAAAGCACAAGGCGTCCTTGAAGGCAGCAGCCTGTATCCTGGTGAAAGATTTTCTGAAAAGCTAACAGCAGAAGCCAGGCAGTCTGATGACATGCAGGCCGCACCCTGCTGTGTCCACTTCAGGAGGAACCCGCGAACGCTGATAACACTGACAGGGGTGCATGTGTGTAGGTGTGTACGTGTGTCCGAGAGATAGCCAAAGTGTGTGTGTGTGTGTGTGTGTGTGTGTGTGTGTGTGTGTGTGTGTGTGTGTGTGTGTAGAGAGAGAGAGATCTGGCACATGGCAACAGTCGACTACGTGAGAGCGATCAAGAAACTCAGGGTGGCTGCTCAGGCTGTATTACAAAATAGGGAAAACGGATATGAAATTCACTTTGCTATGAAGTCAGAATTCATATGAATTTTTGAGCACTTACTCACTGAGGAAATAGGAATGAATGATTTTTTTTTTTTTTTGCACAATACAGTTCAGTACAAGTTATTGGCAAAGTCATGAGTTAAGAACTAAAGTCAAATCTACAATTAATTTGTCTTTCATTCTCCTGTCCATAACTGTCTCGGTGTTTATGACTACATGGTACTCATCCAACACCCACACACACGTTTATATAACACATACACAAGTGTCCAAGTGTGTGTATATATAAGTGTATATCTAAGTGTGCTTGACTTAGCATGCCGGTAATAGCATGTCTTATCTAATAAGTTAGACTTGTATAAATATATCATCAGCTCAGCGTCTTGTCAGGAAACATTCAAGATCAATTCCATCAGTGACTAAACCAGCTTAAGCACTGGGTGTATATATTTGTTTTTGGCCTGTTTTTTTTTTTCCTTTTTTCACAGTGCAAACAAAATTTGATAAGATTTACTACAAAACCTGACCTGGTGTTTGTGGAGCCTGTGAAATATTTTAAAGAGTCCAACTATATATATATATATATATATATATATATATATATATATATATATATATATATATATAGAGAGAGAGAGAGAGAGAGAGAGAGAGAGAGAGAGAGATAGGGTATGTATTATATAAATACAGACATTGCATTTTAAAAATCTTTATAGAAGCTAAGAACCCTTATTTATTCATTGGACCCTTAAAGAACGCTTAACCTTCAACCTACCAAGTGGGGTCCATCTGGACCCCGCACCTATATGTTTGTTTGCCATTTTAAAAATATGTGACATACTGCCTCACCGTTTTATGAATTTGTTGGAATTTATGTCTTAATTAAAACACTAAAGCACCGGAAGATCAGCTTTTTGCATTGTGAAGGTATAATTAATTTGTTACTGGGGTCCAACCGGACCCCAGAGTAAAGTTTATCTGTCTTTCATTTTATAATTGAATAGCACACTGAAAGTTAACTTCTTTTATTTCTTTTATGTTCCATAATGAAACTACCAAGGCATTCCTTCTTGGGGTCCGTGTGGACCCCATTGCTGCAATAAGCACAGGCTGCAAAACAAAAGCCCTAAATTATTTTACAATTACTTTTTTGTTTTAAATTCTGTAAGAAAAGACCTAAGTTGTAATCCAGAATGTTTTACAGCTGCATGAGCTGCAAAAATCATGTATATAATGCCAATTTTTTATGTGGCGCTATAATTTGCTACATGTATGCTAGTTATTGCAATATTATTGCAATGTTATTGCATTTATAATACATCATTGATATTCAGCCATAGTGGATTTTGTTCTTCAATAAAGTTATGTCTGTTTGCTGCATTGAATTGGTTCTTACTGCATTGATTTCAAGGTATTCCCTCCTGGGCCGCCTGGTAGTTTGTGTATGTAAAATTGGCTGGTAGGATGACGGTTAAGTGTGTTCTTTATGCCTTGGGCCCTTTAGTGTATTGCTGTTATTAATACAAGATGTTCTGAACAAAACTTATCTGGTGATTTTGTCTTTATAAGCTTTAATTTTAAAGAAAAGTATTGGGGTCCAAACGGACCCCACATGGTAAGATTAAGGTGTAAAATAGCATGGTAGGATGAGGGTTAAAGAACCAAGGATGCATCCCACAACAGAGGATTTCACCTTGAGATAGGGATAGAAAAAAAAAAACCTTGAAGAAACCCCTTTATTTTCCTAAGAACGTCGCTACAAAATACAAGAGAAAAGATGCGTTTTATCACATTTACTTCGATTTATTTTGGGACAAAAGTCTGGCTAACACAAAACGTGAATTTTAATGTTCTGCATTTTAGCTCATGCCTTCTTAACATCAAAATTTGGAACACTTTATGCTTTTGGGGTTTAACTGTGTGCAAGGTTTACCTGCAAAATGTCAGTGTGTAAACAAATTTCTTTCCTGTGATTGAGTCACGTTCATCATTTCTTAAGTGATCAAGTCATATTCAGCATAACTTGTCCAAAAACTTCAATATTAAGTGTTTTAGGACGATAAAAATGTAAATGTACGTAAAATATTCGGATCCTTTTCTTAAACAAGTGTTTAAAGGCAAGAAGGAAACTCTTTTCTATTGGGACAAGCATTTAGAAATACAATATGACGAAAACTTTGCACTTTATTTATACATACATCAAATAGGGCTCTCAAAGGTTTGATTAATTTTTAGTCAGAATGATGTAGTTAATAATTGTGGCACATAGCTGTGCTCTTGAAGGCACACAAAGGCTTTTGTGTGTGTCGTGTTATTACTCTGTGTCATAAGCAAATATTAATACACAATGTGATGTCCATCACGGGGAACTGATACTTTAATGTGGGAGGCATGTACAGTAGTTTATGCTGTTACCTGAGTTTCAGTGTCTAAGGTTCGGTAAATTGTCGAGCTGATATTCCACGTTAAATCCTTCGATCCACGTGTGAACAGAGGTGTTAAAAGTTAAAACCCAAAATCTTTAGTTGAATAAAAGTGAAATTGCTCATCTGAATAAAAACTCTGGTAAATAAAAAAAAAAAACTCAATTCAAATTCTTCACTTCAGATGAAGTAGAAAAGTATAAACTCTTAAATTTACTTCATGTCTGAAAATGTACAATAAAGACACCCCAAAAAAAGCATGCATCTTAAATCCTGGACTAAATTTTGTTATTGCTGATAAATTCATTAAGGCTAACTAACAACAGCTTTATTGTTCAAATCTCTCACATTAACCAGCACCAGTGTTGTAGTCGAGTCACTAAACTTCAAGTCCGAGTCCAGTCTCGAGTCCCCAGTGTTCAAGTCCAAGTCATTAAAAATAATTTTGAGTCTGAGTCGAGTCCACTACTGATCTGAGTCCAAGACTCCAACCGCACCATTTGCCGGTGGCTGTTTTAGCGCCATTAACATTAGTTTCTTCCTGAACATGCCATATGAACAGGTGAATGTGCTTCTGTTTATCAGGGAAACTGTGGTTGGTAGAAGAGAGCAACTGGACTTGTTTGAAGATTCTTGAAAACGTTTCACCTCTCATCCGAAAGGCTTCCTCAGTTCTGTTTGACTAATAGGGAGTATCAGGTATTTATCCTTTCATGGATCATAAAAGAATCAGTATCAGAATCAGTATCAGACACAACTGAGGAAGCCTTTCGGATGAGAGGTGAAACGTTTTCAAGAATCTTCAAACAAGTCCAGTTGCTCTTTTCTACCAACCACAGTTTACTATGACCTGGATGACTGAGAATCTTCACAGACATCTTTGTCAGGGAGTGTGAAGTATTCTGTTAGAGATGGTTGGGAGATGGATGTAAGTGCAGAAGGTGTGTTTATTAATACAGGTGAAGACGGTACACAATCCAGAATGGCAGGCAAAATCGTAAAACGGTGAAACAGGCAACAGGTCGAACGAGGCACAAACAGGCTATCGAAGACTCGGCAGAATCAAAGACGAGAAACAGGAAATCAGGGATCAGGAAACCAAACAAGGAAATAAGGCTCTGTAATGTGTCAGCAACGCAACTCAATACTTCGCAAAGTAAGAAAGTTTTCACAGTTTTTATATAGGCGCGCTGATTGTTCCTTAATCCTGTGCAGGTGCAAGTCATTTACGGCGCGCGCGAGAGTCCGCTTGGTGTGCGTGCTGTCCGGAGCGCGCCCGAGAGTCTATCTGATGCACGCGCCAAGGTGCACAGGTGTGACACTCTGGCACGCAATTAGTACAAAAATTAATGTAGATATAAATATCTTATGCCAAATTATTATGGCATGTTACAAAAAAATAAAGAAAAAAATCCAAGTCCTCGTCTCCGATTTACGAGTCCGAATGCAGTTAATGCACGAGTCCGAGTCATCAGTGCTCAAGTCCAAGTCGAGTCACGAGCCCTTAAAAATAGGGCACGAGTCAGACTCGAGTCCTACAAGCCTGGCCAGCACGATAGCTACACTCTCAGAAAATGAAGTACATTACTGTACTTTTATGAGTTCAAGCTAAGAAGCTTTTGTCACACGTACACTCAAGCACACAGTGAAATTTAACCTCTGCATTACAAGTGAGCAATGAGCACACACACATACCCAGAGCAGTGGGCAGCTATGCTACAGCACCCAGGGAGCAGTTGTGGGTTAGGTGCCTCGCTCAAGGGCACTTCAGCCCAACCTCAGGCCAAGGCCACCCCATGTTAGCCAAACGGCATGTTTTTGGACTGTGCAGGAAACCGGAGCACCCGGAGGAAATCCACACAGACACGGGGAGAACATGCAAACTCCACACAGAAAGGCCGCTGGGCTCGAACACAGAACTTTCTTACTGTGAGGCGACAGTGCTAACCACCATGCCGCCCAGTGGTGATATCTTGTCACTGGGGCAGTACCTTCTAAGGTACTTATTTATACCCTTGATATATTGTTTGGGAACATATATGTACATTTTTGGCCCTAAAAAGGTACCTTGAGGTCCAAAAATGATCCCTCGGGGGTATGTTAGTGTAGAGTGTACCTTGGGGGACAGAAATGGACTCCTACTGTACCCCTATTTCTGACAGTGTAGTAACTCGTATGATACATACTGAATGCTAATACAATACCGTTCAAAAGTTTGGGGTCACCCAGACAATTTTGTGTTTTCCATGAAAAGTCACACTTTTATTTCCCACCATAAGTTGTAAAATGAATAGAAAATATAGTCAAGATATTTTTCTGGCTGTTTTGAGCATTTAATCGACCCCACAAATGTGATGCTCCAGAAACTCAATCTGCTCAAAGGAAGGTCAGTTTTATAGCTTCTCTAAAGAGCTCAACTGTTTTCAGCTGTGCTAACATGATTGTACAAGGGTTTTCTAATCATCCATTAGCCTTCTGAGGCAATGAGCAAACACATTGTACCATTAGAACACTGGAGTGAGAGTTGCTGGAAATGGGCCTCTATACAACTATGGAGATATTGCACCAAAAACCAGACATTTGCAGCTAGAATAGTCATTTACCACATTAGCAATGTATAGAGTGGATTTCTGATTAGTTTAAAGTGATCTTCATTGAAAAGAACAGTGCTTTTCTTTCAAAAATAAGGACATTTCAAAGTGACCCCAAACTTTTGAACGGTAGTGTAGCTAAGTTTTATCAGCGAAATTGTCTTGATATATCCAAAGTGTACATAAGAGAAGATAGATTACAGTGATATTAGGTCTCATCCTCACTGTCACATCTGTTAAAGTTTAGATTTGTTCAGAATTTGGATCACCTCATAACTGTAAAAGATGTGATTATAGAGAAGTTCAGTGAGTTTTAGGTGAAAGTAAAACCCAAGTAATGTCATTGTTCTGTACTTTGTTAATTCCGACACTGTATTTTGCTCACATTTCTTTTCACGCTGCAGGAGGGAAGACGAGGACAAAGGATAAGTACAGGGTGGTGTACAGCGACCATCAGCGCCTGGAGCTCGAGAAGGAATTCCACTTTAGCCGTTACATCACTATCAGGCGGAAAGCTGAGCTTGCTGTGGCTCTCAGCCTCTCCGAACGCCAGGTGGGCGAGACTTCAACTTCAGACGCTTCCACAAAATCGGAAAAGGAATTTTATTGATTGATTAAGTCAAACTGTAGCCGTATCATTGAATAGTCTGGCATTCAATCTGGCAAACATTCACTGCTGCACTGAATTCCTTTATCTTAAAATAAAATCTTAACATGACATGGTGACAAAAAAAATGAATTATGGCTTCATATTTTCAAAAAAATACACATTAGCTGAGGCAGATTTGCTCTTAATTTCAGACCTATGAGCTTCAACAACTTCACACTGTAAAAAAGAATAGTTGAGAATACTTGAAATTTCAAGGCAACAATCTGCATTAATAATTTTATGTTTTGCCAATGATGTGCCCATGATAATCCAAACTATGATAACACTGTTATCTTTATTAAGATTTCTTAATTAAGTCAATTTTCAATTCCTCATTCTGCCAACATAGATTTCTCTTTTTGCTGAACAGTGGCATTCACAGTAGTACAAAAAGGCAATTGAGGTTATCACAAATTTTTTTACCTTTATTTGGATAAGACAGTGTAGAGACAGATCGATCAGGAAATGACCTCAGGTCAGAATCAAACCCAGGCTCCTGGATTTATGGTAAGGCGCCTTATCCACCTGAGCCACGACAACATGAACTTCAACTGGAGAGAGAACCACATTGCCCAGCCCTTGGATTTGGGAGAGGAAACCACGTGTCTTGGTCATTCAGAGCATGCGCTGAATAAACACCTGTGACAATTATGTATTTTCAATTCAGATTATTCACTATTGTATATTTACACATCATTGAGGTGCACCCTATCAGTTTGATGTGGATTTTTCTTGATGTGGATAATTCTAAAAAATAGAATTACGCTTTGTTCAAGTAATTCCATATTCACAATTGAATGGACAAGAAAATATGAATAATTATTAACGAACAGAAAAATCCACATCAAACTGATAGGGTGCACCTCAATGATGTGTAAATATGCAATAGTGAATAATCTGAATTGAAAATACATAATTGCCACAGGTGTTTATTCAGCACATGCTCTTAATGACCAAGACACGTGGTTTCCTCTCCCAAATCCAAGGGCTGGGCAATGTGATTCTCTCTCCGGTTGAAGCTCATGTTGTCGTGGCTCAGGTGGATAAGGCGCCATACCATAAATCTGGGGACCCGGGTTTGATTCCGACCTGAGGTCATTTCCAGATCCCTCCCCGTCTCTCTCTCCTGCTCATTTCCTGTCTCTACACTGTCCTATCCAAATAAAGGTAAAAAAAATTTATGATAACCTCAATTGCCTTTTTGTACTACTGTGAATGCCACTGTTCAGCAAAAAGAGAAATCTATGTTGGCAGAATGAGGAATTGAAAATTGACTTAATTAAGAATTCTTAATAAAGATAACAGTGTTATCATAGTTTGGATTATCATGGGCACATCGTTGGCAAAACATAAAATTCTTAATGCAGACGGTTGCCTTGAAATTTCAAGTATTCTCGACTATTCTTTTTTACAGTGCAGGAGCTTTATTAATTAGGATAGTTTTCATTTTTAAGATTCATTTTAAAAATGATTTCTGTTTTTTTATATTTATACAATAATAATATTTCTATTTAATTTTCATAGTTTGTAGATTTTTTTTCTTTCACTTTTAGGAATTTTAGTTCTAGGGACAAATTGAGCATTCGAATACAGGCAAAACAAGTCTAATGTATGGTATGATTAAAAGTAGACCGCCTTTTGATTTCATAAAATCGGTAAAATTTAATTATTTCTGAAATTTGCTCATTGTGATATACGTTTATTTCTGTAATATCTAAAAAAAAAAAAAACCAGGCCATTCTTTGGCTGGGAAGTTATTTAATGTGAGGGGATTAAAGTAGATAATGTGCATGAAATTGCTCGCTTCGTGCAGTCAAGCAGACAGAGCAAGTCCGTGTGTGTGTGCGCATGTGCAGGTTTACCTTTGACCGTGCACTGACAGTTCCATCATTCTGTCGCTAAACAAACAGCTGATCACACCGAGGTGCTCGCTGACCGCCCATATTTATTAGTTTGGTCCTGCGTTTCCTTTCCTTCGTATATAACATAACGTCTTTTCTTCTCGCTTTCCGTTACTGTAGTCGGTCTTTCACGTTTCATTCGCACACTCACGTCCTCCGTTTTTCTGTCCTGTTTCAAATTTGTTTCCCACAATGCCTTGCGCGAATGGGGAAAGCCCACCACGTCATGCATGACATAGTATCTTGAATTGGGTCATGGTGAAGCAGGAAAAAATAGCGGAGAATTCAGGGCCACGTGGCCCTAAATTCATTAATTGTTCTATTTTTAAAAAATGAATAAAATTGGATGTCTGTGATTCGAATTCAGTAGCTTTCAGTCCACCGAATAAAAATAATTGGGTGTCGGGAAAAATTCTTTTTATGACCTACACTTGAAAAATCTGAAAGGCAGTACAGCTTTAAAGTTTCTTAAAGTGCCATTCCACCATTGGATGTATTCTTTGGCATAAAATACAATATATTTTGACAACATATATAAATGGTATCACTAGATAGAGAAATCTTTTAGCTTCAAAATGATATATCAAACATAATTTTTTGAAAACGACAAGTATATTAATTTTGCGACCAAAGTCACCTACCCTTTTAATTTCCACGCGTGATGTCACCGGCAGGTTCCCCTTCTTGTGTACCACGTGACGTGTGACGTGGCACATATTATCAGCAATGGCGGATAGAACGCGATAAAAATAATACCAATAAATCTAGCTAATACCAATAAATCTAGCTAACTGAAAGATTAACTCAAAATTTTTCGCAATTTTTTTGGCCCCCATAATACGAGGAGAAATGGCTCTCTCACTTTGGGGGTTTCCTGGTCTAAAAATAGACCGACACGTGGTACACAAGAAGGAGAACCTGCCGATGGCATCACGTTTCACTACCGCGCGGAAATTAAAAGGGTAGGTGACTTTGGTCGCAAAATTAATATACTTGTCCTTGTCAAAAAATTATGTTTGATATATCATTTTGAAGCTAAAAGATTTCTCTGTCTAGTCATGTTGTCATAAAATATATTGTATTTTATGCCAAAGAATACATCCAATGGTGGAATGGCACTTTAAGTAAAAAAAAAGTCAGTATTGTAGCTCGCCAAACATGGGACGAATATAAACATAAATAAAAAGTAATTACAGCTGCTTTTAATTCTGTTTCATTTTATTTTGAATTCAGAGGGATGATTTAGTTTAATTTCACTGTAGCTTTTGATTAAATTTTAGCTCACACTGACCTTGACCTTTGTAACTTTTCATTCTAATTATCTCATGACAAACTTTTTATGAATATGATTCATTGTGAGCCGAAAGGAACAAACACACTGATTTTAATTTTGGGTTGATGTTTTAATTTTATATATATATACACATATACAGGGCTGCAAAAGTAGGTATACAGTAAGGATTATTCCAGTATTGCCAGTATTACAATAGTGGTGCTGGGTTTTATTTAATACTAACATTTTGTGCGAACATTTTGTTTTTCATTACTGTATACCTACTTTTGCAGCCCCCTGTATAATAGATTTTGTAATTATTTCATCTCGTCTGTTTATTAATTCTAGTGGTAAAGGTAAATATCATCTATTGACCTCCTTTGGAATCATCAACCCAGTACTTATTCCTGGAATATTTTATAATCTCACTTTTTTGCCTATGCCTACTAACAGGGATTTCTTTTCTGTTCCTTTTGACATATGTTGAAAAGGTAAAGATCTGGTTTCAGAACAGACGTGCCAAAGAGAGGAAGCTGAACAGGAAGAAGATCCAGCAGTCGCAGCAGGCCTCCACCACTACAGCCACTCCACCAGCCATCGATATCCACGCCAGTGCTGCTATAGTCGCGAGCACCAGCGGCAGCTTGTTGACAGACACTTTATCTACGGCTATTAAAGAAGAATACTAAAAACTGCTGATAGCAGACTTGGAACATGCAATGTGGATGTTAAACTAAGGAAAGCAAGCGTTTACATTACACTCTGAGTGATATAACACACACACACAAAAAAAAACACCACACGTAAAAATTTAACACGACACAAGAAATAGCAAATGAAGCACAGTATTTTAATTGCTTTTCAGTTATAACAGAAATTGTCGTCATGATTAAGGAGAAGCATAAGCTTCCAGGATATGCAGCTGTTTTAAAGCTTTCGCCGATTATTGATTATGTACTTTTTTTTTTAGACAGTTTAGTCTATATTTGAAATGTTGTTTGACCTGTATGTGTGAAATGTTTTGTACTGTGTGACAAACCAATGAGACTATTAACTATTTTGGAACTAGTAAATAAACTATAAATATGACAAATTAATCTTTGTATGCAGAATAAAAAAGGACATATTATAAAACATCAGCATTCTGTAATTATTTTTTTTAAATAGGAAAGGTGTAATAGGGGATCTGCTTTGTGTTTTATAGCTGTAAATGGTCTCATTTGGTGATGCCATGATGGTAAATAAACGCACGGTTGTCATGTGAAAAACCTTGGCTGCTGAACACCTGCTGTGTGGATAATGAGGTTATGGAGGAATGTTCCTTCAGCAGAAGGAGTTACTTTGACCTGTTGATCGTTAAGTGCTGGGTGTGGTGTGGCCAAAGTTGCATCGTTCCACAGTCAGATGATTCATCTCAATTATAGATACAAGATGTGATAGTTTTCCACATTTGGCTCAACATGATGCCACGTCAACAAAATCAACCTTTGCTGAGGAAATGCAAGATTGTTCTTTTTTTTTTTAATGACACAAACTCAGCATAAGTGCAGACGCTGCATTATGTGGTCGCGTGTGTTGGATTATAAAGAGTACGGAGATAAAGATTAACCTGAGACTAAATTGTGCATTTTGTTTTAAGGCAAACTAATCCAGGTACATGAATGATATTGAACAGGACAGATTGAAAAGTGAATAATAATTATTATTTTTTAATTTCCGAGATAACCAACAGTTATTCTGATAAAACAAAGGCTGCTGATTATCTGAAGCAATAATGAACAACTAACTGATTTTTCATGACTCATTATTCATTACATTTAAAATTTCATTGCATCCATAATCATAAAGTCCTCCTATATAACGCCTCCTGACATTGTGTTGTTGTTAATAATAATAATAATAATAATAGTAGGTGACATGGTGGTGTAGCAGTTAGCACTGTCGCCTCACAGTAAGAAGGTTCTGGGTTCGAGCCCAGTGGCCAACGACGGCCTTTCTGTGTGGAGTTTGCATGTTCTCCCCGTGTCTGCGTGGGTTTCCTCCGAGTACCTCTGGTTTCCCCCACAGTCCAAAGACATGCAGGTTAGGCTAATTGGTGACTCTAAATTGACTGTGAGTGTGAATGGTTGTTTGTATCTATGTGTCAGTTCTGCAATGATCTGGTGGCTTGTCCAGGGTGTACCCTGCCTCTCACCCATAGTCAGCTGGGATAGGCTCCAGCTTGCCCATGACCCTTCATAGAATAAGCAGTTATAGATAATGGATGGATGGATGGATGATAATAATAATAATCATCTGCCAAGTGTGAGGAACTGTCATCAAAGATAAAATAAAAAGCAATTAGCAAAAGTTATTTGGTTAAACTTGATATCAACAAATGAATAAATGTGTGTTTTTTTATCGCTTTCATACATTTGGCCTGTATCTGTGTATCATCATCTGTCACATATGTCAAAATATTTAGATGCACCTCCTGGCCAAAAAAAGTCACCATTTGGATTTAAATAAGCAAATACTTAGTAGCGTTTGATTGGATAATTTCTGCAGTGAATAATGTGTTTCGGCTGGCAACAATTCTTTTAACCCTAATTGATGCAGTGAGTAGCTTCTCATTTCTGAAACAAACATGCTGGAAGATGTATCCCATGCTCGTGGAAAAGATGTTACTGTTTTTCAGAAGGATCAAATTATTGGCCTATATCAAGCAAAACAACAACTAAGGAGATTACTGAAATGACTGGAAGGATCTAGGGGTGAACCGTTAACTCGCAAAAGAAATGTGATTGGAAAAAGATCCTGACTGACCATGATCAGAGATCACTTAAATGCTTGGTGAAGTCCATCCTTCCATCCATTCCATCCATTATCTATAACCGCTTATCCTGTGCAGGGTTGCAGGCAAGCTGGAGCCTATCCCAGCCAACTAAGGGCAAGAGTTGGGGTGCACCCTGGACAAGTCAAGTCAAGTCAAGTTTATTTCTATAGCGCTTTTAACAATAGACATTGTAACAAAGCAGCTTTACAGAATTTGAATGACTTTAAACATGAGCTAATTTTATCCCTAATCTATCCCCAATGAGCAAGCCTGTGGCGACGGTGGCAAGGAAAAACTCCCTCAGACAACATGAGGAAGAAACCTTGAGAGGAACCAGACTCAAAAGGGAACCCATCCTCATTTGGGCAACAACAAGTTGCTAGGTCATTGCAGGGCTGGCACATAGAGACAAACAACCATTCACACTCATGGTCACCTTAGAGCCACCAATTAGCCTAACCTGCATGTCTTTGGACTGTGGGGGGAAACTGGAGCACCCAGAGGAAACCCACACAGGCATGGGGAGAACATGCAAACTCCACACAGAAAGGCTCTTGTCAGACACTGGGCTTGAACCCAGGACCTTCTTGCTGTGAGGTGACAGTGCTAACCACTACACTACCATGTCACCCTTGGCAAAGTCGATTTGTAAAAAAAAAATCAACAGTAGAACTCACAGCTATGTTTAATAGTGAAATTAAGAGCATTTCCACACTCACAGTGTGATGAGAACTCACAGGATTGGGAATAAACAGCTGTGTGTCCATAAGAAAGCCAATTGTTAGTGAGAGTAATCAAGATAGAAGGCTTCAATTTGCTAGGGAGCATAATGACTGGACTCTGGAGCAATAGAAAAAGGTCATGTGGTTTGATAAGTCCAGATTGACCCTGAGTGATGGGCGTGCCAGGTTAAGAAGGGAAACACATGAAGCAATGCACCCATCATGTATAGTGGCCACTGTACAAGCCTCTGGAGGCAGTGTTATGATCTGGGGTTGACTCAGTTGCTCAGGTCAAGACTCAGCAACGTTATGGGGCAATAAAATGAAATCAGCTGATTACCTGAATGTACTGAATGACTAGGTTATCAGATCAATGGATTTTTTTTCTTCTCTGATGGCAGAGGCATATTCCAGGATAACAATGCCAGGATTCACTGGGCTCAAAATGTGAAAGAGTGGTTCAGGGAGAATGAGGAATCATTTTTACACATGAATTGGCCACCACAGAGTCCTAACCTTAAGGTTTTTGTAATATGATGCATTATACCGTTGTGGTTAGAAATTTACTACAGTACATGGACATGAATGCTGTGGCAATATTGGGCTTTCAGTGATTTTGTTGAACTGTTCTTTTTCTGGGGCAGAATAATTGTATGACATGCAATTATTGGAAGAAAAAAAAACAAGAATTTGGTGTAGAAATGAGGTCTGTGCCAGGAAACATAAATTCAACTGAATTCTATCAATTCTGGAAAAAAGAGTGGTCAAATATACAGAAGCTTGCTGATGGTGACCAGAAGCATCTGGTCAAAATGGAACTTTTTGAATTAGACATTTAACCCAATATTCAGGGTGCTGTATGTATAATTTTGACCCTGTTGATTTCAGAAAACCAAAAATAAATTCAAACTTGTGCATCAAATTCTTGTTTTATTTTCTATTAAAGATAGAAACAGTTCAAAGAAATCACCGAAAGCTCAACATTGCCATGACCTTCAGGTCCATGTCTATAAAATTCACCATTCCAGTGGGTCAGAAGTTTCTGTAAATTGACTGTCTGCTTTTTCTCTGGAAGATTCCATCCATCCATTATCTGTAGCTGCTTATCCTGTGAAGGGTCACGGGCAAGCTGGAGCCTATCCCAGCTGACGATGGGCGAGGTACACCCTGGACAAGTCACCAGGGCTGACACATAGACACAAACAACCATTCACACCTCCAGCCAATTTGGAGCCACCAATTAGCCTAACCTGCATCTCTTTGGGGGAAACTGGAGCACCCAGAGGAAACCCACGCAAGTACAGGGAGAACATGCAAACTCCACACAGAAATGCCCCCCTCAGCCACTGGGCTCAAACCCAGAACCTTCTTGTTGTGAGGCAATAGTGATAACCACTACACCACCCTGTCTAGAAGATTCCAGAAATTAATGTAATAACTTTTAAAAGCTTAATTTGGAGTGCACCAATGACTGTAAAAAGGCAAACAGCCCCTTTATGCCCTTGATACCCCAGGGAAAATCTAAGCAACTCAGCCAAGACCTCAGATAGACCGCAAATGTCCTAAAGAATGTACATCCACCATTAAAGGACATATTCTGGACCAATTTCAGGGTTTTTTTTAAATGAAAGTATGTCCCTTTACACACTGATCCAGAAGGGTAATTTTGCACAAGGCCATCTGTCGAGAGCAGAAAAAAATAAAATAACAAAACGCGTCTGGAAAAATCCCAAGGGAGTCTGGAGCCAGATTCGTGACGTCACCTGCAGAAGCATCAGCAGGCTGCGCGAGCTTTGCACGGTTTCAGTGCACAGCCTGTGTAGACCAAGCGCTCCCATTTCTCTCTCATTGTCCGGTCTTTTGGAAAATGATGAGTACTAATCCCATCATGACTGGTGTTGCTACACCCTCCTACGATACATCTGTTAACCATTTTAATAATTACGTGATAACGTTGAAGAAATTTGCAGAAAACCACCAGGTCGTTTTCTCATAAACAAACCAGCGCTGACGTAGGATTCAGAAGGAGGCGTCCCGCACGCGACGTCACGAAAATCAATGTTTGCCGGGAAATTCAAATGCCAAGTTTTTTCAGAGGCGGACCAATTCGCCTCAAATGGCTTGATTTCAACTGAATTTTTCTGGTATTGTGCAAGGTACAAAAAATTGCAGAGAATGCAAAATGTTACAGATATTTGACCAAAGTTTAATATAAAATAGGAGAATTACATTGATCTTGCTCCTGAATTTACCTGCGATATGCCCTTTAAGAGAGTTCTACATTGTCATGGCCTGTTGTGCAAGGAGAAATCCCCTACTCTATGACCAGAATAAAAAATAAATAAATAAAAATCCAGGTAATCACCAACCTTTTGGAGGAGTGGTCTCTGATCACATGAAACACATATTTAGCTGTTTGGCCTTAATAATAATCAGGGCTATCAGTGGAGGGAAAAGTGATAGTTTACATTTACATATAATGAGATCTAAAATAGGTAATCAAGTGATGTTATTGCAAGGTTACAGTGCCTTGAAAAAGTATTCATACCCCTTGAACTTTTTCACATTTTTCCACCTTACAACCACGAACTTAAAAGTTTTTTATTGAGATTTTATGTGATAGACCAACACAGAGTAGCACATAATGGTGAAGTGAAACGAAAATGATAAATGGTCTTCAAAATTTGAAACAAATAAAAATCTGAAAAATGTGATGTGCATTAGTATTCAGCCCCCCTGCATCAATACTTTGTAGAGCCACCTTTTGCTGCAATTACAGCGGCAAGTCTTTTGTGGTATGTCTCTACCAGCTTTGCACATCTAGACACTGAAATTTTTGCCCATTCTTCTTTGCAAAACAGCTCAAGCTCAGCCAGATTGGATGGAGAGCGTCTGTGAACAGCAATTTTCAAGTCTTGCCACAGATGCTCAATGGGATTTAGGTCTGGACTTTGACTGGGCCATTCTAACACATGAATATTCTTTGATCTAAACCATTCCATTGTAGCTCTGGCTGTATGTTTAGGGTCATTGTCTTGCTGGAAGGTGAATCTCCTTCCCAGTCTCAAGTCTTTTGCAGCCTCCAACAGGTTTTCTTCCAGGATTGCCCTGTATTTAGCTCCATCCATCTTCCCATCAACTCTGACCAGCTTCCCTGTCCCTGCTGAAGAAAAGCATCCCTATAGCATGACGCTGCCACCACCATGTTTCACAGTGGGGATGGTGTGTGCAGGGTGATGAGCAGTGTTAGTTTTCCGCCACACATAGCGCTTTGCATTTAGGCCAAAAAGTTCAACTTTGGTCTCATCTGACCAAAGCACCTTCTTCCACATGTTTGCTGTGTCCCCTACATTGCTTCTGGCAAACTGCAAACGGGACTTCTTTCAAACGGGCCTGTCTTTCAACAATGGCTTTCTTCTTGCCACTCTTCCAAAAAGGCCAGATTTGTGGAGTGTACGACTTATAGTTGTCCTGTGCACAGATTCTCCCACCTGAGCTGTGGATTTCTGCAGCTCCTCCAGAGTGATCATGGGCCTCTTGGCTGCTTCTCTGACCAGTGCTCTCCTTACTAGCTCTGTCAGTTTAGGTGGACGGCCATGTCTTGGTAGGTTTGCAGTTGTGCCATACTTTTCCCATTTTTGAATGATGGATTGAACAGTGCTTCTTGAGATGTTCAGAGCTTGGGATATTTTTTTTTATAACCTAACCCTGCTTTAAACTTCTCCAGAACTTTATCCCTGACCTGTCTGGAGAGTTCTTTGGTCTTCATGATGCTGTTTGTTCTTCAGTGTTCTCTAACAAACCACTGAGGCCTTCACAGAACAAGTGTATTTATGCTGAGAGTAAATTACACACAGTAGGACTAGATGACTTCTGAAGGCAATTGATTGCACCGGATTGTATTTAGAGGTATCAGAGTACAGGGGGCTGAATACTAATGCACACCACATTTTTCAGATTTTTATTTGTTTGAAATTTTGAAGACCATTTATCATTTTCGTTTCACTTCACAATTATGTGCTACTCTGTGTTGATCTATCACATAAAATCTCAATAAAAAAACTTTTAAGTTCGTGGTTGTAAGGTGGAAAAATGTGAAAAAGTTCAAGGGGTATGAATACTTTTTCAAGGCACTGTAGTCATAGATGTTACAGCAGCACATATGCTAAAATTGAAACAATACAGAGAAGATTAGCATGGCCCCTGCGGCAGGCAGCTTGGCTGCTAGTGTTGATTGGAAGGGAGAGCACAAATGGACACTGCTGTGGACGGACGGGCATGGCGGTCAGTTTCTGCACAGGAGGAGGGAGAGGAAAAGATGTGCAGGGTGCAGGCGGTGCCAGTGTGATGCCTTGCTCCAGGATCTGTTTCTCTTGCCTCTTAGTCTTTTTGTTGTGTGTGAAATTGATTATATAAACAATAAGCAACATGCAGATTGTTTTGATCAGTGAGAGTGCTTTATCAGCAACTAAAGCTATGTAACCATAGACAGAAATTTGGTACCAAGGATTACTCCACTACTTTTTTTTTATAAATTCCAGACGGACTTTATATATACTGTGTATATATATATATATATATATATATATATATATATATATATATATATATATATATATATATACTACCGTTCAAAAGTTTGGGGTCACTTTGAAATGTCCTTATTTTTGAAAGAAAAGCACTGTTCTTTTCAATGAAGATCACTTTAAACTAATCAGAAATCCACTCTATACATTGCTAATGTGCTAAATGACTATTCTAGCTGCAAATGTGTGGTTTTTGGTGCAATATCTCCATAGGTGTATAGAGGCCCATTTCCAGCAACTCTCACTCCAGTGTTCTAATGGTACAATGTGTTTGCTCATTGCCTCAGAAGGCTAATGGATGATTAGAAAACCCTTGTACAATCATGTTAGCACAGCTGAAAACAGTTGAGCTCTTTAGAGAAGCTATAAAACTGACCTTCCTTTGAGCAGATTGAGTTTCTGGAACATCACATTTGTGGGGTCGATTAAATGCTCAAAATGGCCAGAAAAACGTCTTGAATATATTTTCTATTCAATTAACAACTTATGGTGGTAAATAAATGTGTGACTTTTCATGGAAAACACAAAATTGTCTGGGTGACCCCAAACTTTTGAACGGTAGTGTGTATATATATATATATATATATATATATATATATATATATATATATATATATATATATACACACACACAAATTTAGGATATATGTCGCTGTGTGTTCTAGTATTTGGAAGAATAATTTTATTACAATTATCAATTTTCTTCAGTTAGAACTCTATTTACTGCATTTTGTGTTTGTTGGGATAATACTGTCTAGTTATAACTAATATATCTGTAGGAAAAACACCATTTAAATCAATTTTAGTACCGTTACCATACATACTATCAACTTTTATACTTATCGTGTATAAACAATGAAAGTGTTGTTATTGATTCTATTATCGCTCACAAAGAACTTGCAATTCCACATAAATAGAAACTTAATGCATGTATTTTTTTCAATCTGGGCATGTTACATACAACTATAATAATCTCAGTTATCTTAATTTCAACAAAATCATGCAAAGAACAGGCGGAAAGTTATTTTTCAAAGTCAAACTTTTCCTAATCTCACATATGCGATACTTCATGCTAACACATCGATATATTACAAGGTGTTTTACTGAAGTAATCGCTATATTTTCAAACAAGAAATCATATTGATAATAAAACAGACTTACCGGAACTGAATTAAAGACTTATCCAATCTTAAAACCAGAGAAAAACGTGAGAAACTCACTAAAATCGAGTTGAAGCGGTATGTGAACAATATGGCAGCTCTGCTAGAAAATAATCTCTGGCAGAGAATTGGACAAAGTCGGGCTGTGATTGGTCAACTTTTGGGACAATTTGGAATGAGGGAGGATGGTGATTGGTCAACATTTGGAACCTGGACAGAGAAGATCGGCTGATTTTGGGCGCAAGGATGACACACAAAATCATGAAGTGTTACCATTTTTCAAGTAGTGTTCAGGACTCAGACACAGTCTAAGCTGAAAACATATCTTTTTAGTCAAGCCCTACATCTGGCTGGAGTCTCATCACATCGCTCCTGTAGAGGACAGCCCCATATGGACAGTTGAAAGTCGCACTTGGAAGATGCTCTGGACGCTTACAATAATGCATTTATGGCTGAGGACTACAGTTAACTTGCTAACTTTAAGACTGCAGTTGTCATGAACAGTTTTGCACTCAAGTTTCCATCAATGAACAGTTTATAACTTTAACAAAACAGACTTCATGTTAAAATTATAATGAATTTCCTGTTTTCACAATTATACTTTGTGACTCTATAGGACACAGTTATAAAAGCGAGTTGTTTATAATCACGCTATCTGTTATCACCCAAATGAGGATGGGTTCCCTTTTGAGTCTGGTTCTGCTCAAGGTTTCTTCCTCATGTCATCTGAGGGAGTTTTTCCTTGCCACCGTCACCACAGGGTTGCTCATCAGGGATAAATTAGAGATAAAACTAGCTCATGTTTAAAGTCTTTAATTTTCTGTAAAGCTGCTTTGTAACAATGTCTGTTGTTAAAAGTGCTATACAAATAAACTTGACATAGATAAATGTCAACTCCTCATGACTTACTGTGGACAATGTTCTCTTTAATAACTGACTAAAATGTTTGATAAACAGCACCAAGACTGACCTACACACTGTATCTGACAGCTCAGAGCTGATACTGTGTGCTATACAGGTTCTCCCTCAAGGAAGAGCCACATGAACTTCACTGACACTTCATGGAAACGGGTGTGGCCAGAACTTTTACAATGAACCTTTGGAGGAGTGCCAGTCCAGGGAGGGGAAAAGATACTAATCCACATTAAAAAAAAAACACCTACCTCACTCAAAATGTGACGATACCCCTATGTAAGACCTGAATGGGAACTCCATCAAACATAAAGACACACAGCTGAACACAATTTGTTAGTTGTCTAGCAAGCTATAAAAATAGCCATAGCTAACATAACACTAGGGGTGGCACGGTGGTTAACACTGTTGCCTCACAGCAAGAAGATTCTGGGTTTGAACCCAGTGGCTGGCAGGGGCCTTTCTGTATGGAGTTTGTGTCAGTTTCCTCCAAGTGCTCTGGTTTCCCCCACAGTCCATAGGTATGAATTGTTGTTTCCCAAGCCTGGAAATGGGAGGGTTGTGGCAGGAAGGGCATCCGGTGTAAAACTATGCTCCAAATAATATGATGTGGATCAATAGGGTCCACATGGCAGCGACCCCATACACATACAATGACATGAATGTCATGGCAATATTTGGGCTTTCAGTAGTTTCTTTGAACTGTTCTTTTTCTGTGGCAGAATGATTGTACAGTAGACATCTTTAATTTAATAAAAAAAAACACTAGAATTTGGTGCACAAGTTTTAATTTTCTTTGGGTTTTCTGAAATCAACACAGGATCAAAATTATACAGACAGGGTCAAAAATTTACATATGCTCACTTAGATTATTAATTCAGAGGTGCTGAAACTTCCAAAATGCCTCTTATCTTGCCAAAGCTGAGGTCTCTTAACTTCCTGTTAGTGATCATGATTGACTACAGCTGGTAGCTTCTCTGTGCCTTCATAAAAAGAGTTTGTTTACAGCACTCATTGGATTGACCAACACACAGTAAAATGGGAAAGTCCAAGGAGCTCAGTGCAGATCTGAGAAAGAGGATAGCAGACATACACAACTCCGGAATGTCTCTTGGATCCATTTCTAAACAACTGCAAATTCCAAGATCAGTTCAAACAATTGTATCCAAGTTATTGTGAGGTGTAGTCACTTTGCCAAGCCACTTTGCTTCAAGAAAACCCAAACTGTCACCCTCAGCTGAAAGGAAATTGGTTTGGATGGTCAGGAACAACCTGGGAACCACCACAGCACAGCCCTGCCATGAACTGGAAGCTGATGGATCACCGTCTACAGTTCAGATCACCATGAACTAAGAGGCTGTTATCCAAGAAATAACCCCCTGCTCCAAAATTGACATTTTCAAGCTTAACTAAAGTTTGAAGCTGACCACATGGACAAAGAAAAAGCCTTCTGGAGGATAGCTGTATGGTCAGATGAGACAAAGATTGAGTTGTTTGACCACAATGACCACCATGTACAGAGGGACACTGTACCAGCTGGTGGTAGGATCATCGTGCTCTGGGGCGGTTTTGCTGCCAGTGGAACTGGTTCATTGCACAAAGTGGATAGAATAATGAAAAAGGAGGACTACCTCAGAATTCTTCAGCATAAACTATCAGAAACTTGAACACAACTTGGGACTTACAACAGGACAATGAACCCAAACACACATCAGAGCTGGTTGTGGAGGATAAAGCAGGCTAACATTAAGCTTGAAACAAGTCCTGACTTCAACCCTATTGAAAATATATGGACCGTGCTTACAAGTCGAGTCCATACCAAGAGAAAAAAAAATTAATTGAACTCTACCAATTCTACCATGAAGAGTCATGAAATATCCAACCAGAATTCTGCCAGAAGCTTGTTCATGGTAAACAAAAATGTTTGGTCAAGGTGAATCTTATGAAGAGACATTTTACCCAAATATTAGGTGTGCTGTATGTATATTTTTGACCCTGTATGTATAATTTTGACCCTGTGTTGATTTCAGAAAACCCAAATTCTAGTGCTTTTTTTTTTTATTAAAGATGTATACTGTACAGTCATTCTGCCACAGAAAAAGAACAGTTCAAAGAAATTACTGAAAGCCAAATATTGCCATGACATTCAACATTCATGTCACGGTATGTAAACTTCTGACCACAACTGTAAGTGAGACAAGCTGGAAGAAGTGAGTGAGCTAACATAATGCCAAGCTACACTATATGGCCAAAAGCTTGTTTACACCTGAAAATCATACCCATATGATGTTGTTATTTTTTTTTTAACATCCCATTCAATATATATTCAACCCTTTTGCTCTTATAACAACCTCCACTCTTCTGGGAAGGTGTTCCACTAGGGTTTGGAATCTGGCTGTGGGAATTTGTGCTCATTCAGTCACAAGAGCATTCGTGAGATCAGACACTGATGTCAGGTGAGGAAGTCTGAGGTGCAGTCAGTGCTCCAGTTCATCTCAAAGGTGTTCAGTGGGGTTGAGGTCAGGGCTCTGTACAGGACAGTCAAGTTCTTCCACACCAACCTTGGCAAACCATGTCTTCATGAAGCTCGCTTTGTGCACAGAGGCATTGTCATGCTGGAACATTTGAAGAGTTTGGTTTCAAAACACAATAAACGCCAAACATGAAACTCCCGCCACCAAACCATCAGCAATTATCATATCTTACTCGTACCATATTCAGTTTTCACCAAAACGTGATATCTGCCATTGATTTACACACTGCATTACGGCCTTTCATTCCAAAACGCAACGAGCGCTATCACCGATTTTTCTCAAAACCAGACATATCCATCTGGCCAATCAGAGGCCGCCATTGGCGTGACGTCTTCTAAGATGGCTGTGCTCATGAAGTAGGAAATCGCTTAGTCACTTCTCGCATTTATTGGACAATTTCACGCTGAATTATGAATAATTTCATTAAAGTAATCTATAAAAATATATAAAATAAAATAATCTGTCATGAAAGAACACGGTTAAATGCACTTTAAATAGAAAGGGATATGTAGCATTTTGGGGGAAAATGCCATGGCATGGATATGTAGCGACTTGGCAAAATAAATAATTACTTGGTTCATTTAAAAGCTGTTAATTAGTTCTGGATTTCATTTTTGAAGTTTATTATCATTAAGGATTTAGTCAATACATTTTAAAACAGGATACAGTGGTTATAACCTGGCGACTTGTCCAGGGTGTACCCCACCTCTTGCCCATTGTCAGCTGGGATAGGCTCCAGCTTGCCTGCGACCCTGTAGAACAGGATAAGCGGCTACAGATAATGAGATGAGATAATGGATGGATGGATGGATGGATACAGTGGTTTTACTTTTATCACTTCCCTTAATCAGAGAAAGTGATTTTTCTCGAAACAATGGAATTGGATATACACTACCGTTCAAAAGTTTGGGGTCACTTTGAAATGTCCTTATTTTTGAAAGAAAAGCACTGTTCTTTTCAATGAAGATCACTTTAAACTAATCAGAAATCCACTCTATACATTGCTAATGTGGTAAATGACTATTCTAGCTGCAAATGTGTGGTTTTTGGTGCAATATCTCCATAGGTGTATAGAGGCCCATTTCCAGCAACTCTCACTCCAGTGTTCTAATGGTACAGTGTGTTTGCTCATTGCCTCAGAAGGCTAATGGATGATTAGAAAACCCTTGTACAATCATGTTAGCACAGCTGAAAACAGTTGAGCTCTTTAGAGAAGCTATAAAACTGACCTTCCTTTGAGCAGATTGAGTTTCTGGAGCATCACATTTGTGGGGTCGATTAAATGCTCAAAATGGCCAGAAAAATGTCTTGACTATATTTTCTATTCATTTTACAACTTATGGTGGGAAATAAAAGTGTGACTTTTCATGGAAAACACAAAATTGTCTGGGTGACCCCAAACTTTTGAATGGTAGTGTATAGTGTTTTGGAACCAAACTTTTCATTTGGGCCTCTTAGTTCCAGTGAAGGAAATTTTATCACTACAGGATACAAAGACATTCTATACAACTGTGTGCTTTCAACTTTGTGGCAACAGTTTAGGCAAGAAGCACTTGAGTGTGATGGTCAGGTGTCCACATACTTTTGGAGATACAGTGTCTATCTTATGATGTGTTACAAATTTGATATGGAAAAAAAAAAATCCACTGTTATCCATTGTTCACATTAACGTCAAGAATTTATGATCATCTGTAAAATGCATATCTCACATACAGTATATCAAAGCTGTACTTCGCAGTTAAGATATGTTTGATTCATCTGCATCAATGCTTGAGTGCGTGTGTGTGTGAACCTTCACACTGCTCATTGTATCTGCTTTCTTTTTCCATAACGATATGAAACGGCTGTTTACAGGAACAATGTCGAAAACAGACAGGATTACTTTGAGGTTTGGTAATGCATCAAACATTAACTATGCGGAAGCAGTAAAGAGCTGCTCTGGATGAGGTGATAATGGGCTGTAAAGATAATGTACCTCTGCATTCTGATACTTTTGACCTTAGACCCTATTTTCTAGGCCTGTCGGTCACTTTAAAGCATTAAAGATACATTTAAACATAAAAAATTTTTTTTTAGAGATTTATGATTGGATTGTTGAGGTGCTTAAAAAGCTATAGTGTAGCCTGTATTTAACTATTTTATTATTATTATTATTATTAGGATACAATAGCAGGAAGAGATAATGTTTCTACTTACTGTAGCTTTACATGCACTTTCTTCCTGCACAAGTTGACACACTCGTATACAACAGTGCACACACACGGCTCCAGTCTGATTTGCGATATCCACAGGTCCATGTGCTTCATGTTATCTCATAACGATCATGGCATGCTAACCTGCACTCTGTCCTCCATGACTGTAGTTTATCTTCCCAAAAATCAAGCCCAGCCTTGGTCATTATCTGCTACGTGGTTTGTTATCAGTAATTAAAAAAAAAAAAACCTGATACATATTCATCCTGTGTTGTCCTGTGTTTTGTTTGTTGGCATTTTCACCCAGAAACAGGAATATTCATCAATCTACATCACGTTGTTAAGTGTGTTTGTTGCAGAAAGGAACTGTTCTGGCATCGACTGATCACCAACTGTTTTAGTGGAAATTTACAGAGTACCAAATTTGTGTGATATGTCTTTAGATTTCTTCTGAGGATATCATAAAGGTATTGCAATGTCACACACTTTATCACATGGTGTAGGTTAATTTAAAAAATCTTTCTGGTAAACCTTTCTACGAAGCCCGTATTCATAAATGATTATTATACATGAGGACACTTTTTCAATGGAATAAAAACGTGTTCTGTTCTCTTTTAGCAGGTTTCATTCATTTGGTTTGATAGCACACAATATCACTTATCCTACATGTATTAAGCCACTCTACCCAATGGAGAATGAGCGTTGAATATCGTTTACGATATTGCATGGTGGCGGCACGGTGGTGTAGTGGTTAGCGCTGTCGCCTCACAGCAAGAAGGTCCGGGTTCGAGCCCCGGGGCCGGCGAGGGCCTTTCTGTGTGGAGTTTGCATGTTCTCCCCGTGTCCGCGTGGGTTTCCTCCGGGTGCTCCGGTTTCCCCCACAGTCCAAAGACATGCAGGTTAGGTTAACTGGTGACTCTAAATTGAGCGTAGGTGTGAATGTGAGTGTGAATGGTTGTCTGTGTCTATGTGTCAGCCCTGTGATGACCTGGCGACTTGTCCAGGGTGTACCCCGCCTTTCGCCCGTAGTCATCTGGGATAGGCTCCAGCTTGCCTGCGACCCTGTAGAACAGGATAAAGCGGCTAGAGATAATGAGATGAGATATTGCATGGTTGTCAAGACAACATTACGTCACACTTCGGAGATGTAAAACTTCCACGCTAGTGAGGGACTGTCCCTGTGTCTGAAATCGCTCCCTACTCACTATATAGGGCACTATATAGTGAGGACGCCATTTTGTAGTGCCGTCCGAAACGATAGTGAGGATTATTACACCCTATATAGTGCACTCAAAGTATCCCACAATCACGAAAAGTAGTGGTCACTAACCAAAGCAATATATCCCATCAAGCATTGCAGTTGCACTAAAAGAAATCAAATTAAAAGTCTCAAATGTGATTTAATAAAAGGCAGCGGCAAAGAAGAAACTATTCAGCCTTGATTTAAAAGAACTGAAAGATGCAGGTACTTTGTATTGATTAATGTGGGAAATACGCTCAGTATAAAATGCATTCATCACAAAAATACATAAATGTATTTATTATTTTGAAACCCACCAGCCGACTGATCTGGAGCGTTTTAATTGTGCGACAGTAAATAACAGTGTGGCGGACTAGTGTCCGAAAGTGTTTCTTCATTTTACCAATGAGCTCACTGTATAGTCCTCTATATAGTAATTCCCTATATAAGGAGTAGGGAACGAGTGAGTGATTTTGGACATGGGGATGAGAATTTGTAAACGAACATGGCCACCAGGTTTGCTTCGTTAAATACGGAAGATTTTGAGAGAATCTGCATTGAACACCGAAAAAGAATGTATAATAATAATAATAATAATAATAATAATAATAATAATATTGCCTGGCTTTTTTTCATGGTATATCAGATATATTCCATTCAGCTAGCATGATATTGAACTTATCTGCGACTTGCTCAGTATCATACTAGCTGAATGGAATATAGATGACTTGCAACCACGTGATCAAAATGTGCTATGTCATGAGCGTCCGCCATGATGGTGGATATACAAAGCAACTAGGACGGCAGCCGCTGAAAGCGTGTCTGCAAACAACGCTGAATTTTCTCAGTATTACCATGATTTGAATGGTCCAGTGAAGATTTGATACAAAGAGAAGATAGATACGGTCTGTATAATTTGACCCATATTATTGAAAAAAGTCAGACTTTTCTGAAGATAAGACACTACCGACCATCGAGTACCCAGATATCGCGTTCTATCTAGTTCGGCTGCCGAAGAATCAAGTCCGACCCTGGACGAAACTTAGCCCATGTTCTGAGTGGGTGCCCAGTCTGGATTGTTTCTATCGTATAATTTTGCTGGCGCTCCTAGAAGCGAAATGGTAATACACTTGTTAAAATTATATCAACAACCGAGTGAACCACGACAAGAGAACGCTTATTTTATAGCAAAATTCGAGCAACACAAAATAAAATTCTTCCATGATATTATCGAGAAAGCTTTTGAATCTCAGCTGAGATAAAATGATTACTGCAAACACGAGCTATTTTGGTTTTAGCCTCTGTTAGATCAGCCCTGCCGATGTTGTTCAGCCGTGCTCGTCTCCTCTCCGTACTAAGCCTCAGAGTTTCCTCGCCCTCTTTCCGAATCACAGACGGAATTCTAAAAAATCGGAACGTGCCCCGGTCACGAGTACTGTTGTGACCACAACCATATACAGCACAAAGATATGGCAGAGCTAAAAGAACGCTTAAAGCAGTGGAAAAACAAAGAGTTGCACACACGTGACTATGTTTTGTATGGAATGTCGCTTGACCCCGTGTTTGGATATCCACCAACATGGCCGACATCCGGGTTTCTATTTTGCTTTGACGTCACTTGCAAGTCAAGGATCTCTGATATACCACTCAAGGCCAACCAATATTATTTAAATAATAACCGAGACGAAGTCGATAGTCACTGAGCCTGAGGCGGATAATTGTTTTAGTATAAATACACAAGTGATTCTTTTAAAAAAACATTTAAAAAATTATTTCAAACTTCAAAAGCGGCATGTAAATGCAATAAAAGGCGCAGCGCATGACTGTGTCACTTATCTATGCCAAGTCACATACCTTTGAATAGACCAAACTTTGTAGCCTCTTTAGTGCTTTTAGGAACAGCATTTTTCATCATTTGAAATTCTTCCTCACTTACGGTGAAAAAGTAGTCTGGTTAACACCAGACCATATCACAAATGAAATATGGTCTGGAATCCGCCTATTGAATTTCTCGTAGGGGAGGTGTGGTTTACGATTGTCAACGGCCGTTTATTAGACGTTGCGAATGTCTATCATTTGGCGTATACGTAGCCCATGGCCAACCATGGCAGTTGTACCCAGTGACGTAGTTAGAGCGACGAAGAAGACGAAGAGGCGAAGAAGAGAAGGAAAGAGAAAGAGAAGGCAAAACAAAAATAGGAAAACAATGGCACCGAACGATTACTGCCGTTTGTGCAAGACAAAGCTTGATCGAAAGTTTGGTTCGTATCGCTCGCCGCCATGTTAAATGTGATCCGTAAACAGTCCCAAATAAACTACAAGCTTCCGTTTGTCGAGTAGTACGCGTCACCGTCTTTCCACCCCTCCCCACTCTCTGACTGGCTCCCTAACTCAGGCGAGCCTTTAGACCATAGTTTCCATGCTGTCTTTTCAGATCGGAACGATTGTGCAAAGCAGCATGGGATTTCCCAGGCTAGTGAAAAAGTGATTGGCCGCCATTTTGCTGAGTCGCTCGAGGTGATTATCGAGAATTAGTCAGAATTTCTTGATCAATCAGTGTGTGATTTTCTATAATCACCTCCGTATATTAATTATAATATCATCTGCTGTTCTGAACAACCTTTATACCAAATAAAGACCTGTGAATAATTAACAGTGCATTAAGCAGCTGTTAAAACCATAATTAAGGTAAAATATCATCATTGGGATTACAGTTGCTTTATAATTATGTAGTATACCATGTTTACCAACTTACAAAAAGTATTATAAGCACGTTCATTTCATCACAGAAAAATTTATTTATACAAAAATATACTGAAACAAGGCTCCAGTAGAAAAAAAATCTGTTAATACAGAAATAATGTGTGAGCTGCTGCACCTGCGTCCCAGACAGTACAGAAGTGCAGTCCATCCAGAGTCCTACTCGTATACTGTACACTCTCCTGTGAGCCACATTTGGCCTGTGCTGATGGGTCCATGAGGAATCGCCATGGAAACCAGCACTGTGCACTAGAGGGCGCCCTCTGCCACTCTCTTGAACAAAGCCTGTCTCTGCTGCGGGGTCATGTTCTCACAGCTCTCCAGGAGATTGGCCACGATCAGTGTCTGCTGAACGGTCTTCGCCTTTACCCACACCCTGCCGTTCAAACCCACCACCATCTCGAAAGGGAAGAGCTTCTCAAGATCTTTCACGATCTCACTCTGAGGTGAAAGGAGCCTGCAGGGAGAAAAAAAGAGCAGCGATTTGAGAAAGGGTGAGGGTGCAATTTTAATATTTATGGATGGAAGCAACTAAAATGTAAGCATGCTTCAATCTTGCAGCAAAAACGGATAATGTCATAACACAGCAGGTTCTTTATAACTTGTGTTTAAGGGAATAAAATTCATTGTATGTAGTGAAAGTTCATCATGTCTAACTATTCAAACTATTCTTTAAGTTCGTTTCTTAAGACAAGGATTTTTTAAGATGTTACCTTGTTGTTGACAGTTTCGGCGATAAAGGCACGTCACCACTCGACATCTGGTGACTGTTTTGAAGAAGGCGGAAGTTTATCACCGAAACTGTCAACAACAAGGTAACATCTTAAAAAATCCTTGTCTTAAGAAACGAACTTAAAGAATAGTTAAAATTCATTGTAGATTTGTGATGGAGCATCACAGTAAATGAGTGGGTTTGAATATCAGAAGATCAAGAAAATACAGAATGGTTTACTTCAAATCATCTCAACTCAACTCAAACTTTATTTATAGAGCATGTTTAAAAACAACCGGGGTTGACCAAAGTGCTGTACAGGTTAATATATATAATATACATATAATGCCACAATTACAAGAAATTAAGATAAATACTAAAATACTTAAACTTGGTTAAAAGCCAGGGAGAAAAAGTGTTTTTAGAGAAGATTTAAAAACCTCAATGATCCTGCAGATCGGATGTGCCAGGGCAAGTTATTCCAGAGCCTAGGGGCCGCCGCCACAAAGGCTCGGTCACCTTTGGTTTTTAGTTTTGTTTTAGGGGCGACCAGTAGCAGCTGATTAGAGAATCTCAGTGTTCTGGCAGGGGTGTGGATATGAATGAGCTCGGTCAAATACTGGGGAGCTAAGCCATTAAGAGCTTTAAAAACTAACAGTAAAATTTTAAAATCTATTCTAAAAGCAACCGGGAGCCAGTGCAGCGACGCAAGGACCGGGGATATGTGGACACGCTTGCGTTTTCCGGTGAGGAGGAGAAAATCATGACATTAAACAAACAAAAAAAAAAACACAAGAGTGCTCTGAAAGCACAATATCCCCCGCTGCCAACTAGGCTATAACTCTAGTAAAATGCGACTGAACTGAACAAAATTGCATAACTAAGAATGCTGTTAAGTTTCATGAAATTCCCCCAAAAATTGTGAGAGGAGTTGATTTCAGAAGGTTAGCACCCTTCCTGGGACGGACAGACAGATGGACGGACGGACATCACCACGACATAATCCCTCTTTGGGCCTTTCAGCCAGCGGGGGATAAAATTGTGAAGGAAGTTGATTTCAGAAAGCAAGCACACTTTGATGAAATTGCCAAAGTACAAGTTTGTTACAAATCAAGGGCATAACTCTGGTAAAATCTGCCCAAATTAAGCAATTTCAATATGCGTATAACTGTCATATAACAAAGCCTTTTGCCAAGTTTGATGAAATTCCTCCACAAATTGTGAGAGGAGTTGATTTCAGAAGAACGTACAGCTTCATGAAATTGTCAAAGTACAAGTTATTTAATCAAGGGTCAAAATTCTGGTAAAATTTTCACAAACGAAATTAAATCGCAATATGCGTATTACTGTCATATAACGAGGCCTTTTGCCAAGCTTTGAGAAATTCATCCAAAAATTGTGAGAGGAGTTGATGTCAGAAGGCAAACACACCTTCATGAAATTGCCAAAGTACAATTTTGCTAATCAAGAGCTGTAACTCTGGTAAAATGTGACCCAGTTGAACGAATTACAATAAACGTACTACTGACAGATAACAAAGAATCCTGCCAAGTTTCGTGAAATGCCTCCAAAAACTGTGAGAGGAGTTGATTTCAGAAGGCGAGTACCCTTCCCGGGACGGAAGGATATCGCCCCGACATAATCCCCCTTCGTTTTACATTTTACATTACTCCTAAAAAATACAATGTCGTCAATAAAACATCCGGGGAAATGGCTCAACGGACTGATGTTAGAACTTTAACATGTTTAAGCTAAAGTCTGCTTATTTTTTTCATCTAGAACATCTTATATTAATGCATGATGATGGCAGAGAACCCATTGAAACAAATGAGACAAAAATATTATACTTGGTCATTTATTTATTGAGGAAAATGACCCAATATTACATATCTGTGAGTGGCAAAAGTATGTGAACCTTTGCTTTCAGTATCTGGTGTGACCCCCTTGTGCAGCAATAACTGCAACTAAACGTTTCCGGTAACTGTTGATCAGTCCTGCACACCGGCTTGGAGGAATTTTAGCCCATTCCTCTGTACAGAACAGCTTCAACTCTGGGATGTTGGTGGGTTTCCTCATATGAACTGCTCGCTTCAGGTCCTTCCACAACATTTCCATTGGATTAAGGTCAGGACTTTGACTTGGCCATTCCAAAACATTCACTTTAATCATTCTTTGGTAGAACGACTTGTGTGCTTAGGGTCGTTGTCTTGCTGCATGACCCACCTTCTCTTGAGATTCAGTTCGTGGACAAATGTCCTGACATTTTCCTTTAGAATTCGCTGGTATAATTCAGAATTCATTGTTCCATCAATGATGGCAAGCCGTCCTGGCCCAGATGCAGCAAAGCAAGCCCAAACCATGATACTACCACCACCATGTTTCACAGATGGAATAAGGTTCTTATTCTGGAATGCAGTGTTTTCCTTTCTCCAAACATGCAGTGGGGCAAAAAAGTATTTAGTCAGCCACCAATTGTGCAAGTTCTCCCACTTAAAAAGATGAGAGAGGCCTGTAATTTTCATCATAGATACACTTCATCTATGAGAGACAGAATGGTGGGAAAGAATCCAGGAAATCACATTGTAGGATTTTTAATGAATTAATTGGTAAATTCCTCTGTAAAATAAGTATTTGGTCACCTACAAACAAGCAAGATTTCTGGCTCTCACAGACCTGTAACTACTTCTTTAAGAGGCTCCTCTGTCCTCCACTCGTTACCTGTATTAATGGCACCTGTTTGAACTCGTTATCAGTATAAAAGACACCTGTCCACAACCTCAAACAGTCACACTCCAAACTCCACTATGGCCAAGACCAAAGAGCTGTCAAAGGACACCAGAAACAAAATTGTAGACCTGCACCAGGCTGGGAAGACTGAATCTGCAATATGTAAGCAGCTTGGTGTGAAGAAATCAACTGTGGGAGCAATTATTAGAAAATGGAAGACATACAAGACCACTGATAATCTCCCTCGATCTGGGGCTCGACGCAAGATCTCACCCTGTGGGGTCAAAATGATCACAAGAACGGTGAGCAAAAATCCCAGAACCACACGGGGGGACCTAGTGAATGACCTGCAGAGAGCTGGGACCAAAGTAACAAAGGCTACCATCAGTAACACACTACGCCGCCAGGGACTCAAATCCTGCAGTGCCAGACGTGTCCCCCTGCTTAAGCCAGTACATGTCCAGGCCCGTCTGAAGTTTGCTAGAGAGCATTTGGATGATCCAGAAGAGGATTGGGAGAATGTCATATGGTCAGATGAAACCAAAATAGAACTTTTTGGTAAAAACTCAACTTGTCGTGTTTGGAGGAGAAAGAATGCTGAGTTGCATCCAAAGAACACCATACCTACTGTGAAGCATGGGGGTGGAAACATCATGCTTTGGGGCTGTTTTTCTCCAAAGGGACCAGGACGACTGATCCGTGTAAAGGAAAGAATGAATGGGGCCATGTATCGTGAGATTTTGAGTGAAAACCTCCTTCCATCAGCAAGGGCATTGAAGATGAAACGTGGCTGGGTCTTTCAGCATGACAATGATCCCAAACACACCGCCCGGGCAACGAAGGAGTGGCTTCGTAAGAAGCATTTCAAGGTCCTGGAGTGGCCTAGCCAGTCTCCAGATCTCAACCCCATAGAAAATCTTTGGAGGGAGTTGAAAGTCCGTGTTGCCCAGCGACAGCCCCAAAACATCACTGCTCTAGAGGAGATCTGCATGGAGGAATGGGCCAAAATACCAGCAACAGTGTGTGAAAACCTTGTGAAGACTTACAGGAAACGTTTGACCTCTGTCATTGCCAACAAAGGGGATATAACAAAGTATTGAGATGAACTTTTGTTATTGACCAAATACTTATTTTCCACCATAATTTGCAAATAAATTCTTTAAAAATCAGACAATGTGATTTTCTGGATTTTTTTTCCTCATTCTGTCTCTCATAGTTGAAGTGTACCTATGATGAAAATTACAGGCCTCTCATCTTTTTAAGTGGGAGAACTTGCACAATTGGTGACTGACTAAATACTTTTTTGCCCCACTGTAACGCTTCTTATTTAAGCCAAAAAGTTCTATGTGGGTCTCATCTGTCCACAAAAAACTTTTCCAATAGCCTTCTGGCTTGTCCATGTGATTTTTAGCAAACTGCAGATGAGCAGCAATGTTCTTTTTGGAGAGCAGTGGCTTTCTCCTTGCAACCCTGCCATGCACACCATTGTTGTTCAGTGTTCTCCTGATGGTGGACTCATGAACATTAGCCAATGTGAGAGAGGCCTTCAGTTACTTAGAAGTTACCCTGGGGTCCTTTATGACCTCGCCGACTATTACACGCCTTGCTCTTGGAGTGATCTTTGTTGGTCGCCCACTCCTGGGGAGGGTAACAATGGTCTTGAATTTCCTCCATTTGTACACAATCTGTCTGACTGTGGATTGGTGGAGTCCAAACTCTTTAGAGATGGTTTTGTAACCTTTTCCAGCCTGATGAGCATCAACAACACTTTTTCTGAGGTCCTCAGAAATCTCCTTTGTTCGTGCCATGATACACTTCCACAAACATGTGTTGTGAAGATCAGACTTTGATAGATCCCTGTTCTTTAAATAAAACAGGGTGCCCACTCACACCTGATTGTCATCCCATTGATTGAAAACACCTGAGTCTAATTTCACCTTCAAATTAACTGCTAATCCTAGAGGTTCACATACTTTTGCCACTCACAGATATGTAATATTGGATCATTTTCCTCAATAAATAAACGACCAAGTATAATATTTTTGTCGCATTTGTTTAACTGGGTTCTCTTTATCTACTTTTAGGACTTGTGTGAAAATCTGATGATGTTTTAGGTCATATATATGCAGAAATATAGAAAATTCTAAAGGGTTCACAAACTTTCAAGCACCACTGTACATGTAAATATTTCTAAAATTCTTTTTACCACTGAAGTTGCTGATTTGTAATGAAAACCTTTGTGACAAACTGTAAAAGAATGCTAAACAGAAGCATTTCCACTCGTCTCAGACCTTTTGACCCCACTGTATTAATATTCAAGCTGGTGCTACTCGAGGATCTCTGCATACCTGCGCACTAATCCCAAAGACACCTTGAAGAGAAACCCATCTGCTCCAAACACTCCCATCCCGTTCGCCCGGCCACAGCTGTCTATACACACCAGCTCTGGCTCCATGTCTTTGTTTGCGATGATAAACTGGGCATACACCAGATCCCCCACCTGTACAAGGGGTTAAATAAAGAAAGAAAGAAAGAAATCACATTTAATTTCAGTGCACTTTCTCTGCAAACACAATGACATGCAATAAGATCTGGTAGGGATGGAAGTGTACCTGCACATTGGGTCTGTTCCTTTTAGTCGCTCCTTCAAAGGCTAGGTAGGACAATGAGGCCTGTTCACTGCCTCCCACATCCACTTTAAAGATGTCCCCAGACTTCGCTGTCACTATCCCAATCACGGCCTCGCCTTTAACTGGAACGTACTGAAGAGAAATCGTTCAAAATAAAACTAATATTCATACTTGAACTCCGCAGTGACAGTATACAGGTCCTTGAGTAACTACACAAGTCTAAACTCAAAAGCTAAATCCCAGACAGCTTACTACTGAATATATATATTCATCGGTTATTTTATTAGAAACACCCATACATCTGCAGTTCTCTAATCAGCCAATTCTTTGACAGCAGCACGATGCATCAAATCATGCAGATACAAATCAAGCACTTCAAACATTAAATGTTCACTTCAATCTGGGGGGCGTCGTGGCTCAGGTGGTTAAGGCGCCATACCATGAATGCGGGCGACCTGGGTTCGATTCCGGCCCGAGGTCATTTCCCGATCCCTTCCCGTCTCTCTCTCCCGCTCATTTCCTGTCTCTACACTGTCCTATCCAATAAAGGTGCAAAAAGCCCAAAAAAATATCTTTAAAAAAAAAAATTAAAAAAAAAAAAAAAAATGTTCACTTCAATCATCAGAATGGGAAAAACTGTGATCTCAAAGTGTGACTTTCACTCAGTGCGTTTACATGCACATAGAGAAAATCGAATTTCTGCCGTTGCTCAACTGAAATCGAAGTTCTAAATGCCATGGAAACACCTTAGCTAGGCTGAAATTGAACCGAACTGGATTTCTCGTAATCGAGCTACACGACCTAGATTATGCGATTTTAGCCGAGCTACTTAGTGCATGTAAACCCTATCGAGCTACTTACTTCAGCACTGCCCCTTCCGGAAGTGACGAGTGACGAGACCACAAGCGGGAAACACAACAGCCTCGGTCAGCATGACAACGAATCATGACAACGGCATGAATCTTTTCTTTTTGTGGCATTGTTTGCACTGTTAAAATTTAGCTCACTTACTGTATCACCAAATACATCTGTACAGCTGTTGCATAGCTGTGAATTGTGTACATAAACAAGTCATTGTATTTGTGTGTGTGTGTGTATATATATATATATATATATATATATATATATATATATATATATATATATATCTCCAACATCTGAAGAATGTCAATAAAAACAAAACAATTGAACTTTTTTGTGTTTAAGACATAAGTTAAATTGTAAGCAAAAAAAAATATATTTTTTGCAAGCAAAAAATGGACTTTAGAAAAATATACAATTGTGCAAAATAAGTTGTCTTACAAAACAGTGGTCTGCGCAGGACAGTTTGTAGCCATACAGTCTGTTAGAGCAAGCCTAACAGCTTGAGCACGGAACTTGTGAACACGGAACTGCCAGTGTTGCCAGATTGGGCGGTTTTAAGTGCATTTTGGCGGATTTGAACAAGTTTTGGGCTGGAAAACGTCAGCAGTATCTGGCAACACTGCTGATAACTTTGTTTATACTCTTGAATAGCTCTTCTTCATGATGACAACCGGAAGTGTACCAACACGATGGGGTGTGTAGCGCCACCTGTGGCTCGGGTGCACAATGTACCTCACACAATAGCTTGATTTCCTTGTGTGCATGTAGGATTGGATTTCTCTGGCACCCCTGCTGGGACCCTTAGCTCGATTACCGACAGTAGCTCGATTTGGATGTGCATGTAAACGCACTGACTGTGGCATGAGTGTTGGTTTGAGCCAGATGGACTGGTTTGAGTGTTTCAGAAACTGTTGATCTCCTGGGGTTTTCACACACAACAGTCTCTAGAGTTTACACAGACAGAATGGTGCGAAAAACAAAAAACATTGAGTTCTATGGGTGGAAACAAACATCTTGTTGATAAGAGAGGTCAGAGAAAAATGGCCAGATTGGTTTGAGCTGTTTTGCCAGGAAGGATATAGCAACTCTTTACAACTGTGGTGAGCAGAAAAGCATCTCAGCATGCAACAGCAGAAGACCATAATGGGTTCCAGTCCTGCAGCCAAGAAAAGGAGTCTTAGAATCAAGAACAAGTTCCTATTAAAGTGGCTGGGGACCGTAAATAATAATAATAATAAAAAAAACTCCATAGGGTGTTAAAGAAAGTCGTTTTCTAGGAAGCAGGATGTCATTTGGCATTCAGCATGAAAGAAACTTCTTTAAAGTTTCCTATTTTAAGGGAGCTGTCTGGTGAAAAATCGAATGTTGACAATTTTCCACTTTCCCCAAATGGAGCTGATCAGCTCGGACATATTTGCTATCAGACCATTCTTCTTCTAATAGCTTAGCTAGTTGGATAATGCAGCTATCAAGTACTAGAACTCAATCTCGGCCAAAATATTTCCTGTAAAAAATCTGCTTCAATCCTTATCCATTGTTATCTCCGTCAACTTTTTACCTCCGCCAGCTTTGTTGGAGGAGGTTATGTTTTCGCCGCTGTTTGTTTGTCTTTTCCCAATGTATCTCGAAAAGTAGTGAACAGATTTGGATGAAATTTGGAGGAAAGGTGGGTCATGGGCCATGGAACAATTGATTTGATTTTGATGCAAATCCGGATATGTATGTGGGTCCAGGATTTTTTTATTTAAACTGTTCCCAATGTAAATCAAAAAGTAGTGAACAGATTTGGATGAAATTTGGTGTACAGCTTTAGTATTATCCTAGGTTCAGGTAATTTGATTTTGATGTTGATAACATCTGGCTTGGTGAAGGTCTACACTCTACTGAGTGCCCTTCTAGTTTTTGGTGCTGTTACTCAAAATTTCGCTGTGTAGCTGACCGCTGTAGTGTGGTCATCTTGGGGGCGGCCATCTTAGACAATCAGAAATTTTACAGAAAAGCTGGACGTTATTCCATTTTGAAGCAAAATTTGTGATTACAGCATAAATACGTATCATACTGTAATACCAGAAGACATTTTAATAGTACATGATATCTATCACAATAATTAGCTTGGTTGAGATTTTGATAAGATGGTAAGTAAATAGCAGAGCTGCTTTATGGTAAACTATCTGTTCACAGTATTATATAAATATTTTTTTTAATTTTAATTAACACTTGGAAGTATTTAACAAGAGAAACAAAGGAAAGTTAAAACATACAAATGACACAAAAACACATTTTATCCGCCAGCCACCTCCTGTTGGAGTTATAAAAGCACTGACAGCTGATACAAGAAAAACTAGAAGGGCACACGGTAGAGCGTATACCTCTGCCAAGCCACATATCAACAACATCAAAATCACATCGCTTGAACCGAGGACAATACTAAAGCGGTATTTCATCAAAATCGGTTCAGTACTTTTTGAGTTACGTTTGGAACAGACAAAAACAATCCTGGATCCGCATACACTACCGTTCAAAAGTTTGGGGTCACCCAGACAATTTTGTGTTTTCCATGAAAAGTCACACTTTTATTTACCACCATAAGTTGTAAAATGAATAGAAAATAGAGTCAAGACATTTTTCTGGCCATTTTGAGCATTTAATCGACCCCACAAATGTGATGCTCCAGAAACTCAATCTGCTCAAAGGAAGGTCAGTTTTATAGCTTCTCTAAAGAGCTCAACTGTTTTCAGCTGTGCTAACATGATTGTACAAGGGTTTTCTAATCATCCATTAGCCTTCTGAGGCAATGAGCAAACACATTGTACCATTAGAACACTGGAGTGAGAGTTGCTGGAAATGGGCCTCTATACACCTATGGAGATATTGCACCAAAAACCAGACATTTGCAGCTAGAATAGTCATTTACCACATTAGCAATGTATAGAGTGGATTTCTGATTAGTTTAAAGTGATCTTCATTGAAAAGAACAGTGCTTTTCTTTCAAAAATAAGGACATTTCAAAGTGACCCCAAACTTTTGAACGGTAGTGTACATATCCGGATTTGCATCGAAATCTAATCAATGGTTCCTTGGCTGATGACTCACCTTTCCTCCAAATTTCATTGAAATCCCGTTCACTACTTCTTGAGTTACGTTGGGAAAAGCAAACAAACAGTGGCAAAAACATATTAAAAAAAAAATGTTGTTAACACATTCTAATATTAATATGGTCATTGTATCCCCTAACTTGAGAGGGAAAATTCTACCATAAAACATATTAAAATGTGCTTATATTAAAGATTTTATTACATGCTTTGTGATGGTAGTAGTAGCTGCGCATGTTTTTTTTTTTCCTCGCACCTCCAAATTTACATCTGCAATCCAATGAATGAAAGTTTGGCCAGCTTGGTGGATCGTCCTGTACCCCCAAGTACTGCTGTGATTAGGCAGTGCAACACTAGGTGGTCCGTGTCTTGTTTGTGATGGTGCTAAATCTTTGGCTGGTGCTGTATTTTCATTATTCTTGTGAGTCACTAACATTAAAGGGAGTCACTGCTAGCACCAACACAACGGCATTTAAAGGTAGACTGCCTTTCAGATTTTTCAAGTGTAGGTCATAAAAAGAATTTTCCCCGACACCCAATTATTTTTGTTTAGTGGAACAAAAGCTACTTAATTCAAATCACAGACTTCCAATTTTATTAGGTGTGTTTTGAAATAGGACAATTAATGAATTTAGGGCCACGTGGCCCTAAATTCTCCACTATTATTTCTTGCTTCACCGTGACGCAATTCAAGATACTACGTCATGCATGACGTGGTGGGCTTTCCCCGTTCGCACAAGGCATTGTGGGATACAAATTTGAAACCGGAGAGAAAAATGGCGGAGTGAGTGTGAATGTGAAAGACCGACTACAGTAACGGAAAGTGAGAAGAAAAGACATTATGTTGCGAAGGAAAGGAAACGCAGGACCAAACTAATAAATATCGGCAGTGTTCGTTTAGCGACAGAATGATGTAACTGTCAGTGCACGGTCAAAGGTAAACCTGTAGATGGCAGTAATGCAACACTGTGGATGCCAGCTGCCGTAAAATCCAAGTGAAGATGATGATGATGACGACGACGCCAAAAGGTGAACCTGCGCATGCGCACACGGACTTCCTCTGTCTGCTTGACTGCACAAACCGAGTGATTTCATGCACATTATTTGCTCAGGAATCCCCTCAAATTAAATAACTCCCCGGCCACAGAATGGCCTGTTTTTTTTTTTTTAAGATATTACAGAAATAAACTTATATCACAAAGACCACATTTCAGAGGGAAGTAAATTTCACTGATTTTATGAAATCAAAAGGCCGTCTAGTATTAATAGGAGAAAACATTTAACCAAAGTCAAACATAACAGATAACATTAGTTTTGCTGTTAGCTCTGGAAAAAAAAAAAAAAAAAGAGCAAGAGCTTCTTTTCTCGCTGACTATTTCCCAGTGAGATGTTCAACCTCATATTAATGAGAAATCCAACTTAGAAGTAGTAGAGACAGCAAACACTCGACTCAAACTTTCAGGCTGCGATGCAGCTCAGCTTGGTTAGCTAGAGATCTAGATGATGAGCAAGAGGGTGTTTACTATGGTTTCCTGGGGGAAACTATGGCCTAATGGTCAGAGAAGCAGCTTTGGGACCAAAAGGTCACTGGTTTGATTCCCTGGACCAGCAGGAATGGCTGAAGTGCCCTTAAAGTGCATATTCTGGACCAATTTCGTGGGGTTTTTTTTATATGAAAGTATGTCCCTTTAGGCGGTACGGTGGTGTAGTGGTTAGCGCTGTCGCCTCACAGCAAGAAGGTCCTGGGTTCGAGCCCCGGGGCCGGCGAGGGCCTTTCTGTGCGGAGTTTGCATGTTCTCCCCGTGTCCGCGTGGGTTTCCTCCGGGTGCTCCGGTTTCCCCCACAGTCCAAAGACATGCAGGTTAGGTTAACTGGTGACTCTAAATTGACCGTAGGTGTGAATGTGAGTGTGAATGGTTGTCTGTGTCTATGTGTCAGCCCTGTGATGACCTGGCGACTTGTCCAGGGTGTACCCCGCCTTTCGCCCGTAGTCAGCTGGGATAGGCTCCAGCTTGCCTGCGACCCTGTAGAACAGGATAAAGCGGCTAGAGATAATGAGATGATCTTCAAAAGCATCCAAGGTTTATTGTTCCCCCATCTCATCGAGACATTGGTTAGTGTTCACTTCCCGCAATGCGCTTTGACTACATACTTCATATCTCTACCTAAATAGAGCGATGCAGCAGCACTTTAATATTTTTATCTGTCCAGCTCTCTCACCTCCTCATCGGTACACTCTGCTCAAGCTAACCTGTTACATTAGGGGCATTGAGCGGACACTCTTATCCAGAGCGAAGTACATACAACACACCCAGAGCAGCCTTGCTTAAAGTGCATATCGCGGGTAAATTCAGGAGCAAGATCAATGTAATTCTCCTATTTTATATTAAACTTTGGTCAAATATCTGTAACATTTTGCATTCTCTGCAATTTTTGTACCTTGCGCAATACCAGAAAAATTCAGTTGAAATCAAGCCATTTGAGGCGAATTGGTCCGTCTCTGAAAAAACTTGGCATTTGGATTTCCCGGGAAACATTGATTTTCGTGACGTCGCGTGCGGGACGCCTCCCTCTGAATCCTACGTCAGTGCTGGTTTGTTTATGAGAAAACGACCTGGTGGTTTTCTGCAAATTTCTTCACCGTTATCGCGTAATTATTAAAATGGTTAACAGATGTATCGTAGGAGGGTGTAGCAACACCAATCTTGATGGGATTAGTACTCATCATTTTCCAAAAGACCGGACAATGAGAGAGAAATGGGAGCGCTTGGTCTACACAGGCTGTGCACTGAAACCATGCAAAGCTCTCGCAGCCTGCTGGCGCTTCCGCAGGTAACGTCACGAATCTGGCTCCAGACTCCCTTGGGATTTTTCCAGATGCATTTTGTTATTTTATTTTTTTTCTGCTGTAGACAGATGGCCTTGTGCAAAATTACCCTTCTGGATGAGTGTGTAAAGGGACATACTCATCTCATTCTCATCTCATTATCTCTAGCCACTTTATCCTTCTACAGGGTCGCAGGCAAGCTGGAGCCTATCCCAGCTGACTACGGGCGAAAGGCGGGGTACACCCTGGACAAGTCGCCAGGTCATCACAGGGCTGACACATAGACACAGACAACCATTCACACTCACATTCACACCTACGGTCAATTTAGAGTCACCAGTTAACCTAACCTGCATGTCTTTGGACTGTGGGGGAAACCGGAGCACCCGGAGGAAACCCACGCGGACACAGGGAGAACATGCAAACTCCGCACAGAAAGGCCCTCACCGGCCACAGGGCTCGAACCCGGACCTTCTTGCTGTGAGGCGACAGCACTAACCACTACACCACCGTGCCGCCCCTTTTGAAGATCATATTCATGATAAAAATAAATATGCAAGGGTGGACTGTTCCTGTAATGGTGCTGATGCTGTTAAATTACTTGTAAATTTACTTTGGTATCTTCAGTGCAGAACTAAAAATCCCCTATGAAATCCCAATAATCTTGCTGATTGGTGCCATTTGGAGTAAGAGGACAGCTGTGTGCTGTAGCCTAATGGTTCAAGAAGCAGCTTCGGGACCAAAAGGTCTCAGGTTCGAGTCCCTAGACCAGCAGGAATGGCTTGAGTAAGGCACCTAATCCCCAACTAGTATGTCGCTCTGGATAAGAGCGTCCGCTCAATGCCTCTAATGTAACAGGTTAGCTTGAGCAGAGTGTACCGATGAGGAGGTGAGAGAGCCGGACAGATGAAAACATTAAAGTGCTGCTGCATCGCTCTATTTAGGTAGAGATGAATTAGGTAGGGGGCGGCACGGTGGTGTAGTGGTTAGCGCTGTCGCCTCACAGCAAGAAGGTCCGGGTTCGAGCCCCGTGGCCGGCGAGGGTCTTTCTGTGTGGAGTTTGCATGTTCTCCCCGTGTCCGCGTGGGTTTCCTCCGGGTGCTCCGGTTTCCCCCACAGTCCAAAGACATGCAGGTTAGGTTAACTGACCGTAGGTGTGAATGTGAGTGTGAATGGTTGTCTGTGTCTATGTATCAGCCCTGTGATGACCTGGCGACTTGTCCAGGGTGTACCCCGCCTTTCGACCGTAGTCAGCTGGGATAGGCTCCAGCTTGCCTGCGACCCTGTAGAAGGATAAAGCGGCTAGAGATAATGAGATAAGATGAGATGAGAGATGAATTAGGTAGTCAAAGCGCATTGCACGAAGTGAACACTGACCAATATCTCGATGAGATGGGGGAACAATAAACCTTGGATGCTTCTGAAGATCGTATTCATCTCATCTCATTATCTCTAGCCACTTTATCCTGTTCTACAGGGTCGCAGGCAAGCTGGAGCCTATCCCAGCTGACTACGGGTGAAAGGCGGGGTACACCCTGGACAAGTCGCCAGGTCATCACAGGGCTGACACATAGACACAGACAACCATTCACACTCACATTCACACCTACGCTCAATTTAGAGTCACCAGTTAACCTAACCTGCATGTCTTTGGACTGTGGGGGAAACCGGAGCACCCGGAGAAAACCCACGCGGACACCATGCAAACTCCTTGGGCTCGAACCCAGGACCTTCTTGCTGGGAGGTGACAGTGCTAACCACTACACCACCCTCAGTGCAGAACTAAAAATCCTAAATATTCCCAGTATTCCCTATGAAATCCCAATAATCTTGCTGATTGGTGCCATTTGGAGTATGAGGACAGCTGTGTGCTGTAGCCTAATGGTTCGAGAAGCAGCTTTGGGGCCAAAAGGTCTCAGGTTCGAGTCCCTGGAGCAGCAGGAATGGCTTGAGTAAGGCACCTAATCCCCAACTAGCATGTCGCTTTGGATAAGAGCGTCCGCTCAATGCTTGTAATGTAACCAGCTGATAGTCGGCAGTATAATGACTAGTTTCTTACGCGTTTCTGCTGGGAATCGATCCAGTACAGATTGGGCTGTTTATGGCGGAGGAGGCCGCTTTTAAACACCACGATCTCGTCTCCGTTTCGCCGCAGTCCCGGTCCGCAGATGATCTTTTCAGCTTTCACGCTGCTGTCCTCCTCTACAGATGACACATCGAACCGGAAGACATCTCCAGGTAACACGACCTCACCGATCTGAGCCTTAAAACAAGAGTGTATGACGTCCATGGTCATATATAAGATTACTATATACACTATACACACACTACAGTGCACACTTTCACTAGACCCACGTGAAAAGCGGGTAATGTAAAAACAACTGTCGGTTGACTTCCGGGTTTGGAAAAGCTTTTCAAAATAAAAGTCCCAGCCATGTGGAATTCAGGTTCATTCATTAATTCATTCATTCTGACAGTGGTTCTTAAAGGTTTTAGACTCAGGGACCTCGTTAAATGTATATATCCCATCTCATCTCATTATCTCTAGCCGCTTTATCCTGTTCTACAGGGTCACAGGCAAGCTGGAGCCTATCCCAGCTGACTACGGGCGAAAGGCGGGGTACACCCTGGACAAGTCGCCAGGTCATCACAGGGCTGACACATAGACACAGACAACCATTCACACTCACATTCACACCTACGGTCAATTTAGAGTCACCAGTTAACCTAACCTGCATGTCTTTGGACTGTGGGGGAAACCGGAGCACCCGGAGGAAACCCACGCGGACACGGGGAGAACATGCAAACTCCACACAGAAAGGCCCTCGCCGGCCCCGGGGCTCGAACCCGGACCTTCTTGCTGTGAGGCGACAGCGCTAACCACTACACCACCGTGCCGCCTAAATGTATATATACTCAGCAAAAATAAAAACTTGACACTCATTATTTTTCAAATACCGTTTAGAAACTTTTCTTGAAAGAGTTCTTGTTGTGATTATGGTTAAATGCGTTGTCAAGGGCATTACGTCACACATTCATTCTACTGGTCGGGCCTACGTAGCACGTGCGAGAGCACTGCACGCTAAAATCACGTTTCCACGTGACACAAGTGACATGACCTATTGATACACATGCAATTGATCTCACGGTAGCAGAGTAGAGTGTCATCTCAGAAAAACAAGGTTTTATGGTTAATTATTCGTTAATTTGCAATGCCACGACTGTCAAACATTCAGCGTGAACGTGCCATTGGCATGCTGAATACGGGAACATCCGTCACTGACGTTGCGAGGGTTATGGGATGCAGTCGACAGACCATCCATAATCTCCAGACACGTCTCCATCAAACTGGCACCACAGCCGACCGTAAGGAACCCTCCATAGAACTTGCAGGAGCTTGGTGCCATGTTGGTACAAATATGGCGGCGCATTCCCCAAGCTGTGTTCAGACGCATCATCCAATCCATGAGGAGACGTTGTATCGCAGTTGTGAACGCCCATGGAGGACACACCTGATATTGACATGATTTCATTAAGTTGTGACTCACAGTTTTTGATCATGGACGTTGTCGTCGCATTTCCGGTGGAACCGATTCCATGACAAACATGATCTGTATGCTATAGCATCTTTAATGACAAGATAATTGAATACAATCGTTATTTCAAACCTATTTTCCAAAATGTTCAAATTATTGACTTTGAAACGAGTGTAAAGTTTTTATTTTTGTTGAGTATATTTAATAACTATATTTGAAAGAAAAAAATCACAGATAATCTTGACCCAGATTTATTTGACAATTTTTTAAAATAATGTGTTTATTTTAGGGCGGTACGGTGGTTTAGTGGTTAGCGCTGTTGCCTCACAGCAAGAAGGTCCTGGGTTCGAGTCCAGCGGCCGGCGAGGGCCTTTCTGTGCGGAGGTTGCATGTTTTCCCCGTGTCTGCGTGGGTTTCCTCCGGGTGCTCCGGTTTCCCTGTAGGTGTGAATGGCTGTCTGTGTCTATGTGTCAGCCCTGTGATGACCTGGCGACTTGTCCAGGGTGTACCCCGCCTTTCGCCCGTAGTCAGCTGGGATAGGCTCCAGCTTGCCTGCAACCCTGTAGAACAGGATAAAGCGGCTAGGGATAGGGAAAATTTGTGTCATTTGTGATAGGAAAGTCCCAGCAAAAGTGAAAGGTAAGATGTATAAGACAGTAGTGAGACCAGCTGTGATGTATGGATTGGAGACCGTACCCTTAACGAAGAGACAGGAGGCAAAGTTGGAGGTGGCGGACTTGAGGATGTTAAGGTTTGCGATGGGAGGTTGGACAGAATAAGGAACGAGCACGTCAGAGGGACAGCACATGTGGAGAGCTTGGGAATTAAGCTAAGAGAGATGAGACTGAGATGGTTTGGGCACATCCTGAGAAGAGATGCAGAGCATGTTGGAAGGAGAATGTTGAGGATGGAGCTGCCAGGCACACGAAAACGAGGAAGGCCAAAGAGAGGTGAGAGAGGACATGAAAGCGGCAGATGTGGTAGAGAAGGATGCAGAAGACAGGGAGCAATGGAGACGAAAGATCCGCTGTGGCGACCTCTAATCAGGAGCAGCCAGAAGAAGAAGATGATCAAAGATGTTATTTTTACAATATGGCAAGACAGATGGGATAATTCCCAAACTGGTAGATTCTTCTACCGACTTGAACCAAATATTACAACACACACCACATATACTGACAAAAAACAGGAACAAACAAAGGATAATTACAAGACTTAGATTTGGAAAATGTCTACTTCATCAAGTCAAGTTTGTTTGTATAGCGCTTTTAACAATCGACATTGTCCCAAAGCAGCTTTACAGAATGTGAATGACCCAAGACATGAGCCAATTTTATCCCTAGTCTATCCCCAATGAGCGAGCCCGTGGCGACGGTGGCAAGGAAAAACTCCCCCAGATGACATGAGGAAGAAACCTCGAGAGGAACCAGACTCAAAAGGGAACCAATTTTCACCTGGACAAGGTCTACGCAATTTCTTTTTTTTTTAAAATAACCTCCAATCAATGTACAACTTGTGGTGTAAAAGAAAATATCAAACACCTGCTTCTAGATTGTATAAAATATCCAAACTTTCATGAGAAATTTATTCAAAAAAAAAAGAAAAATAAACAATTAGAAATTAATATTAAAAATTTACTTTTACATAAATAATTTTATGAAGGGGCAGCATGGTGATGTAGTGGTTAGCGCTGTCGCCTCACAGCAAGAAGGTCCGGGTTCGAGCCCCGTGGCCGGCGAGGGCCTTTCTGTGCGGAGTTTGCGTGTTCTCCCCGTGTCCGCGTGGGTTTCCTCCGGGTGCTCCGGTTTCCCCCACAGTCCAAAGACATGCAGGTTAGGTTAACTGGTGACTCTATATTGACCGTAGGTGTGAATGTGAGTGTGAATGGTTGTCTGTGTCTATGTGTCAGCCCTGTGATGACCTGGTGACTTGTCCAGGGTGTACCCCGCCTTTCGCCCGTAGTCAGCTGGGATAGGCTCCAGCTTGCCTGCGACCCTGTAGAACAGGATAAAGCGGCTAGAGATAATGAGATGAGGTAAACACTTTATTCACAAATGTCGTTTTTTAAAAACTAAACCTTATGTTACACACTGGAAGAATGACCTCAAGCTTTTTTGCCAAATCTTTAAAGTTAGTTGAAAATAAGGATGTTGGTTATTTTATATCCTTTTTGGATGACTTTGATTTACTCGATTAACATATGTAAAGATAGTTAAGTAGCCCCTTTCTTGTTCATATTTTTTACTTTATTGCTATGTGTGTGTTTTACTACTTTGATGTTTTTGGATCTGTATATATATGGTGCTCTATTTGTTTGTATTTTGAATGTTTTTTTGGGAAAAAAAAGTAGTTCCAATTCTTACAGGACGCCAAATGACGTCGAGTGGGCGTGTCCCTGAAAGAAGCTGCTCTTCTTCTTTTGAGTAATGGCAGATCACAATGTACTTGTATACCGCCACCTACTGCACAGGAGTGTGTGAAATGATCATGTCAAATCCATTTGGGCAGGAAAAAAAAAAAACCCCTCCTAAATTCTTTCTATGAGCTTTGTATCATTAAGGTATGACATAAGGGCTTTAATTCTTTCTACTTGTATACCTTCTTCCTTAAGAATAGTATTAATGTCTCCATCTTCACCCTCTTGTTCTATCCATGTTTCTCTCTGGACATTGTACTTTCTACAATGAAAAAGAACATGCTCCACATCTTCCTTGACCTTGCACTCTACACAGAGCTCATCAGTTTTCCCTAATACATGTAATGTGGCATTGAGACCAGTGTGTCCCAACCTTAATCTTGTGTACGTCACTTCTTCTCTTCTGCCAAGTCCTATATATGTAATTCTTTTACCCCCAACCTGACGCTGTACATTGCAGTATTGTCTACCCTTTGTTCCTGCCTCCCATTCTTCTTGCCATCTTTTCATGATCTCTGTTTTTATAATAGATTTAGTTTCCCCTCTTCCTTGAAAGAAGCTCAAGTATAGAATAAACACAAAATAAAATCATCAGGTTTATTTTGAATGCACCGTTCAGAACACACATAGGAGCTGATGAATTTAGACGGGTCGGTATGTTGCCAGATGTTGCCAGGAAAAACTTCTTTTCTGTACACTGCAACCAAAATTTGGAATGAACTACCTTCAGAAATAAAATCAGTAGAAAATTTTCCCCTGTTCAAGAAGAAGGTAAAACAGCACTTTTTCAACATTCCATTTGATGAGGAAGCAGCAGATTATGTGTATTTTTAGTTTCTATATTTTTAAGTTCATTCTTTCTTTCTTTATTATTATTATTATTATTGTTTTTTTTCTTGCTTTTTTTGTTTTTCTATTATTATTAACATTATTAATATTGTTTAGTATTATTTGTTATGGTATTAGTTTTTACATTTTTGCTATGCTTCCCCATGATATTCAGTTATACAGTATTGTCAAATTATTTTTATTTTGTTTATTTTTTAATTGTGTGTAGTTTATTTTTTGTCTGTGATAAGGGACCACAATGGAAACAAGTTTTTATGCTTTTTTGTGTCATCCCTGCCACATCTGTACTGTTTTTATTGTACGTTTATGGCCAAATAAACAAAAAAAAAAAAGTAGACGGGCGCATTTTATTTACGTCATTTCCTGTTTGTATAGCCAGTCAGGTGAAATCTTGGAGCTCGCGGCATATATTTTATTTCTGTATATATATATATACACACATATTTATAAAATGTGGTGTTTGCACTGCAAAGCAGTTTACCGTGGTTGTATTTAAATTAAATTCGAAAGCAGAAATATTCACAAAAAACTTTGGTCGGAGCCGTGTTTTTAAATTTGTGTTCTAACCGGAAGTGAGTGAAATAGAGAAAAGTTTGAACGACAGGAAGTTGTCCAGCTATAAACTTCTAAGATTAGCTCACAGTCTCAACAAATAACCGTGACTGGTTTGCTAGCGAAATGAACAAGTTTTGTATCACTGTGTGAACATTAAACATGATTAGTAACGTTAACTAGCTTGCTAGCTGCATCTACGGTCCTGCTTTCCTTCCTGAAGAAGGTGTAAAACATCCCAAAATGGACTCTGAGGTGTCTGTGATGCTTCACTGTGCTCCAGCTCAAGGCTTTGAAGAGCATCAAGTAGAAGTAGAGATATCAAGCAGGTACAGACATGACATCTGTGTTCAGAAGTTAAAAGACATCACGGATACATCATGTTCATTAGAGATGGGATTTATGGCTCTTTGATGGGATCCGCATCTTTGTGATCCGTTCTTTGAAAAGAGCCGTTCAAAAGACTGGCTCATTTGGCTCTTTTTAAATATTTATTCAGTTTTAAGAAGACAGCGTCTAAAGAAGCCAGATCCCTCTGCTTAGACAGTGACATCAATATTTCTGGACATACCTTTTATATAAAGCAACCTAGACTTACATTATTGTAACCCCTAAACGCTCATAAATAACCATTCAAAAACAATGAGGGCTTCAATGAATGTCCATGCAGAACGGCTTTTCTGTAAAAAAAAAAAAAAACCACTCAAGAACATAGTTATCAAGAACGCAAGAATATTTTATAGAAAAACACTTCATTCATCTCATCTTATCTCATTATCTCTAGCCGCTTTATCCTTCTACAGGGTTGCAGGCAAGCTGGAGCCTATCCCAGCTGACTACGGGCGAAAGGCGGGGTACACCCTGGACAAGTCGCCAGGTCATCACAGGGCTGACACATAGACACAGACAACCATTCACACTCACACCTACGGTCAATTAAGGCTACGTTTACATTAGACCGTATCTGTCTCGTTTTCTTCGCGGATGCACTGTCCGTTTACATTAAACCGCCGGGAAACGGGAATCCGCCAGCGTCCACGTATTCAATCCAGATCGTGTCTGGTCCGGTGCTGTGTAAACATTGAGGATACGCGGATACGCTGTGCTGAGCTCTAGCTGGCGTCGTCATTGGACAACGTCACTGTGACATCCACCTTCCTGATTCGCTGGCGTTGGTCATGTGACGTGACTGCTGAAAAACGGCGCGGACTTCCGCCTTGTATCACCTTTCATTAAAGAGTATAAAAGTATGAAAATACTGCAAATACTGATGCAAATACTGCCCATTGTGTAGTTATGATTGTCTTTAGGCTTGCCATCCTTCCACTTGCAAGTGGTAAGTGATATGCACTGGGATCACACACACAGTGGCTCAGTCCCGAATCACTGCTCGTGCACTTCACTCACGCGCTGTGTGAGCTGCGCAGGGCCGGAGTGCGCACCCTCCAGAGGGCACTCGCTGTTCAGGGCGGAGTGGTTTGGAGCGCAGGATGCCTGCGGAGCCGAGCGTATCCGTGTATTGGCGTTACTGTGTGCACGCAAATCGTGTATTGGTGTTGCTGTGTGCACACTAATCGTTTTAAAAATGTTAATCTGATGATCCGCTAATACGGTCTAATGTAAACATGGGCTTAGAGTCACCAGTTAACCTAACCTGCATGTCTTTGGACTGTGGGGGAAACCGGAGCACCCGGAGGAAACCCACGCGGACACGGGGAGAACATGCAACTCCTCACAGAAAGGCCCTCGCCGGCCACGGGGCTCGAACCCGGACCACCTTGCTGTGAGGCGACAGCGCTAACCACTACACCACCGTGCCGCCCTAGAAAAACACTTGTTTTACAAAAATATTTAAGTCTGAGATACAAAATAGATACAACTACAATAAATATAACACAAGAACTAGTTATCACACAAGAACATTTTAATAGAAAAAAACCAAACTTTCTATATTAAAAATATTGAAATTGTAACAAAAATAGATACAACTAAACAGTCAGATAAATAGATAGTTATAACAAGAACACAAGATTATTTTAATAGGAAAAAACAAACTATTAATGCAAAAATATATTATTATTAGAAAAATAGATACAACTAGACAAACAGATAAATAAATAAAATACACAAAAATAGAACAAACAAAATGACGATAGAATAAATTAAATGAACGTCCGTGCAAAGTAGTTTTCCCACAATATTATCATTAATATCACACAACAACATTATAAACTATATACAAAACAATTTGAACTATTAGGCAAACAGATAAAACTTGAATAAATAAAAGGCAAATGCTGTTTAGCCTACTTCTTGTCCTTGGGCAAATTTGCATTAAGGAACACAAGTTCTCGAACCTTTTTGGGCTTGAGGCGAATTCTCTCCAATTAACTACTCTGAAACAGAGCCACGCAGGTTTTTTTTTTCTTTCTGGAGAGCGCACGTGCAAGCAGCATGACCACAACGGGCTGCGCTCTGACGACCACCTCCCACTCCCCGATGTCACATTGGTGCCTATTTGTCTGATAGCTACATTTGCATATCAGACAAATAGGCACCACTGTGCCCTCACCGTAACCTTTCCCTAACTCAGGTGGGGTTTACATTAGACCGTATCAGCGGATCATCAGATTAACGTTTTTAAAACGATTAGTGTGCACACAGCAACGCCAATACACGATTCACGTGCACACAGCAATGCCAATACACGGATACGCTCGGCTCCGCAGGCATCCTGCGCTCCAAATCACTCCGCCCTGAACAGCGAGTGCCCTCTGGAGGGTGCGCACTCCGGCCCTGCGCAGCTCACAGAGCGTGCGAGTGTAGTGCACGAGCAGTGATTCGGGACTGAGCCGCTGTGCGCAAGTCACTTACCACTTGCAAGTGGAAGGATGGCAAGCCTAAAGACAATCATAACTACACAATGGGCAGTATTTGCATCAGTATTTGCAGTATTTTCATACTTTTATACTCTTTAATGAAAGGTGATACAAGGCGGAAGTCCGTGCCGTTTTTCAGCAGTCGCGTCACATGACCAACACCAGCAAATCAGGAAGGTGGATGTCACAGTGACGTTGTCCAATGACGACGCCAGCTAGAGCTCAGCACAGCGTATCCGCGTATTCTCAATGTTTACACAGCACCGGATCAGACACGATCTGGATTGAATACGTGGACCCTGGCGGATTCCCGTTTCCAGGCGTTTTAATGTAAATGAACAGTGCATCCGCGAAGAAAACGAGACAGATACGGTCTAATGTAAACTTGGCCTCAGTGAAGGGAGGAGGAGTAAAGGAGGAGCTTTTTCATCTGAAACACAGTACAGAAAAAGAACGACAGAAAGAACGGCTCCCCCAGCTCGAGACTCGGTTCTCATCGTTCATGCCTAGGAGCCGTTCAAAAGAATCGGTTCGTTTGCGAACGTCACAACACTAATGTTCATGCTAGACTTCTTCTGTATGATCTGTGTAGGTTCAACCGCAGAAGCGTTCCTGAGGTCGAGAACCACATCGAGGCCGTGTGGAACGAGCGGGTGACCAAAGCGCCGTGGCTTTTCAATGGGGCGAAATTCAGGCTTCACTCAGCGGAACTCTGCACAACACCTCCTCAGAGCTCGGCAGACTTCTACGACACTGTCGCACAAACCCAAAACTCCAAAACAGCCGAGGGTGGAAACTATTCACCTCTAAATCATATTTTGTGTGGTGAAGGAGACCGTGCCTGTCTGACAGGAATGCATAGTTCGTCAGCAAAAATCGAGAAGAGTAGGTGCTGTCGAGAACCCCAGAAAGATGCAAGATCCTCAGAAGCAAATGGAGTGATCCTTCGATTACAGCTGGGTTTGACGTGTTATAAAGACTTCCTAGGGACCAACTGGTCACAAAATGCTGTGAACCTTCAGCAGCGAGGACGGCTGGAGGTGGGAGATCCTCAGGCTCTGCTGGCGCAGCCTCTCGGCGTCGGTGCGGTCCTGCTAACCTCAGACGGACAGGTGGTGATGCTGAGAAGGAGTCAGAGAGTTGCAGAGGCAGCAGGGCTCTTAGATATACCCGGTGGGCATCCTGAGCCTAAGGTGATGTCAGGAATGTAATAAAACAGTAGATGTAAGGAATAGAACATGACATTTTTTGATAACGTAACTCCTCGGTCTTTTAGTCATAATTTGGAAAAGCTTGATGATCTTTGAGCCTATGGCCCAATCCCAATTCTAATTTCTACCCCTACCCCTCCGCCTTCCCCTTGGCCCTTCCCCTTGAAACTGAGCTACAAGGGATAGGGCTTGAAATTCAACCCTTACGTATTGGGATAGCCCTTCAACGATCGCATACGTCATCGCGTACCTCCGTCAGCGTTTACGTTAGCAAAACGCGACCAAATGCGTCATTGGCTGCGACCAGCCGCTACAGTCAGAGCCAGAAATCTCTGCTGGCAGGGTGTGATTTGTTAACTAACACCACTGAATGGGATATCTTTGGCGCTTCGTGCACCACATCCGACAGAATGAGGTGTCAGAACACTCATGTAAACAATAAAAGCGAGAATAACAGAACAAAACGTACGCAGTCAAGCAACTGAAAACAATACTCACTCCCAAAGCTTTTTAGCAGCAGCTTGGATTTCAGAAATCGCTGCTCATTCTCAGCTCGAAAGCGAATCAAGCGGCGTGTTTCCTCTGGATAACAACTTAAAACACGTAAATAATGTAGAAAATACATTTATGACAATCTTTCGCCGCGGGAACCGCCATCTTTCTGAAATCCGCATGAAATCTCGCTGAAATCCGCATGGCATTGTGGGAAATCACTCAAACCCCTTCGTTCGGAGTCAGCTCCAGGAAAATCTCCGTTTGGAGGGGTACAGAAGCCCTACCCCTTCCCCTACCCCTCCGCGTTAACTGGGATTGGGATACCCCTACCCCTTCACGTGAACGCGCAAAATGGAGGGGAAGGGCCAAGGGGTTGGTCCAAGGGGTGAAATGGGATTCGGCCTATAAAATACACTGATCAGCCATAACATTTTGGCCACTGACAGGTGAATAATATTGATTATCTCATTACAATGGCACCTGTCAAGGGGTGGGATAGATTGTATTAGGCAGCGAGAGAACAGTCAGTTCTTGAAGTTGATGTGTTGGAAGCAGGAAAAATGGGCAAGCGTAAGGATCTGAGCGGCTTCGACAAGTTGTAATAGCTAGATGACTGGGTTTGGGCATCTCGAAAATGGCACATCTTGTGAGGTGTTCAGTATGCAGTGGTTAGTACTGACCAAAAGTAATCCAAGGAAGGACAACCAGTGAACCAACGGCAGGGTCATGGTGTCAAAGGCTCACTGATTTGCGACTGTAGCACAAACTGCTGAAAAGTTAATGCCAACACCTTTCTGTTTTAGCCAGCGTTAACTTTTTCAGCAGTTTGTGCTACAGTAGCTCTTCTGTGGGATTGGAACATATGGGCTAGGCTTAGTGCCCCATGTGAATCAGTGAGCCTTTGACATCCATGACTCTGTCACAAAGATCACTGGTTGTCCTTCCTTGGATCACTTTTGGTAGGTACTAACAACTGCATACCGGGAACGTTGCACCGTTGGTGTGTATATATCGGATTTACAAATCCAGTTAACGAAACTCTCAAGTTGCACTTCTGGTATCGAATTTATAAATTCGATTTGGAAATATTTAGTATGCGTGCTGCATTTGAGCTGCAAAATAACGCCTGAAATACAATATTGATGATCCATAATAATACTAAAATTCATCTATATTATTTACCAGTTTAAGGTCGGTCTGTATCGTGAAATACCGTGACCGAGGTCTTGAAAATACTGACCGAGGCCTCTGGGCTGAGGTCAGTATTTTCAAGGCTGAGGTCATGGTATTTCATGATACGGACTGACCTTAAGCTGGTAAGTAATATGTATATTTTTTCTTTACCAAATTCTAACAGAAAATGAGAGCGCCCGAAACGGAAGCCATATTTAGTACAAACCTGCGACAAGCTCGTCAAAAACCTGTTTGACAAGCTATGTCAGCTCAGAATTTTCCGAAAAGAAAACTTGATCTAGATCACTTCCCTGAGCTAGGCGACAAAAACGTTGACACAAAATTGCTACTATGTTTGTTGTTGTTGTTGTGAATGAGCGAGTTGTCAAAGGTCCGTAACCGGGGTCCGGATCGCAGGGGCTTCAAAGTTTGGGAGAATAGCAGGGTACAAATAATTTACAGCAGGGTGCAAAATGGTAAAATGTCTGCCAGCGGCAGACATAATGCACGCAAAGCGTGCAGGGATAGATAGATAGATAGATAGATAGATAGATAGATAGATAGATAGATAGATAGATAGATAGATAGATATGCTAGTACGAATTTTTCATGGGGCGGGATGGTTTGGAACAGGCCATCTAAAATTGGGATAACATTTACCCGGGACGGGTATTTGAGGCGGGTCGTCTAGCTTAAGCTTGATTAGCGTTGTTACGCACGCCAGTGTTTCCCACAGAAATTTTGGAGACTATGGGGGAGGCGCGGGGGTTGTTTAAAATTGAGTGATATTATTACTGAAAAACTATTGATTAAAAAAACAGACACTGAGAAATGGTCCTATAAACAACTTTACCAATATAAAAGATTAGCAGGACTACAAAAATGCAGAAAAATGGGCTTTACTTATCCAAATGCACCTGTTGGTTCAAAAGTTAAAGTGCAGAGAACCTCACAGCACAACATGAAGTTACCTTCAAATATAATATAAATGCCTCAGCTTTCATGGAAGAAAAAAAACTATTAATACTAGTACTGTGTGCAGGCAGTCTCTCCTGAAGACTAAATTAAACAATAATTATACACTAATAAAATAAATGGCTCAGGCTTCATAGAAGAAAAAAACAATTTGAACAGAATCTCACAGTATGATGCTGAAGCTGCTAAACAATGGAAAATAAAATACCATTTTGGCAAAAACGTTGGCATCCATTAATTTCTTGTATTAAGTAAAAAAATATGTTGCCAGATACTGCTGATGTTTTACAGCCCAAAATATGTTCAAAACCCGCCAAAATGCACTTAAAACCGCCCAAATTGGGCGGGAAAACGCGCAATCTGGCAACACAGGCGGCAGTAATGGCTGCACTCGTGTCGAGGATGTAAACACAGTTGACGCGGCAACGGACATACATGACATAGTGGATGTAATTTACGTTCACAACTTTTTTTGCTGTCAGAAATATTTAATATTAAATTTTGTGACTCAACTGACAATAGCTGGCGATTTGCCGCCGGTGACCGGCTACTTTTGAGACTGCTGGGATCGTAGGATGCCGGACCGCTCGTGAGCCAATCAGAGCGCATGATTTGATGGAAACCAGACCGCGAAAAAAATATATATATTGTTTGTGATATTTTGAAGGACTTCCATTGTAGAGGTCTGCGCGGGACAGAATTTTCAGTCCCGCTCCCGCAAAGAATTATGATTTTCAGTCCCGCTCCCGCCCGTGCCTGCCATATTTTGTCCCACTCCCGCCCGCAAATCCCACATGATGCAGACGTTCGCGTTATTTCTCACGAAAGTTCTTGTCATTGGCTTGGGGAATTAAACATGCTGAGCTTAGCTGAGCTCTCCACTGACCGATCCTTCACCTAGCGCACGGAGCGAGGGTGCGTGTTGCCAGGCACCTCTTTCTAAAGCAGCGCTTACTTCTGAAGCACTGTGAGCTTCACTCGAGGAGCTCTGCTCTTCTACCATGATCGGAGATCTCAAACACGGAAGAGCGGAAAGGAATCGGAAACGTACGCGAGATTAGACCACATCCGCAAACTTAGGCATCTTAAAATGTTTTTATTAATGCTAAATAAAATATCCAGCACAAATTATATATGATAGACATAAATTAATAATTTATACATTTTATTTTAAACACGTTTTTAGTTAGCGGGACTGCAGCTCATCACCTCTCCCGCCCGCTCCCGCATTGTGCACTCCCCCTCCCGCCCGCGCCCGCAAAGAGCTTTCAAAATTTGTCCCGCGCCACACTGCTTTGCGTCGGGTCCCGCGGGAGTGCAGGGCTCTATTCTATTGTGATCCCACAAGCGATAATTAACCCTAACCCTAGATCTTATTATCCGTAGTTTCGGCATATACACAAAAATGGTGTTATAGGCGCACCCCACAAGATGTTCCATTTAGGTGATGCTCAGACCCAGTCGTCTATCCATCACAATTTGGCCCTTGTTAAAGTCACTCAGATCCTGACGCTTGCCCATTTTTCCTGCTTCCAACATATCAACTTCAAGAACTGACTGTGCTCTTGCTGCCTAATATATCCCACCCCTCGACAAGTGCCATTGTAACGAGATAATCAGTGTTATTCCTGTTACCTGTGAGTGATTTTAAATGTTATTGCTGATCGATGTATGTTTCATTATATGGACAGCAAAAGCTTTCAGGCTCTTCTTCTTTCTCCTATTACATCCAAGTCTACTAATCCATCTTATTGCTTCCAGCTCACTTTGATTGGACAGTGATTGCATTTCAGTGTTGCACGACTGCAACCCAACACACTGATGAAATTGTTACTATAGAAACAATAATGTATTGTTTTATCTACAAGTGCATTAATATAAACCTGTGATTTGTCTTCTAGCCAGAACTTGTTCTGGAAAATTAATCAACACCTTCAGACCAAGCAGATGCAAGAATTCAACAGCGCTGGTGTACAGTGGTGCTTTAAAATTTGTGAGCCCTTTAGAATTTTTTCTGCATAAATATGACCTGAAACATGATCAGATTTTCACCCAAGTCCTAAAAGTAGATAAAGAGAACCCAGTTAAACAAACGAGACAAAAATATTATACTTGGTCATTTATTTATTGAGGAAAATGATCCATTATTACATGTCTGTGAGTGGCAAAAGTATGTGAACCTTTGCTTTCAGTATCTGGTGTGACCCCCTTGTGCAGCAATAACTGCAACTAAACGTTTGCGGTAACTGTTGATCAGTCCTGCACACCGGCTTGGAGGAATTTTAGCCCATTCCTCCGTACAGAACAGCTTCAACTCTGGGATGTTGGTGGGTTTCCTCACATGAACTGCTCGCTTCAGGTCCTTCCACAACATTTCCATTGGATTAAGGCCAGGACTTTGACTTGGCCATTCCAAAACATTAACTTTATTCTTCTTTAACCATTCTTTGGTAGAATGACTTGTGTGCTGAGGGTCGTTGTCTTGCTGCATGACCCACCTTCTCTTGAGATTCAGTTCATGGGCAGATGTCCTGACATTTTCCTTTAGAATTTGCTGGTATAATTCAGAATTCATTGTTCCATCAATGATGGCAAGCCGTCCTGGCCCAGATGCAGCAAAACAGGCCCAAACCATGATACTACCACCACCATGTTTCACAGATGGGATAAGGTTCTTATGCTGGAATGCAGTGTTTTCCTTTCTCCAAACATAACGCTTCTCGTTTAAACCAAAAGTTCTATTTTGGTCTCATCCATCCACAAAATATTTTTCCAGTAGCCTTCTGGCTTGTCCATGTGATCTTGAGCAAATTACAGATGAGCAGCCATGTTCTTTTTGGAGAGCAGTGGCTTTCTCCTTGCAACCCTGCCATGCACACCATTGTTGTTCAGTGTTCTCCTGATGGTGGACTCATTAACATTAGTCAATGTGAGAGAGGCCTTCAGTTGCTTAGAAGTTACCCTGCGGTCCTTTGTGACCTCGCCGACTATTACACGCCTTGCTCTTGGAGTGATCTTTGTTGGTCGACCACTCCTAGGGAGGATAACAATGGTCTTGAATTTCCTCCATTTGTACACAATCTGTCTGACTGTGGATTGGTGGAGTCCAAACTCTTTAGAGATGGTTTTGTAACCTTTTCCAGCCTGATGAGCATCAACAACACTTTTTCTGAGGTCCTCAGAAATCTCCTTTGTTCGTGTCATGATTCACTTCCACAAACGTGTTGTGAAGATCAGACTTTGATAGATCCCTGTTCTTTAAATAAAACAGGGTGCCCACTCACACCTGATTGTCATCCCATTGATTGAAAACACCTGACTAATTTCACCTTCAAATTAACTGCTAATCCTAGAGGTTCACATACTTTTGCCACTCACAGATATGTAATATTGGATCATTTTCCTCAATAAATAAATGGCCAAGTATAATATTTTTGTCTCATTTGTTTAACTGGGTTCTCTTTATCTACTTTTAGGACTTGTGTGAAAATCTGATGATGTTTTAAGTCATATTTATGCAGAAATATAGAAAATTCTAAAGGGTTCACAAACTTTCAAGCACCACCGTATAATAGTCTTGAACACTTTACCTAAGTTATAATTTACAAACATGCCAGGATGTAGTTTGTAAATTCGCTGACGTGTCACGTGTTCGTTGATTGATTTCCTCAGGCTGTGTGTCAGGGGGTGAGCGAGGAGGACATCAGCACTGAGCTCATGCAGGGTTGTGAGAGAGCTGTCGTGGCCGAGATCTTCTCGTCTGTGTGTGTGGAGGTCAGGGATGAGGTGAGTGCTATTTACACAACTTAGTTTTGGAGAATGATTTGGATGCCTGAGACTGAGACAGGGTTTAGAGGCGGGTATCCGGTTATTTAGCACAAAAGTCTTGAAACGTGAGCAACTTCATAACTATGATCAGAAGTGACTGAAGTTATCACAAATTCAACTGATTGTCAATAATTATGCGTTTGCCAAATTAATTAAGTCACAGCAGTTATCTAAAATGTGAACAGCTTCATAAAATAATTGAAATAGCTGTACATAGTTTTCCTTTCTTTTGACCTTTTTTCTTTTTAAAAAAATTAAAATAAAGAACGAACAAAAAAAGCTTTTCTTTAAACTCTTATCTTGTAAATCTCTCTTGACTTTTCATTCTTTATCAAATTAGCAAATTGTAAATAATAAATATGATCTAATTTAAGCTTAGCACTTTTTTTTTTAAGATATTTTTTTGGGCTTTTTTCACCTTTACTGGATAGGACAGTGTAGAGACAGGAAATGAGCAGGAGAGATATGAGTAGCACGCTGTGTGAGCACAATCGCTATCAGGCGCGTTAAAATGTAAATAACTTTTCTAGAATTTCACCAAAACTCATTGAATTTTCAGCACTGTAAGAGAACTCCCTAAAGTATTATTCAGCAAAACCCCAGAATGATAGCACAAATCTAGAATTTTTAACAGAATTTTAGTTCTTAAAATTTAACGTAATTATGGACGTCACGCGTAACATTTACACCCGTGAAAAATCACTTTGAATGCTGTTTTGAAAGTTTTGATCAAATATTCTCTATAATAAAAAAAATCGCTTAAATATTATAAACACAGTCTTTTAATGTATCAAAAAATAATTTTGATAAAGCAAGGAAATTCGGAAGAAAATTTTTTTCTTTTGCTTGTTGTGTGCGTCACGCTACCAAAATCTAACTAACCCCTTCACGAACAATTCCAACTTTCATGGACTTGTAGCGCGAATAAACCTTTCAAAAAAAAATAATAATACTTCTCACCCAGTAAATTAGAATCCTGGTGATTTATATCATCATAGCTTCAGTAGATCTAGAGATTTAGTAAATCCCAAACGCTGTGAAACACGCCAGCCATCTATGGTGAGAAGTGCTGCTGTAGTTGAGAAACTCTCATTTATCCCGCTTCCAACTAACTCCGTGACCCATACCAAAGTAACAATGTCATGCTCATCACTTAAAGGAACAGTCCACCGTACTTCCATAATGAAATATGCTCTTATCTGAATTGAGACGAGCTGCTCCGTACCTCTCCGAGCTTTGCGCGACCTCCCAGTCAGTCAGACGCAGTCAGACGCGCTGTCACTCCTGTTAGCAATGTAGCTAGGCTCAGCATGGCCAATGGTATTTTTTGGGGCTGTAGTTAGATGCAACCAAACTCTTCCGCGTTTTTCCTGTTTACATAGGTTTATATGACCAGTGATATGAAACAAGTTCAGTTACACAAATTGAAACGTAGCGATTTTCTATGCTATGGAAAGTGCGCACTATAATGACAGGCGTACTAACACCTTCTGCGTGCTTCGACAGCTCATTGATACGGAGCTCAGATATCAATGCGCTGCCGAAGCGCGCAGAAGGTGTTAGTACACCTGTCATTATAGTGCGGACTTTCCATAGCACAGAAAATCGCTACGTTTCAATTTGTGTAACTGAACTTGTTTCATATCACTGGTCATATAAACCTATGTAAACAGGAAAAACGTGGAAGAGTTTGGTCGCATCTAACTACAGCCCCAAAAAATACCATTGGCCATGCTGAGCCTAGCTACATTGCTAACAGGAGTAACAGCGCGTCTGACTGCGTCTGACTGACTGGGAGGTCGCGCAAAGCTCGGAGAGGTACGGAGCAGCTCGTCTCAATTCAGATAAGAGCATATTTCATTATGGAAGTACGGTGGACTGTTCCTTTAAGGATGATTTATGCCAAGTTTCACAGAAAAATACAGCGAAATAAACTTGCTAGAAGCATTTTTTAAAATCCCAAACATTATGAAACATTTCTTGTAGGGTTTCAGGTTACAAATTTCGAGAATAGAGAAATTGCGGTGCAAAAGTTTGCCACTAAACTCGTGAAAATACTCCATCCTAGCGAGTTTCACAACCGAACTAGGCTACGTGACAGTCCGTGACCACCCAGGAATGTTCTAGAAGGTACGCTTCTAGGCACGTGCGATCGAGAAAGACGCCACGTGAAGGTAGTAAAGGTAGTATTTCCACTGTCTTATGATGTTTTTGCTTGTTTTAGCGTGATAAACAATGCATTATGGGTAATCATTAAAATGCTGATTTCAAGGTTAAAATGAGTAAAAACAACTAATTTATATAGATATTGTAAAAATTGTGCCCAATAGTTATTTCAGTACATAAAATCAAAACCTGAATTTTTACCCTATGTTACACCATTGTGCATCTATAGCATGCTACTCATCAGAGAGATGGGGAGGGATCGGGAAATGACCTCAGGCCGGAATCGAACCCAGGTCCCTGGATTTATGGTATGGCGCCTTATGCACCTGAGCCACGACGCCCCCAAGCTTAGCACTTTAATAAAGACAAAACAAACCTGGAAGTTGGCTGTAGCGGTGTACTGGGTCAGGGTACGTGCTGTGTTAAATAATTTGGAGGGAGGATTGGTGAATAACATACGGGCTACATCCAAGATGGCGGAGTCGGGAAATACAATCAGAATCTCGGCAACTTTCATAAAAAAAAAAAAATCCATCAAACATCTTTAAACATGATCAGTAAGTATTCTTGATAAAGATGAAGTGTTCTTGGATCTTGTGCTAAAGAACTCCTGCCCAGGTCAGACGGCAGGCTGCAACTAGTTTTTAACTACTTGCGTCTACCTGCGATGACAAAATCGCAGGTACACGCAAGACTGGTCTTGCGTCGACGCACGATGACGCGGATTGTTGCAGAAGGTCTTTAGTAGAGGCAGGTTGATGCAAGTGGATCACAATCTGTTCGCGTTTCAGCTGCGATTCGCTTCCAACCGGCGCAAATAGCAGGTTGACGCATGCAGAGGCAGGCGGTCGTGCAACGTTTGAGCAACTAATCGTCGGTTGAAAAAAAAGCATGCTCGCGTCCAGAAACGCAGCCCTGTGACAGTTCAGAAGTGTAAAAGTTCAAAGCGCTTCCGCGTCAGGAAAGCACCACGCTCACAGTCCCAATAAAAGATATCCACGGGAGAGCGAAAAACTCCACAGCGCTCAGCAAAGTGACAAAATAATCGAATACAAAAACCAGGGGGAAAAAAGGGGAAAAAAAAATATATCCTGAGGCGAAGACAATCCCGTGCTGAATGAATATCCGAGCTGTATAATATAGGCTTGTGGATGAGCTGATGAGAGACGGGTGTGCTGGCTGCAGCGTGGGGAAAGCTCACATCAGGACCTAGATGTTCCCGGCTGGCTCGTGACAAGATTCAGCTTAAAAACTCAGCGTCTTGCAATACGTCTGACCACACTGAAGGATTTGACGCAAAACGACCACGTCCACCTGACCGATCGCAGGTCGCAGCATGCGTCTTTCTGCCGTCTGACCTGGGCATTCAAGTTGTGCTAAGAGACTTTACAACTTGTGCTGAAAGACTTTTGTGTGAAATAACCGTAAACCTAGAGGTGTCCACAGGTTCGAGTGATCCAGTCTGCTGCTGCTGCAGTGATTCCTCTCTGCACCCATCCACATTCATTTCTAATCGGTTCTGTTTTGTCAAAAATGAACAAAGACGACTTTAAAAAGCAAAATAAAAATCCCACCATAGCAAGACAAAATTTACAGTTCTGTATTGTGATCGTGAAATAAGATTTTTCATCGAGTTCTAATGAATTATTTGAAATGTGCTTGTTTTATGCTGTGAGCTTCATATCTGACTGCCAACGTGAGATTGTTTTTGTTTTGTTTGTTCAGCAGGATGCCAATGATAATAGACACATTTAACAGGGTAATATACAGTGCCTTGCAAAAGTATTCACCCCCCGGTGTTTCTCCTGTTTTGTTGCATTACAAGCTGGAAGTAAAATGATTGTTGGAGTGTTGGCACCATTTGATTTACGCAACATGCCGACCACTTTAAAGGTGCACTTTTTTTTTTATTGTGACACAAACACTAAGATGAAAAAACAGAAATCTGGAGTGTGCATAAGTATTCACCCTCCCCCAAAGTCAATACTTTGTAGAGCCACCTTTTGCTGCAATTACAGCTGCAAGTCTATTGGAGTATGTCCCTAGTAGCTTAGCGCATCTAGCCACTGGGAATTTTGCCCATTCCTCAAGGCAAAACTGCTCCAACTCCTTCAAGTTAGATGGGTTGTGTTGGTGTACAGCAATCTTCAAGTTATGCCACAGATTCTCAATTGGATTGAGGTCTGGGCTTTGATTAGGCCATTCCAAGACATTTAAATGTTTCCCTTTAAACCATCCAGTGTAGCTTTAGCAGTATGTTTAGGGTCATTGTCTTGCTGGTCCCAGTCTCAAACCTCTGGCTGACTCAAACAGGTTTTCCTCCAGAATTGCCCTGTATTTAGTGCCATCCATCTTTCCTTCAGTCCTGACCAGCTTTCCTGTTCCTGCAGATGAAAAACATCCCCACAGCATGATGCTGCCACCACCATACTTCACTGTAGGAATGGTGTTCTCAGGATGTTGGGTTTGCGTCAGACATGGCATTTACCATGATGGCCAAAAGATCAATTTTTGTCTCATTTGACCAGAGAATCTTCTTCCATGTGTGTGGGGAGTCTGCCACATGCTGTTGGGCAAACTCGAGACATGATTTTTTTAATCAATGACTTTTTTTCTGGCCACTCTTCCATAAAGCCCCACTCTGTGGCGTGTACAGCTTAAAGCGGTCCTGTGGACAGATACTCCCATCTCCACTGTGGATCTTTACAGCTCTTTCAGTGTTATCTTTGGTGCATCTCTGATTAATGCCCTCCTTGCCCAGTCTGTGAGTTTTGGTGGGCGGCCTTCTCTTGTCAGGTTTGTAGTGGTGCCATATTCTTTCCATTTTGCTATAATGGATTTAATGGTGCTCTGTGGGATATTCAAAGTTTGGGATATTTTTTTATAACCCAACCCTGATCTATACTTCTCTACAACTTTGTCTCTGACCTGTTTGGAGGCTCCTTGGTTCTCATGTTGCTTGCTTAGTAGTGTTGCAGAGTCAGGGTCCTTCCAGAGCAGGTTAATTTATACAGACATCATGTGACAGATCATGTGACACTTTGATTGCACATAGGTGGATCTTAATCAACTAATTATGTGACTTATGAAGTGAATTGGTTGGACCAGCTCTTATTTAGGGGTTTCATATGAAAGGGGGTGAATACCTATGCACACTCCAGATTTCTGTTTTTTCATCTTAATTATTGTTTGTGTCACAATAAAACAACAATTTTCACCTTTAAAGTGGTCGGGCATGTTGTGTCAATCAAATGGTGCGAACCCTCCCAAAATCCAGGCAAGGCAATATAATGGTAGGGGAAACGCTGCAATCACCAAGTTTCCTCCCTTGAGATGCTTTGCCAGGCCTTTAATGCAGCCGCCTTCAGTTGCTGCTCATTTGTAGGTCTTGTTGCCTTCAGTTACGTCCTCAGAAAGTGAAAAGCATGCTCAGTTGCACTGAGGTCAGGTGACTGACAGCCATTTCAGAACATTCCATTTCTTTGCCTTAAGAAACTCTTGGGTTGCTTTCGCAGAATGTTTGTTTTAGATCATTGTCCATCTGTGAAGCACTGTCCTGTCAGTTTTGCAGCATTTGACTGAAACTGAGCAGAAAGTCCGTTTCAGCCTGCTACTTCTATCAACAATAATATCATGAAACAAATAAATAAACATACACACACACAGTGATGCAGTTCCACTGGCAGCCATACACACCCATGTCCACCCTGTTTGACAGATAATGTGGTATTGCTTTGGATCTTGAGCCCTTCCTTTCCTTCTCCATATTTTTCTCTTCCCATCATCTTCGTACAAGTTAATCCTGTAAGTTAACCTGTTCAAAGAATCTTGTTCCAGAACTGGGCAGGCTTTTTTAGATGTTTTCTAGAAAAGTCTATTCAGGCCTTTCTGTTCTTGAGTGCTCCCAGTGGTTTGCACCTTGAGGTAAATCCTCTGTATTTACGTTCATGAAGGTGTCTCTTGATTTGACAATGTTACTTCTTCCTCTTCGAGAGTGTTCTTGACTTGGCCATATGTGATGAAGGGGGTTTTATTCGCCAAGGAAGGAATTCGATTATCATCCACTTTAATTGTCTTCCATGGTCTTTGAGGCCTTTTGGTGTTGCTGAGCTTACCAGTACATTCCTTCTTCTTTCAGGAATGTATCAAATTGTTGACCTGGCTACTCTGAAAGTTTCTGCTGGTCTCCCCAGTCGATGATTTGCAACCATGTGATCAAAATGTGCGACGTCATGAGCGTCTGCCATGATGGTGGATATACAAAGCAACTAGGACAGCAGCCGCTGAAAGCGTGTCTGTAAACAATGCTGAATTTTCTCAGTATTACCACCATTTGAATGGTTGAGCAAAGATTCAATTCAAAGAGAAGATGGATACAGTATGTCTGGTTTTGACCTATATTATTGAAAAAAGTCAGACTTTTCTGAGAAGATGCTTCTACCGACCATTGAGCATCGACTGTCGCGTTCTATCCGGTTTGGCTGCCGAAGAATCAAGTCCAACCCTGGACGAAACTTAGCCCATGTTCTGAGTGGGTGCCCAGTCTGGATTGTTTCTATCGTATAATTTTGCTGGCGCTCCTAGAAGCGAAATGGTAATACATGTGTTAAAATTATAACAACGACCGAGTGAACCACGACAAGAGAACACTCATTTTATAGCAAAATTCTAGCAACACGAAATAAAATTCTTCCATGATATTATCGAGAAAGCTTTTGAGGGTGTTTTCACACTTGGTCCCTTTCAGCCATCTAACCGAACTCAGATCGATGACTCAGCATTTTTTTGCGCATATGTGAACACTCCAACCGTACCCAGACCCCTTTAAAGTGAACCGAACTGAGACCACCTCAGGAGGTGGTCTCAGTACGGTTCGCTAAAAATCAATGGTACGGTTCGCCTAATCTGCGCATTGTGAACAAAAAGCGCACCGGGTTCACTTCGCCTTTTTCACTGTAGTTTAACCTTCTTCGTTTGCCATAGTTGGTCACGTGACTGTAGCAGGGAAACTCAACTTCCTTTTGGAACTTACCACAGCCGCTGGAATACATTTATTTTCCTTAATCCGCACTATTTTGATCAAAGAATACAGCAGGGCAAGCATGGCAGCAGACATTTTGATTCAAGAGAAAATTACCCAGAATTCCATGCACTGGGGGTCTGAGGGCTCTAGAGGACCTGGTGTGAACAGAAAGAGGACTGAGGCCCCATCAAAGCTTAACTGGATCAGAAAGGGAACCCAGTCCTCTTTGTAATAAATTCACAGTGTGAACACAAAAAGAACTGAGTTCTTTTTCTGTTGGTCCACTTTTTGGTCCACTTAAAGAGGACTGAGTCTGGTTCCTTTAAAGGGGACCAGGTGTGAAAACACCCTGAATCTCAGCTGAGATAAAATGATTACTGCAAACACGAACTGTTTTGGTTTTAGTCCCTGTTAGATCAGCCCTGCCAATGTTGTTCAGCCGTGCTCATCTCCTCTCTGAGTTTCCTCGCCCTCTTTTCGAATCATGGACGGAATTCTAAAAAATCGGAACGTGCCCCGGTCACGAGTACTGTTGTGACCACAACCATATACAGCACAAAGATATGGCAGAGCTAAAAGAATGCTTAAAGCAGTGGAAAAACAAAGAGTTTTGTGCACACGTGAGTATGTTTTGTATGGAATGTCGCTTGACCCTGCATTTGTATATCCACCAACATGGCCGACATCCGGGTTTCTATTTTGCTTTGACGTCACTTGCAAGTCAAGGATAAGCCTTTCCCGTGCCCGCCTGCCTAATGATGGCCTCCTTCACTTGCATTGGCACCTGTTTGGACTGCATATTGAGAGTTCCCATGAACAGCTAGCAAATGTAAATTCAAAACTTGGAATCAACGGCGCACCTTAATTTATGAAATGAGGAAATGGGCCAAAACTGACGATGAAACTGCTCATCAGTCAATTGTTCAATTTATTTTTCAGCCTGTGAAAATGGAGGGACTGAAAAAAAAATGGCTGTAATTCCTAAATGATTTATGCAGTTTTTTGTTAAACCCCTTGAATTAAAGTTTAAAATGAATTGTATTAAGCCTGAATTAAAGTCTACACTTCAGTCACATCTTAATGGCTTGGAAGAATATCCATACACCTGTAATTTTTAAAACATTTCCTTAATATTCGTACTTGTTTCGAAATAAAATTCCACACCTTTCAAGGCTTGAACAAAAAAAATCTTAGGAAAGCTCATACCAGTATCTGTGTGACTTTACTTCTCTGTCTCAGGCCATTATGCCTTTTTGACCTGCATTACTTGATGAAGGAAAGGTTTGAAAGGATTTGTAACATAGATCACATTTCTGCAGGTAAATGTTCCACTCGGTTTTCTCAGCGCACCTGTTCTAATGGGAATAGCACTAAACCACACCAGCGCAGGACGACCCAGCGCAGAGTTTTTCATCAGGTAAAAACAAAACACCACCACACCCACAAACAACATGACAACCTGTACGGATCATTAAAGGGACAGTAAGGAATTCAGATGAACACAATTGTCCTCCATCAGCTAGGACATGTTTGATTAGAGCTATGAGGCTGAAGAAGCTAACAAAGAATTGCCGTCAAAAAAACAAACAAACATTCCCAATCGCATTTTGGATAACTTCATGTAGGCTTGCCAACAGGGTTTAAAAGTTGCTTACATTTGTATAAATCAGGGCTGGGATGATGCATCGATGCAATCGATGATGTACAGTGGTGCTTGAATGTTTGTGAGCCCTTTAGAATTTTCTATATTTCTGCATAAATATGACCTAAAATATCAGATTTTCTCACAAGTCCTAAAAGCAGATAAAGAGAACCCAGTTAAACAAATGAGACAAAAATATTATACTTGGTCATTTATTTATTGAGGAAAATGATCCAATATTACATATCTGTGAGTGGCAAAAGTATGTGAACCTTTGCTTTCAGTATCTGGTGTGACCCCCTTGTGCAGCAATAACTGCAACTAAACGTTTGTGGTAACTGTTGATCAGTGCTGCACACCGGCTTGGAGGAACTTTAGCCCATTCCTCCGTACAGAACAGCTTCAACTCTGGGATGTTGGTGGGTTTCCTCACATGAACTGCTCGCTTCAGGTCCTTCCACAACATTTCGATTGGATTAAGGACAGGACTTTGACTTGGCCATTCCAAAACATGAACTTTATTCTTCTTTAACCATTCTTTGGTAGAACGACTTGTGTGCTTAGGGTCATTGTTTTGCTGCATGACCCACCTTCTCTTGAGATTCAGTTCATGGACAGATGTCCTGACATTTTCCTTTAGAATTCGCTGGTATAATTCAGAATTCATTGTTCCATCAATGATGGCAAGCCGTCCTGGCCCAGATGCAGCAAAACAGGCCCAAACCATGATACTGCCACCACCATGTTTCACAGATGGGATAAGGTTCTTATGCTGGAATGCAGTGTTTTCCTTTCTCCAAACATAACGCTTCTCATTTATACCAAAAAGTTCTATTTTGGTCTCATCCGTCCACAAATCATTTTTCCAATAGCCTTCTGGCTTGTCCACGTGATCTTTAGCAAACTGCAGACGAGCAGCAATGTTCTTTTTGGAGAGCAGTGGCTCTCTCCTTGCAACCCTGCCATGCACACCATTGTTATTCAGTGTTCTCCTGATGGTAGACTCATGAACATTAAGATTAGCCAATGTGAGAGAGGCCTTCAGTTGCTTAGAAGTTACCCTGGGGTCCTCTGTGACCTCACCGACTATTACACGCCTTGCTCTTGGAGTGATCTTTGTTGGTCGACCACTCCTGGGGAGGGTAACAATGGTCTTGAATTTCCTCCATTTGTACACAATCTGTCTGACTGTGGATTGGTGGAGTCCAAACTCTTTAGAGATGGTTTTGTAACCTTTTCCAGCCTGATGAGCATCAACAACGCTTTTTCTGAGGTCCTCAGAAATCTCCTTTGTTCGTGCCATGATACACTTCCACAAACGTGTTGTGAAGATCAGACTTTGATAGATCCCTGTTCTTTAAATAAAACGGGGTGCCCACTCACACCTGATTGTCGTCCCATTGATTGAAAACACCTGACTCAATTTCACCACTAATCCTAGATGTTCACATACTTTTGCCACTCACAGATATGTAATATTGGATCATTTTCCTCAATAAATAAATGACCAAGTATAATATTTTTGTCTTATTTGTTTAACTGGGTTCTCTTTATCTACTTTTAGGACTTGTGTGAAAATCTGATGATGTTTTCAGTCATATTTATGCAGAAATACAGAAAATTCTAAAGGGTTCACAAACTTTCAAGCACCACTGTAAATTCATCAACGTGATGAACAACACGCTACAAAAAAGGCCCGCACGCGGTCCTCTAAAGTATGGGAATTTTTCACTCATGCCAACGTTGTCGTAGTCTGCAGACCCTGTAAAGTGCAGTTAGCGTACCACGCTAGCATGACAGTGATGCATGAACACACGAAGAGGAAACACCCTGGGGCTGTGAGTCGGGACGGCAGCAAAACACCGGAAGTTCTGTTCACTTTTTTGTCCCTTTCCCACTCAAGCATGTTGGATTGTCAACACGTGGAATGTGTTTCTAGTCGTAATGTGTTACGTTAGTCAGTTAATTGTATTGTTTTGTTTTCAATGTCCCCCCCCCCCCCCCCCCCCATCACTTCACGTTAAAAGTAATTTCCGCACCGCTACGAACTAACGTTAAAGTTAAGCGTTACTGTATCTAATGCTGTTAGGAGTTCCTCCATTGTAATACCTGTCTCTTCGATACACACAAATTGATTGGACACGCAGCCTGAGCGAAGGAGAAGGGGGAGAGAAAAGCGGTGTGAGAGAGATATTGGGAGTATATTACTTTGCACTAGTTTGTGATGTTAACTGTAGCTCAAATTGCAGGTTTTTTTTTTTTTTTTTACCGTGAAATGATTTTATTTTTGTATTCCTCCTGAAAGTGACTTAAATTTCATTTGTTTTGTTGTTGGATTCACATATCTGGCTTCAGAGTATATTTGCCCTACTACTACTACATACGTTTTACGTGAAGTGATTTTAAAAAAAGCTCTTGCTTTTTTATTTTGGAGAGATTTTTTTTACTGTAAAATGGGGGGGATGATGGGGAGAGAAAAAGAAGGAGGGGGGATAGAGATTTTTGTGTATGGGCTTAGGTGTTAAACAGAGTCGATCCTGATTCAATGCACTAGTTTACCCGTTACTGTTAAAAGAAAATACGTTACTCTTTTTGCAGTTGCTCTGTTTACTAGAAGATGGTTAATTGTTTAAAAACTTAATCGTTTGGGACAGCCCTACTCTGTGTCCGAAACTGCTCACTCGTTCACTACTCCCTATATTGGGAATTACTATATGGAGGACTATATAGTGCGCTCATTGGTAAAATGAAAAAACGCTTTCGGACACGAATGTCACACTGGTATTTACATAATTTCTGTCGCACAGTTAAAACGTGCCAGATCAATCGGCTGGTGGGTTTTCAAAATGATAAGTACATATGTTACTTCCCAGCTGGGAGGTCCGTATGGTGAAATACCGTGACCGAGGTCTTGAAAGTACTGAGCGAGGCCCTCTGGGCCGAGGTCAGTATTCAAGGCCGAGGTCACGGTATTTCACCATACGGACCGACCTTAAGCTGGTAAATAATATATTAATTTTTTTCTTTACCAAATTCTAACAGAAAACGAGAGCGCCCGAAAGGGAAAACCGAGCCGAGCCACCATTTTGAATCCTCATTCACGGCTGTAATGCAAATTGCTTCCTCCTCGGTATACAAGTGCACTTCCATGGCAGGAAAAAACTACATTTTGTTGCCTATGTAGTCCCCTATTTATACAAAATTGAGTCATTCAGGATTCAGCCATGTTTTTGCTCGGCGTTAGCAACAGTTAGAGGTTTTTAGCTTTCTCCTGAAATGTTTTCTTTTATTTCTTCTTCCTCAGGGTAGTAAAACTCGCTTTTGCTGTGAACACTGTCGTTATCGCTATCCATGCTGTAAAATTAATGATATTCTCCTGAGAAATACTGGCAAAAATTTATAAGATTTTTGATAATCTTATAAATAAATCTTATAAAAAAAAGATAAATGTTGACAAAAAATGCTACTATGTTTGCTGTTGTTGTGAACGAGCGAGTCACCAGAGGTCTGTAACCGGGGTCTGTACCGTAGGATACGGACCCGCTCGCCAGCCAATCAGAGCGCAGGATTTGGACCGCGAAAAAAAAAAATGCATTTATTTTTTTCGCGGTCCGGTTTCCATCAAATCATGGCTCTGATTGGCTCGCGAGCGGTCCGGAATCCCATGATCCGGACCCCGGTTACGGACCTTTAGCGACTCACTCGTTCACAACAACATAGTAGCAATTTTTTGTCAGCATTTATTTTCGGATTTCACTATGAGTGTCGCTTAGGCTACGTTCACACTGCAGGCTGAAGTGACTCAAATCCGATCTTTTCGCCCATATGTGACCTGTATCCGATCTTTTATTGACAATATGAACGACACAGATCCGATTTTTTCAAATCCAACCCAGGCCGTTTGGATATGTGGTCCTAATTCTGATCCCTATCCGCTCTTTTCATATGCGACTTCAGTCTGAACCGCCAGGTCGCATTCATCCGACTTGCACGTCATCAACAAGCCACAAACGTCACTATTCTGCGCTGAAGTAGGCGGCGGGTCTCTCAAAAAAAGTTACAACAACATGGCGCATGACCACGGGCGCAGATAGAGGGTGGGATTCGTCCCACCCAGATTTAAATTCACCTCGTTCGGTCCCCCCCACTTATAGGGAGGAAAAAACGTCTATGCTGTCTTTCTTTGCATAAGGCAAACCTCACGGAAAAATCAAAAGACTAATTACCATTCGGTTTATTGAGGTGCACAGCAGTGTATACATAGTTGCAACAACTCACATAAAACAAAAAGACTGATATTCGGTTGGTTGAGCTGCGCAGACTGCACAGGTTGCGAGCTCGAGCTTGGTTGCTATGGTAACCCACAACAAGTTTGACAGGCATATCGGGGTTGGGGTTGGTTTGCTGGCAGCTTTGTCCCCCCCAGTTTTTTGTCCCCCCCAGTTCAAAAACCGTATCTGCGCCCCTGCGCATGACATCAATGCGAGGGACGCTTCGGGCTGTGAAGGTTCTGAATCTTCTCAATGGAAGGACGCAGAGGTTAGGGAGCTGATTTCCATTTGGGGGGATACAGCTATTCAAGCTAGATTGGATGGGTCATACCGCAACCGGGCGGTTTTACTTCCGTAAACACTGGCCATGCTCACTGCGTGTGACGTCGTCGTATCCTGCAATGCGCATGCGGAACACTTTTAGGTCGCTTTTCGTTCATACTGAGGATCACATACAAGTCGCATATATTTGTTAATGTGAACGACCTCACAAAAAAAATTGGATTTCACAAAAAAATCGGAATTGAGCATTAAGCCTTGCAGTGTGAACGTAGCGTTAGATCAAGTTTTTTATTTTTGGAAAATTCCGAGCTGACGTAGCTTGTCAAACAGGCTTTTGACAAGCTTGTAGCAGGTTTGTTCTAAATATGTTTTCCCTTTTGGGCGCTCTCGTTTTCTGTTAGAATTTGGTAAAGAAAAAAATATATATTATTGACCAGCTTAAGGTCGGTCCGTTTCGTGAAATACCATGACCTTGGCCTTGAATACTGACCTCGGCCCAGAGGCCTCGCTCAGTACTTTCAAGACCTCAGTCATGGTGTTTCACGAAACAGACCGACCTTAAGCTGGTCAATAATATGTATTATTGTGATAAATCCATATTATACTGAGTGTATTTCCCACATTAATCAATACAAAGTAGCTGCATCTTTCAGTTCTTTTAAATCAAGGCTGAATACTTTCTTCTTTGCCGCTGCCTTTTATTAAATCAAATTTGAGACTTTTAATTTGGTTTCTTTCAGCGCGACCGCAATGCATGATGGTTGTACACTACTTTTCATGATGCACTGTGGGATACTTTGAGTGCACTATATAGGGTGCAAATAATCCTCACTAAGGTTTTGGACAGCACTACAGAATGGCTTCCTTACTATATAGTGAGTAGGGAGCAATTTCAGACAGCCCTAGCCTAAATAATATCGAATTCCTTTCTTGCTCCGATTTTTACATTTGTTTGCGGACAGGTGTTCTTTGACGATGGAGGCCGTGAAGGATTGTTATTGGCGTGGAGGCCCTGAAGCTCACGAGTCTACAGATATAGTGTTCCTGAGTAAATCGGTAAGGCAATACCATATACTGTACTGACTCCGTTCAATAATTAACCGAAAGCAAAACCAGGTTCCCTGCATTATTTACAAAGTGTTAAATGAAGCACGTTCACGATGATGAATTCTTTCTGCTGATTATAGGAGATGCTGCGGTTGGACATGGAGTCGCCCTTGTGGTCAGAACTTTGTCCGTCAGCCAAAGGAGCCGTCCTGCTGTACCAACAAGTGAGACCTGATCAGCCTTAGACACAACGATGGATGTGTTTTGGTTTGTAATGTTTGTAAAAGGTCTCCAAAGATACTGTAGATATCTCCGATTCACAACACGATGTAGAACTTTTGGAAGTTTCTCGTTTTCTGGCTCCTGTTTACATTTTTCAGACTGAAAGCGATATGTTTATAGCGATGGTTATTCACCTCTCAGGACGAAGAGCGCTCGAAAATGACAAACCGTTCCTTTAGTTTTACAATTATGAAAGTCCTGAGATCTGTATATTGTGTATAGATTTTTTTTAAATGCATATAATTTGTATTTTTAGAGCTTAATATTTCACATAAAATGTTTGAATCTATTTTAAAGATGTTACGTGACCAGTTTTAATGACAGTTTCACATGTGCTTTCATGGAAATCAATCAATAAACCGTATTTTGTTCAATAGATGTTATGTTCATTATGTCGTCTTATTAAATCAAGTCATTAGTTTTCTTTTGTTTCAGACGTGTAAAAGTTTTTTCCTTTACCTGACATGTTTCGACGGTGTAACTTCCGTCTTCATCAGAGGGTCACACGGATGTTGGTGTGTGACCTGCCTTTGTAATCAGCTGATGTTACGGAGGTGTGGCCTCCCTGTCAATATTGACAACCCAAAAACAGGAAAGCAAAGCAGTAGGTGACTCTACCATATGTCAGAGGAGTTACAGAACGAATCCAAAGAGCCATGAAAAAACAACATACAAACACCCGTGAAACCACACATCAAACTATTGGGCCTTTTCCACTACCCTTTTTCAGCTCACTTCAGCCCAACACGGCTCGCGTTTCGACTACCTCAGAGCAGCACGACTGAGCTCACTTCAGCCCTACTCAGCACCCAGAACTCGCACGGTTTTGGAGTAGGGCTGAAGTGAGCCCAACCGAGCCGAGTGAGGCTGGGGGCGTGAGCAGACACTCCCCTGTGCACTGATTGGTGAGGAGGAGTGTCCTCACACGCCCACACACGCCCCGCGAGCACGCTGGGATCTGTAAACACCGTAAACCCGGAAGAAGAAGAATTACGACAAAGATGATGATGATGATCAGAAAACTAGCACCAAGACCAGCAACACTAACGCCTCCATGTTTGTTTACTATCTGGGTCGTGAGACTACCGCTTAAAAGGTCACTGATGTCACTGTTTGCGCCGCCTAACGACATCACGTGACGTCCACCCACTTTCGCTAACTCCACCCAATGTGTCCACCCACTTCCAGCCAGCACGGTTCAGCGCGGTTGTAGTCGAAATGCAACTCCAACAGCCCCACTCAGCCGCGCTGGTAGTGGAAAAGCCCCATACGACAGCTACAGTTGTGTTCAAAAACATGAGTAAAGCTCAAAATCCTTATAATAGTTATTTCCATGGATGTACGACATGTGCTGGCTTCATCCTTAAATTAGGGCCACCTGACTGACATCTGTTTTTTCACAGAATGAATGATCTCAGTAATTAAACTCCACACTGCTATTATTTTGAACACGTCCCTTTCACTTAACTATTCGATTACACAGACTCAGGAGCATGCATATCATGAATGTTGGGTCTGTTGGTTTTCTATGACTCTACTACACCTACTGGTAAATTATTTGCCATGTAGTAATATAATTTCCACCAAAAACAGTGATTGATCTGGTTAGTCGTGTTGGACTGCTATTATTTTGAACACAAGTGTACTAGTTCTCCCTAAGGACAAAATCGACCAACACAATAAATGCAATGTCATATATGAATACCATGCCTGTCATGTAATAAAACCTACACTGGGGAGACAGGAAGGAGTTTTAGTACATGAAAAAAGGAACATAAAAAGGAATGTGAAAAAGAAACAGAACAGAGACAAACGAGCAAAAAAAGATAAAGCCATGCAAGAGAACCTCAAATCAGCAATAACAGACCACTGCAGAAGGGAAGATCATATAATGGATTGGGACAATGCTCAAATCATACAAGAGAACAACAGATACCACCGTTGGATTAAGGAGTCAATAGAAATCAGAAAGCGTAGCCCAAGAACAATAAACAGGGATGAGGGGGCATGCATGCTCTCCCACACCTGGAGCGCCGTCCTGAGGGAGCAACACTGACAGCGGGAGGCGTGACCGACCTGTCAATATTGACAGGGAGGCCACACCTCCGTAACATCAGCTGATTACAAAGACACGTCACACACCAACATCCGTGTGACCCTCTGATGAAGACGGAAATTACACCGTCGAAACATGTCAGGTAAAGGAAAAAACTTTTACACGTCTGAAACAAAAGAAAACTAATGACCTGATCGTATTTTGTTCAAACGAGCCAAATATGCACAAATGTATTTACATATTCAGGATCATTTTATGTGTTCAGTGTTTCAACAATACAAAACAAGTTCAGCATTTTGATTCAAAAGGAAATGCATTTCAGAACACTGCAATACAATCTGATACAGAAGTTGGGACTTTATTTTTTTTTGGTACAAAATACATATAAAACAAATTATCATCATGATTGTTTTCCCCCCACTTTTGCTGGACTGTTCAGAACGACAGCATTAGACCCAGAATGCTTCTTTACTTCTCGGAGGAGTAAAAAGTCTAAAACAGTTGTTCAAAATAAAGTCCAATGCCATCTGAATGAGAAAAAAAACCTCTATGATTTAATTCAGTTGCTGTTATGATTTACCAAAAAACTTGGCTGCCAAAATAATAGCTCTGGTTGCCATAATAGCTCTGATTTTGGCTTCCCAGGTTCCACTGCAAGAGAAAGAAAAAAAAAAGTGTGTTAAAACATGAATCTGTTTCATTTCTTTCTTTCTGAGGTGGGGTTTACATTAGACCGTATCAGCGGATCATCAGATTAACGTTTTTAAAACGATTCGCGTGCACACAGCAACGCCAATACACGGATACGCTCGGCTCCGCAGGCATCCTGCGCTCCAAATCACTCCGCCCTGAACAGCGAGTGCCCTCTGGAGGGTGCGCACTCCGGCCCTGCGCAGCTCACAGAGCACGCGAGTGAAGCGCACGAGCAGTGATTCGGGACTGAGCCGCTGTGTGTGAGATCTCAGTGCATATCACTTACCACTTGCAAGTGGAAGGATGGCAAGCCTAAAGACAATCATAACTACACAATGGGCAGTATTTGCATCAGTATTTGCAGTATTTTCATACTTTTATACTCTTTAATGAAAGGTGATACAAGGCGGAAGTCCGCGCCGTTTTTCAGCAGTCGCGTCACATGACCAACGCCAGCGAATCAGGAAGGTGGATGTCACAGTGACGTTGTCCAATGACGACGCCAGCTAGAGCTCAGCACAGCGTATCCGCGTATTCTCAATGTTTACACAGCACCGGACCAGACACGATCTGGATTGAATACGTGGACCCTGGCGGATTCCCGTTTCCCGGCGTTTTAATGTAAACGGACAGTGCATCCGCGAAGAAAACGAGACAGATACGGTCTAATGTAAACTTGGCCTGAATTACACAAAAAGTGAGACGCTACCCAGTGCGTCTTCACTCTTTACTAGGCTAACATACCTTAAATACCACAAATACACCTTTAAATACAGGGACAACTACCTTTTTCGTTAGCTAACTGACCCAGATAGCGCGCACATCTACAAAATGTTATTTTTGATCACTGTATAATTCAGGCTCTTAATGTTCAGCTTTGTATAGCTTTATACAAGGTCGAACGTTTACTGGGCTAAACATCGATCAGGCAGTTAACGTCAATCAAGTATGGGAGTTGAATTTTCTTATCACGTGGCAAGTGTGTGGAAATTAAATAAATAGTTAGCAAAAAGGAGTACTTTCTTACAATACTGATGTCGTGTTCAAAGGTGCCGACTGCAAAGGCGGATAATTTTTCAAAATTTATTTTTTTTTTACATTGTGCATGGTATTTTCCTGTCTTGCAAGAACAATATGTGGACAAGATGTGATCATTTTAACATGCTGAGGGTCGCTTTTCTCCATTTTGGGACTGTTTTCCTACTTGTTGAAGTAAACAGTATAGCCCTACGGAAATAGTTAAATGCGTTTTTGTTTTTTGAATGCGAAGAGCTTTAAGTAATTAGCATAACTATTGAACTGCGTCATACCTATAGAGATGAAAGTGGAGCAAAGAAAAAAATCCTGAACTTTTGAAAGTCAAACTAAGGCCCTGTTTACATTATTTCAAATCAGCGGATCATCAGATTAACGTTTTTAAAACGATTCGCGTACACGCACAAAATTTCTGTGCCCGCAACAAAACCGTTCCCCGTGCACACAGCAACGCCAATACACGGATACGCTAATCACATGACTAATTAGACGGCACGTCACATGATCCCAGTGCATATCGGGCATGCGCAAGTCACTCACCACTTGCAAGCACAAAGTGTGTGAGAGATTGAGTGAGCGAGTGAGAGAGAGAGAGAGAGAGAGAGCAAGCGAGCGAGAGAGTGTGAGAGAGCATAAGAATCAAAATTTGAAGTTCTTTACGGAAATCAGGGATGCCGTGTCATTGGGACTAAAGAGGAGAAGGTTTTTCAGCAGTCACGTCACATGACCAACGTGGCATGACCAACGCCAGCGAATCAGGAAGGTGGATGTCACAGTGACGTTGTCCAATGACGACGTCAGCTAGAGCTCAGCACTGCGTATCCTCGTTCCTCAATGTTTACACAGCACCGGATCAGATACGTACTGGGTTGAATACGTGGGCCCTGGCGGATTCAAACTGTTCCGCCTGTGGAGTCGTTTCCCTGCGTTTTAATGTGCACGGACAGTGCATCCGCGGCGAAACGATACGGATACGGTCTAATGTAAACACCACCTGGGGGGGGTAACGTCCCCCGAAAAAATTTTAATAACATAACACGCAAAACCCTGCATTCTAGTACTTATTTTCACTAAAACAAGTTATAACTTTTAAGCCTTTTTCTTTCATGTACATTAATGATTAACATGTCAAAAAAATCTAATGTAATTCCCTGAGTTAATGAGTAATTTTCAGGAGTGCGTTTAGAAAACGCGGTGATTTTCCTGCTACACACTTCATTACTTTGAAAAAAATCAGACAGACAGTTGAAGGTCAACTCAGCAAAATCCCAAAACAGTCCTGTTAAAAAGTAAAGGTCTGTTAGAGTTTCTAAAGCTTTCAGGTTTCAGTGTTGGGGACGTTGAGCCTCGTTTATCAATCTTTTAGTCGAGTTGTGCGTTTGCAGAAGCTAAAGTGAACTAAACATTTCCAATTCACATTTATGCGAGTTGAAGCCAATTGTTTGCATTAGTTCGTATTGTCTGTAAATTTAAACACACCAATGAATACCACATTTCTCATGTAAATCAGGGGCGTAGCTAGGAGTTTTCAAGGGTGGGGGTGTCACACACTGACCAGCAGCCTGAGTGCATTATGTAACAAAAAATAAATTCCCATTGCTAGTTTTAAGCAGCTTAGAAACCGGCTCTTCCATTATTGCTGTTTCTTCCACGTTTTCTTGATGTTGTGTTCTAGAAACGGCACTAAAACTTCGCTTCGAAGCCACAAAATGCAACTTTGATGGAAAAAAATATATAAGAAATTGCTTACCTCTCTTCATGTCGAAAGGAGGAAAGTTTTGCTTGTTTTGACATGGCGAATTAACAACACGAGGAAATACTCGTAATTCGCAACTAAAAAGACTGCAGTTACACTGGCAGCTTGAACATGCTTTCTTGTGCGATTGTGTTGCGCTTGCGCAGAACGGTGTCAGTCCTGCACGCCTTAGCTCATGCACCTGAAGGCATGCCTTGCGCATGCGCCTAACGAGCTCCAGCACGCACGCCGTTAACAAAGAACACCTGTCTTTAATCAATGAACTGTGTTTGGGCTATTTAAGGACTGCGCCCATGCAAGGACGATGCGAAGTATTACGCCGTGTCTAGGAACGCGAAAAATAAATTTCTCCATTTGGAAAACCAGAGATTTAAGAGTTTTGTCAAATATCCGGATTTCTGGGTAAATCCGGAAGACTTTCATCTATATACCAAGATGGCGACATGCGGAAAACATCGTGCCGATTAAAAAATTATTATACCAACATATTGTGTTACATCCAAAAGCTGAAACATGCAGGCATCGCAGATCCATAAAATTTACCCACAAATGTATGTACAGTATTTATTCTGCCCACTGCGTACTTGTGCTCTCTCTGTCTGTGTTGCGCCGTGCATGTTCACTGCTTCAAATGGGTTAAATGCAGAGGAGGAATTTTGCTGTGCTTGAGTGTACATGTGACAAAATAAAGACTGTTTCTTCTTAATTTACCCACAAATGTATTTATTCCACTTAAAGTATTTGGGAAACCAGCTACTGGATTCGGGACACTACGACATCCTGAACTATTTAGTATTTGGGAATTCTAAATCCACCAGAGATGCAAAAGGCAGACAAAAGTACAAATGCCTACCAATATTTCGAGGCAGGTTTCGTGCCGGAATGGAAATTCCTGATAAAGATAAATACTTTATTATGACAAAGGTAAACTCAGACGTGGACTTGTAATAGTAATAAACAAGCCAGGGCCTAGATCTAACATTTTATGGTGTTTAGTTGAATCTAGATTATCAGTACAGAACAAATACGCTGCTAGTCTCACCAAGCATCATGTCCAAAGGCCGTATCCAGATATACATTTAATGTTGCACAGAGCTTTCACACTAAACTGATATAAAATGTTCTCCGCGCACGGGGATGTTTTGCTGGCATCCAGTCTAACTGCAGTTCACCGGGAAGCAGTGAAAAGTTAAACCAGGTTTATCTCCACATCTGTTATTCCATCCCAAAGCACAACAGGTCACTGGCATTATCAGGGTGTCTGCAGGCTTGAACAAGTTCAATTTAAGACTTTTTAAGACCTTTTTAAGACCATAGCAGGTTAAATTTAAGACTTATGCCGCACAATAAAAATAAAGAAAATTGGGAGAGCCTGAATTACTTTCGAAATAACAAAATTTATCATCATTCACCAATGAACTCATTCCATCCCTAGGGTGCGCTCTTGCATTAATGAGGAACTAAGTTGCAGTGGAGCCAAAGACATCCTGCAAATCACTTGAGGATGAGGCATTCGATTCCGTACGGTTTGCGTGTTGTAGCGTTACAGTTTGCACGGAGTTAGCTGATACACCGTCTCGAGATGTGCTTGGACCTGCCAACAGTGAACAAAATTGAGTGATGGCATGCGATTGTTGCAGACTTTTATGGGCAGCCTAGTGCTTCTCCGCTTTCGCGTGCGATTCCGGAGCCTTTACACCCAGGGTGCTGAGTTTGAGTGTTCTTTTGCACAATGTGCAGTACGCCTCAAACGGATTGTTTGGTACACGTTTTAACCAGTCTACGAAATCATTGCGTTCAAGCCAGCAGTCGTTAAACTTGCATTTGCCCATTTTGCTACAAACCGTGACAATAGGGCTGTGCGATATGGGAAAAAATGAATATCCCGATACATTTTCTCCATTTCACGATATACGATATATATCTCGATATATTGAAATCTCCTCTAAAGGACCCCATGAAATCTAACTTTTACTCTTTACTGTTTTCACTACAATCCCTGCAGATTAAATAACATTCTTGGTTAACTTTACAGGTGGTTTTCAACAACACATTTTAAATTTTCATGTTGGTGATTAATCACAATTGAATTGAAATAAGACTATTTTTATTCAACAAAGATGTGGCACAAACTGCAAAAACAAATCTTGAAAATTGCAACAAAGGGGCAACACAATACAGAGCTGCTCAGAGCTCAAACCAATAAAGCGCAAGCTCAACACTGAGAAAGACATTTAGCCTAAATAAGAAAAGCACTAATTCATTAAATTATTTTAAAAAATAGATCTCCAAGCTATTAACCTGACTACTGAGAACCACTGGAACATTCACAATAGAGAGAGAGAGATTGAGGGAGAGAAGAGAGAGAGATCTGCAAAACAATTTTTCTCTTTGCACATTTTTGAACTGAATGTTTTCTGGCTCTGCCTCTCAGATGTGTATAATGCCGGTATTGCCTTCTCTGTAAAATGTCTGCGACCAGGCAACTCATGTTTGGGATCGAGTGTGTTTAGTAATTTTTGGAAGCCTGGTTTTTCCACTACACTAACTGGGATCATGTCTTCGGCAATGAAGTTAGTGATTGCATCCGTTATAGCTCTCCATCTCTGACTCGTTTTCTCATATGGGATGGCTTTGGAGAACGAGGCCACTATGGTCATTTGTTTAGCTTGGGGGGGGGTTAGCTTGTGGGCAAGTAGTTCAGAATTTAAGAGACTCTTCATACTGTACCGGGTGAGTTTCAGGTGATGAAACATATTTGTAGTGCTGCTGCCTTTCGTGATGACAGGTTTTTTTGCACACTTCACAAACTGGCATTTGCTGTTCCACGTCCTCCTCGCGATATCCAAAAAAATGCCAGATGACTGACCCCTTACTAGTTCTTTTAGGAACCAATTCGTCCGCTTCCATTTTTAATGTGTCGCTGAAATTGACAGAGCTTACACGGTAGCCTACGCAACACCAGCAATTGCACGAACTGAGTCAGCGCTGTAAACCGGAACTAGGAAATCTTCCCGCCGGCAGTGTTGCCAGATACTGCTGACATTTTCCAGCCCAAAATATGTTCAAAACCCGCTAAAATGCACTTAAAACCGCCCAATCTGGCAACACAACCGAAACTAGAAAATCTTCCCGGAAGTTTCTTTCAGCACCTAGATGTCACCCGGGATTGGTTAGCATCTAGGTGCTGAAAGGAACTTCCGGGCAGAATAATTTTGCACGTAACCTAGGTCTTAAATTACCCAAATGAGATTTTAGACCAGGGCGGCACGGTGGTGTAGTGGTTAGCGCTGTCGCCTCACAGCAAGAAGGTCCTGGGTTCGAGCCCCGGGTCCGGCGAGGGCCTTTCTGTGTGGAGTTTGCATGTTCTCCCCGTGTCCGCGTGGGTTTCCTCTGGGTGCTCCAGTTTCCCCCACAGTCCAAAGACATGCAGGTTAGGTTAACTGGTGACTCTAAATTGACCGTAGGTGTGAATGTGAGTGTGAATGGTTGGCTGTGTCTGTGTCAGCCCTGCGATGACCTGGCGACTTGTCCAGGGTGTACCCCGCCTTTCGCCCATAGTCAGCTGGGATAGGCTCCAGCTTGCCTGCGACCCTGTAGAAGGATAAAGCGGCTACAGATAATGAGATGAGATGAGATTTTAGACCAACAGTGCAAAATATCTCTGTATTTTAGACTTTTTTAGGCCTAAAATTGAAAATGTGTAATTTTAGACTTTTTTAGACTCCGCGGACACCCTGCATTATCCTTTTAGATGGAATTTCTACAAATTTTTCTGTAGATGTACTGAATTTGGCTTACAGTCACTCGCGTACACTCGTGCTAGTCATTATCAAATACAAAGCTTGACCGGGAAAAACAAATCCAGTTAGTTACGATGAGGTCACATGAAAGGTCCCTATAACTCCATGCTTGCTACTGTGAAGTCGAGCCCATGCATTCTAAGGCTACGATAGCTAAGCGCTCGATAGAATGATTTAGTTATCTGTTCAGAAAAATAACCCGTCATCTAATCTTGTTCCATCTTGCAGTTGCACTCACTCGGCAGGCTTTCCTTTTCTTTTCCGCTGACTTTTAACTGGCAGGAGAGCGGAGTCCGCGATGTTTGCCCACGCTGACTTGTTTTGCTTAAAAGTAGGTCAAATACACCCCATGGTGGTCATGTGATATTGTTGCTCATTTTTGTTTTAGCAATCTCTGGAATCGTAAAACGTGGGACGCTTTTCGTCTCGGCAAAACAGTGACGCAAGATGCACGGTGTGTACAGCAGCGAAACCTCTCAAAACTCCAACAGCAATAAAAATAGAACATTTTGCCCAGAATTCAACTTTGCAGTCAGAACCTTTAAAGGAGAGCTGAAGGCAAATTTATCATCATCAATACTATTTCTCATTTTATTAAATATTGGAATGCATTTTTGATAGCTATTTTGCCACTGCTACACTACCGCTCAAAAGTTTGGGGTCACCCAGACAATTTTTGTATTTTCCATGAAAAGCCACACTTTTATTTCCCACCATAAGTTGTAAAATGAATAGAAAATATAGTCGAGACATTTTTCTGGCCATTTTGAGCATTTAATCGACCCCACAAATGTGATGCTCCAGAAACTCAATCTGCTCAAAGGAAGGTCAGTTTTATAGCTTCTCTAAAGAGCTCAACTGTTTTCAGCTGTGCTAACATGATTGTACAAGGGTTTTCTAATCATCCATTAGCCTTCTGAGGCAATGAGCAAACACATTGTACCATTAACACTGGAGTGAGAGTTGCTGGAAATGGGCCTCTATACACCTATGGAGATATTGCACCAAAAACCAGACATTTGCAGCTAGAATAGTCATTTACCACATT